>NC_033795.1:47453935-47454267 GCF_001876935.1 Asparagus officinalis
ATGCTCAGCGCAGACCCCGGATCGACCTGAATCCGATCCACTTTCGATGATCCGATGTATCCCGTGAAGTACAGCGGCCGGTCATGGGATGTGCTCTTGATGAGCATGTCCTTAGGAGTGAAAGTGATGCATGGGATCCATCTCTCGGAGACTTGGCAGCAAGTCGTACATTCCTGTTCTGCCTCTGTTTCTTTCGAGAAATGGGTAGAGAACGCCTCAAAGTCGGCCAACGCCTCCTGTAGGGCCTCCCGAGTAGATCTGGATAACCGGAGGAGGTCGTACATGGTGATTCGCGTGGGGATGCTTTTCAGTTGCGCGAGCACGTTGAACCG
>NC_033795.1:47455329-47527579 GCF_001876935.1 Asparagus officinalis
GTCGTCTACATAGCATTCGACCGTCTTTCGCAGATGATCTCGAAAGATCATGCTCATGGCGCGTTGGTAGGTTGCGCCGGCGTTCTTGAGCCCGAAAGGCATGACGGTATAGCAATACACCCCCATGGGAGTTCTGAATGCAGTGTGCTTCTCGTCCTCGGGGTGCATTTTGATTTGATTGTACCCTGAGAAGCCATCCATGAAGGACATCCTCTCGAATCCACACGTATTGTCAATGATGACATCCGTGATGGGCAGGGGAAATTCGTCTTTAGGGCACGCGGCGTTGAGGTTCCTAAAGTCGATGCAGATGCGGATCTTGCCGTTCTTCTTCAAGACCAGAACAATGTTCGCCACCCAGTCGGGGTGTTGCTCCTCTCTGATGAAACCAGATTCAATCAGTTTCTTCACTTCAGCTTCGATCGCCTCCATGATTTGGGGGCGAAACCGCCTCTGCTGTTGTTTGATTGGTTTGGCGTCAGGGCTGATGTTGAGGCGATGCGTGGCGACCCGCGGATCCAGGCCAGGCATATCCTCGTAATTCCAGGCGAAGACGTCAATGTATTCCCGTATGAGGGCGATGAGGTCTTCTTTTTCCTGGGGAGGCAGACTGCCGCTGATGAATATGGGTTTGGGATTCGCCTCAGTACCCATGTTCACCTGGAGGACTTCGTCTTCGGTTGGTGGTTCGCGTTGTTCAAAGCGATTGTTCCACTGGGCGTTAACATGGCGATCCCATGTTTCGTCATAGAGTGGCAGTTGTCCGTCCTCCGCCATTTCGGCGGGGTCTATTGTAGCCATGTTGACTGTAAGGCTATCGAACAGATCCCTCACGCTGACGTCCGAGTCCCAAGCCGAGGTTGCTGACGATTGATACCCCGAACATGCATAGTCGAAATCCTCATTGATGTAAAAACACAAATCCGATGAGGAGGAGGAGTAGCCTAAGCCTCTTCTAGTCCTGTTGAAGTAATTTGAGGGCTTCCCTTTGGGTACGTAGGCGGGTCGGATGACCGTCTTGCGTCCTCGGCCGTAATTCAGGGCCTCTAAACGAGTGAGGTCATACCCCATGTCGCTCATCATTCGTTTCGCAACTCGACTGTACTGCGAAAACTAAATCCGATGAGGAGGAGGAGTAGCCTAAGCCTCTTCTAGTCCTGTTGAAGTAATTTGAGGGTTTCCCTTTGGGTACGTAGGCGGGTCGGATGACCGTCTTGCGTCCTCGGCCGTAATTCAGGCCCTCTAAACGAGTGAGGTCATACCCCATGTCGCTCATCATTCATTTCGTAACTCGACTATATTGCAAAAACTGGGGCGCTGGGTCCTCGTCCTCAGATTCATCCTATAGCGTACGCAGGGGATGATCGATCCGACCGAAAATAATATCCTTTCGATAATTATTTCGGGCCGGCACGACGAACACAGCTTGCGTGTCGACCATAGGCTATTAGGTGCCTCGTCCTCGGACGTGGAGCAAGACGACAAATAAGCAAAGTCAGATTTCTCATTCATGGTAATTTTTTCCGCCTGAACAGCGTTGGTTACATGGTGACTCTCGTAACCGATCACACTTGACTCGAAGTCATTCAGAATTAAGCTGTCACCGTATTCAGGCTCGCTGTCCGCCTTGTTGCCGCTCTCCGGTTCCTCCGCTGGTGGGGCGTCGGGGTCCTGGTACAGCAGGGAATCCGTGAAGTAGTTTTCAACACCTTTGAAGGGCTGCTTGTCAGCCACTACTGTCCTGACTCGCTCGTAGTTGTCCACATACTTCAGGCACTGGTGTAACATGGACGGGACTATTCTGTTGCAATGGATCCACGGACGCCCTAGGAGTATGTTGTATGAAGGTTCGGCGTCGATGACGTAGCACGTCACCTCCGTCTTCATGTCGCCTATCCGACATTTCAGGCGGATTTTGCCGAGCGGCCGAGTCCCCGTGGCGTTAAAGCTGAAGATGGTAGTCGCCGTCGAGGAGAGACTCTTTGGCGGTATCCCCAAGTGTTTGATCAACTTCAAGGGCACGATACTCAGCGCCGACCCCGGATCGACCTGAATCCGATCTACTTTCGACGAGCCGACGTATCTTGTGAAGTACAGCGGCCGGTCATGAGATATGCTCTTGATGAGCATATCCTCAGGGGTGAAAGTGATGCACGGGACCCGTCTCTCAGAGACTTGGCAGCAGGTTGCACATCCTTGTTCTCCCTCTGTTTCTTTCGAGAAATGGGTAGAGAACGCCTCTGAGTCGGCCAGCGCCTCTTGGAGGGCCTCTCGTGTGGACCTGGACAACCGGAGGAGGTCGTACATGGTGATTCGTGCGGGATACTTTTCAGTTGCACGAGCACGTTGAATCGAAAAGGCTGGCGGCTTATGCTTGACCCGTCTGGATTGGGAGGGGTTGCTGCGACTGGCCTCGCGGGAGGTCCTGTCGGGTTCTCCACCCTCGCGGGATATTCTTTCGCGAATTCTTTCCCTGCTCTCGTGGCGAAGACGTTGGTGTCTTCTTCAGAGTCTGTCAGGGCTGTCATCACCGCGTCATCTCTACCTAGGATGGCGGAGACAACGTTGCAGTGCTTCCTCTTAGCCTCCTTGGAAGGCTGTGCAGTCCACTGCTCGTCATGGAGGAGGTCTGGATGGACCCACATCACCTGCCCCGATGGCAGAGTCTGTGGGACCAAACCCTTTTCCCGCTGGTTGTGAGGATCGTCGTTTGTGATTTTCAAGATCGCCTTGGGGATAGGGATTACCCCCGCTGGAGCTTGAACCTCTAGGAGATTTGTCCCGAAGCTTAAAGTGATCATGTTCGTAGTCACTTGCTTCTGGACTTTCTCTTTCTTCAAAACCCCCGCGTCGTATAGGGCCTGGAGCTCGTCCTTGAGGACGTAGCACTTGGTTGTGTGATGGCTAAGGAATCTGTGATATGCACAGTAACTTGGGTCACCGGTTTTGTCCGCCTCCTCAGGCTTGGCGGCTTCTGGCAACTTAATTCGCCCACTCTTGAGTAGAGTGTCGAAAGTCGCCACTACCTGGTCTTCTTTGAAATCATATTGCCGCTGAGGGCGTGGTTCAAATTGCCTGGGTTTCGGCTTTTGAACGAACTTTGGCGCCGCGGCAGAGTCTACGGCCATAGCCTCTTTTCCCTTCGATCGAGGGCAGCTGGCTCTGCTGCTCCCTTTTTGGACTGCGGCTCTTCGGCCTCCAGCCTCTTGATCATGTTTTCGACTTGCTCGCCTTGGCGAACAAGCTCCTTCCAAGTTCGGGTCTCTACTGCCCCGATCTTGGACAAGATATGGATCGACAGGTTGTTGCGGCACATCTCAATCAGTGTCGACTCGGGAACTTGGTCCCGACAATAGACTGATCGATTCTGAAATCTCTTCACGAAGTCGTTGATCGACTCCGACTTCCGCTGCTTCTCAGCAAGGAGTGTGGCCATTGACACTTCCGTGTCGTCGTCGAAGAAGCGTGCGAGGAAGAGCTTCTCAACGTCGGCCCATGCCTTGATAGAGCCGGGCTCCAGTTTGCGAAACCATTCAAAGGCCACCCCCTTGAGGGTACCTATGAATAGTCGAGTGAGAATGGCGTCGTTCCCCGTAAGGAATCCGGTATGCGCCATGAAGTAGTAGATGTGCTGCGAGGGTGATCCCTTGCCATCAAACTGTACCAAGATGATTGGCTTGAACTTTGTTGGGTATGGGACCGTGTCCCATTCGATAGGGTAGGGACGTACCACCCCCAGCTTGTTCATGTTTTGCTGAAGCTTCAGCACGTTGAGCTGGTCCTGAAACTCGTCGAATCTTTTGTCACGGGTGCTATCCGCGGTGTGCGACGTTCCTATCGATGTTTTGGAGGAGTAATCGGACTGCCGATCATCCTCTGTCTCAGCCGCTGGTCGGTGAGGAGGTACCCACTCCTTGTCCCTGGTTTGCCGGGGTAAGGGACGTTGGGTCCTTTTCTTCTTCTTCTTCTTGTTCAACAGTTGCTCCATCATCTTCCTTAGAGAGTCGATGGTCGCCTGCTGTTCCTCCAGCTTTTGAGCCATTGTCTGCTCGGGGTTGAGTTCGGTCATGTGCACTCTTGCCAGCGCGTCTTGGCTTGAGCGCGAGGTCTGAGATGTGGCCGCCGCCGAATGAACCTCGTCTTCACCGCAAGAGGGAGGTACCAGGGTGGAGTAATCGAACCCAATACTTGCCCCCCTGCGACTACGCGTTCGCTGGAATATGTCGTCCTGCCGGCGTTGAGCGAACCGAGTGTTAGGTCTCCGGACGGAATCCGAGTCTGGCGAGTCGGAGAGTACCGCTTCCCCCTTATCCTTCATGTTAACTGTGGCGGATGAGAGTTCTAGGTCATCGGCAGCGTGTCTTTTTTGGTGATGACGCCTTTGACGGGAGGGCTTTGGTCGAGAGGACTGTTGAGACGGTCTCTCGAACACTGAAGGTTTCGCCGTTCCGACGCATTGGCAGTCGGCGAGGACCGTGTGGATGAGTCTCTCGCAGTGGCACTGAGGATTCGCCTCCTGTATGGTGCGTTTGCGAGTTAAGTATTCCCTAAGGTCTTCTGTGGGTGGTTGGTGACAACCCCCAGCTTCAGAAGAGTCGCTCGGGTGGGTGCACGAGAGATTTTTGGACGTGTTCTCCGGTGCGCGTTGGGTGGAATGCTTTGGTGCTGGAGTTGGGTGATCTCGCCTTGACTGGCGAGTCTTCACGTTTGGGCGAACTCCAGTACGTTAGGCGGGTTTTAACCCTTTGTTTGGACGAGCGGGTTCGCGAGGAGTCGCCTACTTCTCTACCTTTACGTTTATCCGCCAAATGGTTATGGCGAGGCTCGCCAGCCTTCGAGGATTCGCCTACTCGGGTAGGCTCGTTCGCTCGGTGTGGTTTATTCGCATCAGGGATATGACCTGAGAAGCGAAGTCCTCTTGAGCGGGTGGCCTTGCCTTCCTCGGTCGGCGCTCCTGATTTGGAGGGCCTTCCGACGTCGGGCAGTTCGCCTTCTCGTCTAGCGTTTCTCGGGCCTGTACAATGATTCAGGCCATTATGAGAAACGGAGGTTTGGACCTCCTGTCTGACGAGTATTTGCCGCCGCTGTTGGTTAACTCTCTTAGCGAGGAGAGCATCACCGCGGGCAGTGGCAGTGCAGTTTGTGCCGGAGTGAACCGGCGTTTCCTTTGGGATAGGTGTCTGCGGGGATCGTTTGGCGACCCATTTGGCAGATCCTTGCCCCTTGCACTCGATCTCCGGCTTGGCCTTGATCGGTTGCGAAGGTGTGGGTTCCTCCGATGAGACTCGGGTGGAACCCGCAGGTGCAGAGGCTTTGATCGTTTAAGGTCGGCCTCGGCGCACGACTCTGTGGTGTTTGCGGGACGCATCGCCACCAGAGGAGGAGGAAGACAAGTACTCTTCATACTTGGCCTGGTCGAACTCAATTTCTAGGGACTCCACGGTCGTCCCGACAGCAACCTCATCAAACTGAGCCACCACCATTTCGTTCGATGAAACAGCTTCTCCCACTATGGTCGCCATCTTCTGTAGGGTGTAAATTTGATTTACCAAAAATAGGGAGTTTCATTTGTATTAATAAGAAAGTTTATTACAAACTAATAATCAAATGTTTACAACAGAAGCAGAGGGAATGCCCTCTTTGTTTTGTGTGGGGACTTTAGGTGGCTATAGGACGCTTCGCTCGATGCTTGTGTCGAGTCTGCTTCCCTTGGACCGTTCGATTAAGGTTGCTGGAGAGCTTCAGTACACAGTAGAAGCTCGAGTCGATAGAGTTCGAGTCTGCTTAGTTCGCCGGCGATCGGAGCTCAGAACTAGGCGGTGGTGCTGTGATGCAAGGATTATGCGAACAACTTGGTCTCAACTGCTTTTCTCCAAGTTTTTCGACCTCTTTTAAAGTTTGCTGGAAGAGGCTTTTAAATGGAAGAAGGACAGCTTGACTACTCATTGAATTATGGGATGTGACCATACGTTGTTCAGAGATATCCTACTGTTCATTTGTACCGTCAGTGGTCATTCGAAGAGCTGTGCTCTGTATCACGTTACGTAAGAGTGGGAAAGCCCCTCCTTGTATGTGTGACAACAGCTGCCAGATGCTTGCGTGGATCTGACCAACCACCGAGCGCCGGCGGCTCTCAGGTGAGCCGCATTTATGAGGGTGCAGGCTGCTTTGACACCTGTCTGCTCACTTGTACTGTAGGCGGCTATTCGGCGGGCCTGGGGTACCGTGTCTTCTCTCTTCAGGCCAAGAGAGGCGGTAAAGCATGTTCCTGGTACTCGAGTGGGTTTGGACAGTTCATCGAATGCCGGCGGATCCGTCTCCTGACTCAGACAGCCGATGCGAGTCGCATTTACGAATGCTCAGGTCAACTCGACACCTGTCCAGTCCTTCGTACTGTACGTACTGTGAACGGCCGCTTGACGGTCTTGGAGTACTGTGCCCTCTCCCTTCGGGTCGAGAGAGATGGGGAGGCCCATCTCAGCACGTGGGGTAGTGGATACGGGCAGCCTTGAGGTTTGCAGGCAGATTCGACTTTGGACTCGGGCAGGTGAGTTGCGTGAAAGGCGAATTTCCGCTATTCCAATTGATCTCAACTCGTGCAGGCGAGCCGATCATTTAGGCGAATCTGGAGCCGAGCACATTTGACGACCATGCGGCTCAGGCGCTAGGGAATTGTGCAGGCGACTTCTTACAGGCGAATTTCCCGTAGGCTCATAGAGGTATTTTTTACCTTCTACAATTCACTGTGTAGGTCGGGGTACATTACCACGTTGTTTACGTGATGATGCACACCACCCTTCCTGTGTAGGACACTCAAAATCGTCTCGCCAATCACCCAATGAATGACTCTATCTCACTAGCTTGTGAGATGAATTCAACCCTTGTATAATTTATGAATAATTTTCTGATTCCATGTTTATTTTGCTGCAGTTGAATTCCCCACGGAAGGCTTCCTACCTTATGCTACGATCGGTTGCAACAGGGAGACTTTCACTACTAGTGTTGACAGGCAGACTATTGGTCCGACCCGTCAGTTCAACGAGAGTTGTCCCGAGGAGGTGCATCGATTGATACGAGACAGGGGCCGTCGTTCATTACGCCAGTTGATTACCGATGCTGTCTTTACCGAAGATTCCATTTCTACCCAGACTTTAGACAAGCCTTATTATTTATTCGGGGACCATGCTGAGGATCCAGCTAAATTGTCTCTTGATGATCAGCATTGGTTGAATGATGATGGTGGGAGCCTTTTATGCATTCCTTCTATTCCTCGTCAACATTCTCTCGCTCATTTGGAGACGCAGGCTCTGCGAAGACAGATGTCCTGGAATCTCACAGATGACGTTGACCAAGTTCAATGAGAGTTGTCCCGAGGAGGTGCATCGATTGATACGAGACGGGGGCCGTCGTTCATTATGCCAGTTGATTACCGATGCTGTCTTTACCGAAGATTCCATTTCTACCCAGACTTTAGACAAGCCTTATTATTTATTCGGGGACCATGCTGAGGATCCAGCTAAATTAACTCTTGATGATCAGCATTGGTTGAATGATGATGGTGGGAGCCTTTTATGCATTCCTTCTATTCCTCATCAACATTCTCTCGTTCATTTGGAGACGCAGTTTCTGATGGGTATAATCATATTCGTGGCCTTCGATCGGGGATTCTGGGACTTGGTACAGCACCACCGGATAAGGTGTCAATAGTCACCCATACTGTGAGGAATCGTCTGGCTAGGCTTGGGAGAAAGTTACCCCCCGAAGAAATTCAGGTGTTTTGATTGGTCATTCTCACTGCCTAAGAAGTGGTTGACTCGTATGACTAGTTACGTGACGTCTTGGGACGTTGGGAGAGTGAGCTGAAACGTAGTGGATTGTATGCACCTATACGAGCCACGATGTACGGATTCCCGGTTAGCAGCTGTCATTTCTTGGCATTGCTGGAGTCTTATAACCCTGATAGTAACACTTTTCTGACTTGCAGTGGAGAGTTGGGGTTAGCTCTCCATGAGATGCACAAGGTTTCTGGTCTTCCAATGGGAGATTGCCCATATCAAGAGTACTTTCCCTCTAACCTATAGTTGGGATACCTGAAGAGAGATTCCTCCGACATGTATGACAAGCTCTGGGACCTTACGTGTCATTATTATACATCCCTTGTCAGGATGAGTCCTCTGGCAAAGAGTAAGAAGTAGGTCAGCTTGAAGCAGTTTGCTAATTATTTATTTTAGCATTTGGAGAGCAGTTCGAGCAAGATCATTTGTGAGTTGGACCCTTTGACACCTTCTACCATTAATGACTTAATTGAGAGGGCCGACGCTTGTTCATTCACTACCGCCGGTGTTGAGGGTTCGTTTCCGGTGGGGACTAAATTTTGAACGTTCCTTTGTCATGCATGGAAGCCTATTCAGCCTAAGACCCTTCTGGCGGGCTATCTCACCCTTTGGTTGAAGAAATGCGTCGTTCCATATCAGTTTTCTGACGCTTTGCCCATTGAGGTTCTCTTCCTTGCCGTCCAACTAGCTCACAGGAAGGATCTCTCTCTGCTTCCGGCTATGGTCGCTGATATTCATTGCGGGCATAGATATTTGGTCGATGGTTTTACACATGTGGGTTCTGAACCGTCGACTGAGATTCTCTCCGTAAAGGTTGAGCTTCCGTATACATATTTGATGGCATGGCTCGTCCTTCACCATCCTGATTTGATGTCGGCACCTAGTACTACCGATGCCTCTATCCCTTTTCTGCAGTTGTTAGAGGGGAGCAAATGGTTTGCGAAGACCTTCTCTGATGCACAACGAGAGCTTCAAGTTCATAAATGCTGGGAATTCTTCAGATGTTTTCCTCATTTCTCGGGTCGTTATGACGACATATTGATTGACAAGGAAGAACCGGGGGCCGGTCGGATCTCCCTTGATATTGGTTGCTTCCGTTGGTTGGTGAACATTCGCGCTGGATATCTCGTTCTTCGGGTGAAGGGTCGTTGCCACATAGAACCCTATCTCCCTTGCCGTTTTGCTCGTCAGTTCGGTTATGACCAACTATATGTTGGGAACCCGAACCGAGGCTTAAGGACTGAAGGAGGTCTTATTGACGGCGCCCGAGCATGGATCTGGACTATGATGGGTTGTACCGACACCTATTTCACTCTCCCTTCATCCAAACACAAATCATCGCTTACTTTTCTCAGCTACAAATGGCTCCTTTCTACCAACAAGCTTCTAGATGTGAAGAGCCTCACAGAGTTGGAGGATGAGCACTTGGTTCAAACTACTATTAAAGCTGCTTGTAAGGCTGAGCTTTGGAAGAAACGGGGGAAGAAACCTGTCAAACCCTCCCGTTCGAATAAAGACAAGATGGAGGATGATGAGGAACTCCTTCCTATTGATGATGAGGATGAGACTTATGAAGAAGAATTTAGGGACATGGACACTGATGTTGGAGTTAACAAGGAAGAATCTGAGACAGGTCTGTCAGACTCTTTCTTTTTGGAATTAATGGATCTCAACGCTCTAAATCTCAACCAGCTCCTCCAAAGACGGAACGAAAGGTTTTATTTACTTATCCTAACAAGATGACTCTTGTCACTCTAGGTAGGATGGTTGATGAGCACGAGCCTCTTATTTTTTATTACGTGAGATCACGATCCAGCATCGAAGCTTCTACACAGGTTGAGATGCGTACTAAATCTACGCATGAGCGACCTATTGGTTTTGTAGAGGTTTGTCCCCCAAAGCGGAAGAAGACCGTTCATAAGTCGCATATTGCTCAGCGTGCCCACGAAGCAGAGTTACGAGGTACTGTAACTACTGGTGGAGAAGAAGGTAATTGTAGGCAATAAAAATTACCTTTAATCCCTATCAGAGAAGTTAAGAACAAAACTGCTAAAAACTCGCCCGAAATAGCAAAAAGGAAAAAAAAACGCTGATATCTCTCAAACCGGAAGGAATTTGGTGAAACGGACAGGAGCAAACCGAACCTTATGGGGTAGGTTTGGTCGGATTCATCTCGTCGAGATAGTCGATTTTCATATATAATTTGTCCAATTCTGACTTACGGTTTGAAAGTTATGACCTATTCTTCGAAGCATGTTCAGTAGCTCGCCTAAAGGCTAAAGCTCGCATGTAAAGGCTAAAGCTCGCCTGGAAGGAAGTCCGTCTGCAAGGATAGAGCTCGCCTAACAGCATTGAAGCTCACCTGAATGAGATTCGCCTGCACAACTCACCTACATAGCTTCACCTGCACAGCTTCGCCTGCACAGCCTCGCCTACACAGCTCGCCTGACAGCTCGAAGCTCGCCTGTTTGGTCGACTTGCCAGCATGAAGGTTTGAGCTCGCCTGAAGACCAAGCTCGCCTGACAGCCTGCACCTCGCCTGCACATTGAACTAAGCTCGCCTAAAGGCCTAGCTCGCCTGACAGCTCGAAGTTCGCCTGTTTGGTCGACTCGCCAGCACGAAGGTTCGAGCTTGCCTGAAGACCAAGCTCGCCTAACAGCCTGCACCTCGCCTGTACATTGAACCAAGCTCGCCTAACAACTAGAAACCCACCATCATTGTCAGCTGTCCACTTGGAGTATGGGAACAGTCACATCAGTGGTCAAATCCCACGAATCAAGGGAGAAAGCATGGCGCTCCTCACCTAGCAAGAATAGGGAGGCTGATAGGACCCCCTAAGTGGCCACATCCCACAGCTAGGGTGGCTGGCTCCCTCACCCCTACTAGTGGTCAAATCCCACAAATCAAGGGATGACCCATACAATCCCTTGACTATTTAAAGCCACTTTCAGCCAACGTGAAAGGGGTCGATTGGCTGCTACTTGCTTGGCTGGCTAATCTTCCAAAGGTTGAACCTTGGCTCATTTGCTAAAGGTTCCCTCATTTGAAGAGACTCGTCTGAAATCCCAGACTTGAGGCTCTTAAGCTCTTTGCAAGCTCTTGCATGGTAGCTCTCTCTGCAAGCACAAGCCCCCGTTTGGCCTCTGTTGATCGAACTCACCCAATCAAGCTTCTACTGCATATTGGAGCTTGCCCGCAACTTCGATCGAATCGTCCAAGGGAAGCAGACTCAGTGCGAGAACTGAGCGAGGCATCCTATCGCTACCAAAGTCCCCACGTTAAACAAGGAGGGCATTCCCTCCGCTTCTGTTGTAATTTCGATTCATTAGTTTGTAATAAACTATTCTTATAAATACAAACGAAATCCCTGTTCCGGGAGATCAAAATTTACAAATACAATAATGTTCCATTATTTTCATGACTTTAAAAGAGTGCACTTCTGGATTCCCTGAACCTAATCATGTTTCGTGTTTCAGGAAGCCTTGGCGGGGGTGAACTTCCACATGACTTTGTATTCTCCGATCCTGGCCATTTGGGTAGCTCGAGCTTTGTGCAGCAAATGTGCGATGCCATTCGTGATGAGCCTACGTATGTTGGAGTAAACAGAGATGCTAACAAGGATAACACTGTTGAACCGAGTATTCTATGCCCAAGTATATCTAACATTGGTAATACACCATTCGAGTGGCAGTTAAAGGAGTTAGGAAATTCAGAATTCGTTCCCACTTTAATCACTTCCACGCTTCATTCTCTTTTAGACAAATTGAAGAACACGGGCATGAATATCGAGGTTAAAGAATCTCCTGCCACTACCACAAGTGAGTCTGCACTTCTCCATCATGAACTTTTAGATTCTTTTTATATATCCAACACTTAAATTCTCATGCACATACTGCGCTAGAGAGGCCGATCGAGGATGCGACTTTTCATGGCATGGATCTTGGGGGATTTAGTGAGCACATGTACGTTTTAGCATCGAGTTTCTCGGGATCCGACACTAGGTTACTCGTTGAGATGTTGGCAGAGCAGGCTACCAGAGAGGCTGCAGGACCATCCGTTGAGGGTGGTTCATCTGCAGGTATGCATCTAATCTCTGATTTTGTTATTCTCTTTATTTGTTGACATCTCTGTTTGACTGATAAGGAATACTAATCATAGGACCAGCCACTAGGACTGATACGACTATGATTTCTGGCATCCCTAGTTTACCTGAGGGTGGTTTATCCACAAGTATGCATGTAATCCCTTACACTGTCATTCTCTTCATTTGTCGACATCTCTATTTGACTAACAAGAAGTTATAATCGTAGGACCAGCCACTGGGACTGATACTGCTACGATTTCTAGCACCCCTAGTTTACCTAAGGGTTATGTCTCTTCCCCATTGGAAGGAAGCATGGCTATGGATCAGCTGCTCAACTCTCATCTTTAGGCTGCTGTTCTCCCAAACTCGACGGGTATTACAAAATCACCTATCGGAGTCGATATACCATCGACGGTCGCGCCCACTTCTATTCTCGAGTCTGCTGAGATTAGATTAACGGAACCTAGTACAGGTCATCAAACTGAAGGGACTTCTGTTACCGTTGGTAAGCTTATAATTCGCTTTGAATTCCTCACCATATTCTAAAGTCTCTTATCCCTTTGCACAATTACTTATAGGACTTCCATTGTCTCCAGATGAGCATGTCATGGCCCTGTTATCCAACACCGACCCGAGCAAAGATATATTCAGTAGGGATCTTCGTTATTGTGTCACCTTCTTTGACAGAATGATTAAGAAGATCCTTCATCAAGGGTACTGTTTTGATCAGTTCAGTCGTTCTCTTGCCCGACACATAATGATGATTAGAGAGGAAGGATATCCTGAGCTAGCTGATTCTCTCACTACTGACTTTGTCATTTTGGAGCGAGAATTCCAGGAGTTGGAGGAGTTGAAGGCTAGAGGTGCTTCTTCTTTCGTATCTTCCCAATTGGAATCCAGGCTGAGGCAATAGCACGACATTAGACCATCCATTGGGAGTGAGCTTCAGTCTCAAGAGGGTTCTATTATGCAGATGATGGCCAATCTCGCAAGGAAGGACAAAGATAGGGCTGAGTTACTTAGTTCATTAGATTCCAACCATGAGGAGATAGCCAAACTCAAGAAAGCCTTGAGGTACGTCGAGGAGTCTGGCGTTATCATCGCCGGTGAGTTATCAAACATAGAGAATTCCCGTAGGCAGACGCTTGAGAAGTTAGGGCCTACACAGGAGAGACTGGTTAGGTTAAAAGGTGAAGCTGCAAAGATAATAAATACTTCTGAAGATTCTGTCCGGGCTGATCTGCAGGCTGAGCTTGAGCAGGGCTATGCAGATGAACTTTCCAAATTAGAACTTCATATTCTCAGTCGTCGATTGCGTTTAGACTAATAGAGTCCATCATTGTATGTTTTGACTTGATTTACTAACGAAAGCCAAGTACTTCTTTTAGCGCATTTCTTCTTTTGTCATGATATTATTTTCTTTTAATCTGAATTTGGGACAAAAAGAACACAATACTTATAGGATTTTTGGCAAACCCTCAGCCGTTAACGGATTTAGCTTGTCTTTACCGATTACCGTTTGAACCGGACTAGCATGTGAATTATTAAAACCCGTTTCACATATGACGTTGTGCTAGGAGAATTAATTCACTTAGACTTGTTGCTATGATTTTGAATACATAGACTTTGTCTTTGTCACGGGAATAGACTACCCAACAACGCGTGTTAGACGTTGACTCATCCCTACTTAGGTATCGAGATGAAATTCCCCAAACTCGGACTCTGGTATCTTTTTCAATCGGTGAAAGACTAAACCGGCGACGCGTATTAGACGTAGACTTAGGATTTTTAGCAAATCCTCAGCCATCAACGGATTTGATGTGCCTTTACCGATTACCGTTTGAATCGGGTTAGCATGTGAATTATTAAAACCCGTTTCATATGTACCGTTGTGCTAAGAGAGTTAATTCTCTTAGACTTGGTGCTATGATTTTGAATTCATAGACTTCACCATTTCTTACGGGAATATGGTACCCGATAACGCGTGTTAGACGTAGGCTTATCTCGAGTTAGGGATCAAGATAAAATCCCCCGTGCATGAAGTGCACGGATTTGGAATTGAGAATTGTGTCTCTTCTCAGGGTAAGGACAAACCCGATACTGGAGAGGAAGAATTTTATATTCTGTCCCCAGGTCTTGTTTAGGATAAAGACGAACCCAAAATAGGAGAGGAAGAATTTTATATTCTATCTCCCCAAACTGAAGAGGAAGAATTTTATATTCTATCTCCAGTTGCAAGGGAGACTCGAGGTGGGATCTCCACCCATAGAATCCGAAAAGGTGAAACTAAGAGTGGGATCTCCATTCCGAGAATCGGAAAGATTCAAGCAACCCTAACATTTATAGGATTGGTTACTTGATCCAAGAAAAGAATTTCTCATTTATTGAGGCGAAATTCCAATTTCGGCCCTAACTTTTATAGGTTTGGCTGAAAAGGAAAAGGTGGAAGCTTTTCGTTTATCAAAAGGGTTAATCCGATCTTGGTCTTGACTATTGAAGGTTTGACCAAATGAGGTTGGGGACAATCCTAACTTTTATAGGTATGATTGCTCAAATTAAAAGTGGACCTTCTCGTTCATGGAAGGAATCGAGAAGGGATTCTAGCTTTGTTCTTAACTTTTATAGGTTTGACCAAGAAAGCAGTGGGAGTGGAATACAGATAGCAGTAAAAATGCCGACTTGTACTGTCCACTCGATGGAGGATTTTGATGTTAAGCGATCAAGACTTAACACGTCAAGTTTGAAATTTGTCAAAGATTGGTGGATAGAAATTTTGAGTGTCGTGTTAGCATTTTAACAGCGTGAGTGTTAAGTGTACAAACACAGTGAGATTTTGAAAAGATTTAGACTATCTCTACCACAAATGGTCCTTCCCATTTGGGTTTGAATTTACCTTTCTTCTTGGAATTAAGGATAATTGGCTGTCGGACTGCTAACACTAAGTATCCTTCCTTAAAACTCCATTGTCGAATCTTTTTATCAAAGGCTCGGGAAATTCTAGCTTGGTAGAATTCAATGTGTTATTGAGCTTCCAAGCGCTTCTCGTCGAGCATTTCGAGTTCTTCGAGATGTTTCTGATATTGTTCTTCGGTCGTCATTTGGGTTGTGAGAGTGATTCGAAGAGATGGAATTTGAATTTTCAATGGAAGACTGTTTCACACCTGTATACCAGAGAATATAGGGTTGCGCCAGTAGGCGTGCGAACTGTGGTGCGGTAGGCCCATAGAGCTTCGCCGAGTTTATCATTCCAATCTCGTTTGTTAGTCTTCACGAGTTTCGACAAAAGCTTTATGAGAGTCTTATTAAAGGCTTCATCCAATCCATTCACTGTAGGATTGTAAGCTGTCGATGAGACATCTTGAATTTTGAACTTCTCGCAGAACTTGATGAAGGCATTACTATCAAACTGAGGACTGTTGTCATATATGATTCGCCTTAGGACACCATACCGGTAGATAATATGGTACTTGATGAATACCACGACGTTGCTTGTCTTATCTTCTCTGAGCGGAATCGTTTCAGCCTATTTGGAGAAGTAATCGGTAATTGCTAGGATGAATCGGTCGCCTTTGACCGATGGGGGATTTATAGGACCAATAACGTCCATTCCACAGGTCTCAAAAGGCCATGATGTAGCCGAAGGGTATAGATGCTCCGGGGGTTGGTGCATATAATTCGCCGACACTTGACATGCATAATACTTCCGGACGTACGCAACTGTGTCATTAATCATGATGGGCCAGAAATATCCTATCCTTCTAATGCGGTCATAAAGTTTGGGACCAGGTTGGTGTGTACCACAAACTCCTTCATGCGTCTCTCTAAGGACTTCTTCCACTTCTTTAGTCGGTAAGCAACGTAGTAGTAAACCATCACACCCTCTACGATATAGCGTTCGACTCTCCATGTTGTAGTAGAACTTCAGGACTCTCCGTCGGATTGTACTCTCCGTCGGATTGAGTCTCTTTCCTTCGCATCTTTTAGTAAAATCCCGTGTAGGACGTAGTCTATGATAGGAAAACGCCAGTCTTGGGGTTCGAACTCAACTTGAGTTGAATGCGCTTCTTTAATACTAAAATAAGCTTAAACAAATCTTAAACTCTTGTAAACTTGTTTTTAAACACTTATTGATTACTTCAGAATATTAGAGGGCAAGGGGTATATATAGGATTATAAGACAAAGCCCAAAAACTAAGAAAAACCAAGCAAAAAGACAAAATAACGAAAATTGAAAATATAGCCGTTAGAGGCCGTCAGTCGACTGATGAACAGTATCAGTCGACTGATGAGTTGACCGTTACAGGCAGTTCGCAGCTCATCGGTCGACTAAAAACCTCATCAGTCGACTGATAAACTCATCAGTCGACTGATAGTTCATCAGTCACAAAAAACAAAAACTTTTTACAATTTTGGGTGATTTCTTTAGTCGACTAAACACTTGCATCAGTCGATTGATAACATAATATCAGCCTGTTTTGAATAGTAAAACTAATTTTTAAACTATTTTTAAAAATAGCAAATAAATTCAGAAAAATATAAAATTTTAGGAAATATTTATAAACATGATAATAAACATTTTACAAAAGACATTTTTAGAATTGCACTTCCCAATTATAAAATCTTATTATTTTTCAAAACTAGTCCAAAACATGAAAATACAAAACACATGTTTTTGTCATTTTGACTTAAACAAACTTTTGAAACTTTAAAAAATGATTTTATAAACTTGACATAAAATATAAATTTTTGTTGTTAAGTCTATAAATAAGAAATACAATATTTTCTCAAAATTATATATTTTATTCAATCTTTCAAACGACAAATATGATTTCATTAAATTTAAACATGTTAAAGATGAAATCATATATATGCATATACAAACATGAAACAAAAATATATTTTCTAATTATATTCATTTGTTTCATATTTAAACTTGAACCTAATTATATGTATATATACATATATATATATGTATATATATATATATATATATATATATATATATATATATAATATAATATATATATATATATATATATGTATATATATTATATATATATATATATATATATATATATTATATATATATATATATATATATGTATGTATATACATACATATATATATTATATATATATATATATATACCATACATATATATATATATATTTATATATATAAATATATACTATATATATATATATATATATATATATATATATATATATATTATAATATATATATATATATTATATATATATATATATATATATATATATATATATTATATATATATATATATATATATATATATATCTTTAATATTTTATATATATATATATATATATAATAGTATAATAAATATAAGCTATGCCAGGGACACGGATAATGCTGCCAGCGCATCTGCGTATGTGTTTTGTAACCGTGGAATGTACTCGATGAAGAATCCTTCAAACGATTCTGCCATCTCAACGACCATTTTATGGTACAGTATCAAATATTGATTTCTGATCTCATACTCTCCCTGTATTTGTTTAACTACCAATTAAGAATCACCGAAAGCTTTGAGATACTCGACCCCCATCTCTTTAGCAAAACTGAGTCCAATAAGCAGTGCGTTGTTCTCGGCTACGTTGTTTGAGCATGGCTTGGTCAGTGAGTAGGCTCGAGGCATCACATGTTTTCCCGGGGAAACTAAGACAACTCCAACTCTGAAGGAAATCTTAGAATATCCAGGAGCAGTTGCTACATTAGTTTCTCGAGAAGCACCGTCGAAGTACAAATGCCACACCTGTTGATGGGAAGTTACGTTAGCTTCGTAGGTTTCATCTGGCAGATCGTCGTATACCTTGGCGGTATTTGCAGTTGGGTTAGCTGCCAGGAGATCACAAATAGGTTATCCTTTGACCGACTTTTGTTGTTTAAAGTGTAGGTCATATTAGGACAGAAGCAGTGCCCAATTTGCTAACCGACAATTCATGAAAGTCGGCTGCATCATGAACAACCGAACTGGGTTAACATTGGAGATGACGTAAATAGTATGTCCGACCAAGTAGTGCCGCATCTTTTGAATAGCGAATACTAAGGCGAGACACTCCCTTTTAATCATTGGATACCAGGATTCGATGCCCACAAGGGTCTGGCTCAAGTAATATATCGCTTGTTCATGACCGTTGTCGTCATCTTGTGCAAGTAATGCACTTAACGAGTGGCTCGTCGCCTTGACATAAATCAAGAACGGTTTGCCCAATTTCGGTGCAACGAGTACAGGGGGTTTTGAGAGATATTCTTTAATATTCTCGAATGCTTTTTGACAAGCGTCATCCCATACGAATGATACGCCCTTCTTTGTGAGCGTGGAGAATGGTTGACATTTCCCCGAAAGGTTCGAGATGAACCGACGGATATAAGCCAACCATCCTTGTAATCCTCTGAGTTCTTTAAGGTTTCTTGGGGATTGCAACTCGTTAATTACCTTCACTTTATTAGGGTCGATGTGAATACCCTGGGTGGTGACAACGAATCCAAGGAATTTGCCGCTGTACATTTTGAGGAAAGATTTGGTAGGATTCATCTTCAATTGATGAGTCCGCATTAGGTCGAACATCGTCTTTAAGTCTTTGATGTGATCATTCTTGTCACGATTTTTCATAACTAGATCGTCCACATAGCATTCAACAGTCTTCCAGAGATGCTCCTAAAAAATCTTTGACATGGATCTCTGATATGTGGCACCCACATTCTTTAAGCCGAAGGGCATAACCGTGTAGCAGAAAACACCAAGGGGTGTTCTGAACGCAATATGCTTTTCGTTATCTGGATGCATCTTTATTTGATTATAACTAGAAAATCTGTCCATGAAGGACATTCTCTCAAACCCACATGTATTATTAATGATAACATCTGTGATAGGAAGAGGAAAATCGTCTTTTGGGCAGGCGGTGTTAAGATCTCTGAAGTCGATACAAATCCTGATTTTCCCGTTCTTCTTAAGGACCGGGACAATATTGGCAAGCCATTCAGGATGTTGCTCCTCCCTGATGAAACCTGAGTCGATAAGCTTTTTAACTTTGGATTTGATTGCCTCCATAATGTACAGACGAAACCGTCTTTGCTATTGTTTGACAGGTTTGACATCCGGCTTAATATTGAGGCGATGCATTACCACATTGGGATCAAGCCCTGGCATATCCTCGTAGTTCCAAGCAAAAACATCGATGTACTCTCTAATGAGGGAAATTAGCTCTTCTTTCTCATTTGGCAGGAGATTATCGCTAATGAATATCTGTTTCAGATTATCTTCGTCACCCATATTCACCTAGATTACTTGGTCCTCGGTAGGGGGTTCCCTTTGTTCGAACCTATCACCGTACTGCATATTCAGGTGATGAACCCAATGGTCTTCCCAAGTTGGTATTTGATCGTCTTCCTTAATGGTGATGGGGTCAATTGTAGTCATGTTCGACATCGGTCTTTTGAACATTTCCCCATGACTAGCATCGGAGTCCCAGGCTGAAGAATTGGAAGAATATCCATCTTTACCCTTATTAGCTATCTGATCCATGACCTACTAGCAGCACTCGTCATCGAACAAGGAGATATAGCCTAAACCTCTTCTGTAGCTATAATAATTATCGGGTTTTCCTTTTGGTACTTAGGCCGTACTAGGCGAAACTCGCAGACCTCGACCAAAACAAAGACCCTCTCCGAGTGTGAAGTCATATCCGTACCTCTCCATGAGGTTACGCGCTTTTGTGTTATATCTGAATAAATGAGGAGCAGGTTTATCATCATCGTCCTCTTCTCTCAAGAAGTGATTTGGTACTGAAAACTCCTTCCCTTTACCGTAAATGACTTCTTTTTCACCCCCTGCCTTTGGGGGGACAACAAGTGTCATTCCGAACGAATTCGGAACATGCTTCTTCGTCATGCAATATGATTGAAGTGGCATATACAAGTCAGGATCATCGTATAACCCCTTCATAACATTATCTAGACACAACGAATACTCTAAATCATGATTTATTGCTATTCCTTTGGCAAGTTGCCAATTACAACTACTATCCAATGACTCTCCATTGTCAAGATCGATTACAATGGGTACAATGTCATTAAGTACAAAACCACTGTCGTAATCAAACCCAGCTTCGGTATCAGCTTCTTCTCCACTGTCCGTACCTTAGGCTGATGGTTCAGTATCGGATTCAGCACCATAGAGAAGGGATTCAGTAAAATAATTTTCCAACCCCTTAAACGGTTGCTTATCCGCGACTACCATCTTGACCTTATTATTAGTGTCTACATATTTAAGATATTGATGGAGGGTGAAAGGGACTATAACATTACCGTGGATCCATGGTTAACCCAACAGTAAGTTATAGGAAATCTCTGCGTCGATCACATAACATGTGACTTCTGACTTCACTCAGATTTTACCTAGTGGTCTGGACCTACTGGTGTTGAATCCATAGATCATAGTGCTCATGGAGGCCAGCTTATTGGCCGGTATTTCGAGATTATACATCAATCAGAGTGGGATAATGCTGACAGCGGAACCCGAATTGAATTGGATCCAGTTGACAACACTGGAGCCAATGTGCCCGGTGAAATACAAGGGTCGGTAATGCTTTGAATTCTTTGTCTGCATGTCTTCCTTGGTGAAAGAAATGTAGGAACGTGAACAAGCCCGCGACGTATTAGATTAAGAAGAAATATACACTATCATTTTTTTTCTTTTCTTCTCAACCTAATACGCTAAGCGTCTGGAAACAATACAATGCAAAGGCACAGGTCCCCAATCACAGTAGCGAGGATATAATAAACAACACAGACAAAAAATATACATATCACAACTGAAATATCATTCGAGACACAAAGTTTGGGTCAAACATGCCCTTATTACAAAACAGTCCAACTAAAATAGGAAAATATATAGTCCGACAAAATAAGAAGGAAGTACTGCAAAATAACTAAGTCCATCGAAAGACTAAAGGGTAAGGTACTACATAAGTAATCTAGTGTCCATCAGTCATCAGTGATTACGTAAAAGAAAAGGTTAAGCTTCCGTCTGTTCTTCTGTTCCACCTGGAAGACACTCCAGCTGGGCATACTCCTGCTCTAATGCATCATCATACTGGACGTGTCCGTCCTCTAAATCTGACGTACACCAGAGAAAACAGGTGTACGTCAGCGCACATAACGTACGACAAGATCCCACAAGGAAAGTAGAAACGGTCGAACGACCAATGCAAGAACAATAACAATAATAATAGTAATAATCTAAATGAAATCCACCACCAGAATATAATAATCAGAAGAATCAAAAATCGATCGGGTAACGAGGTCCTGCAGCTAATAATCAAACTAATCATCCAAGTAATGAGGTCATACTACTAGCCATTGTATAACAGGTCACTGGTCACATCTCACACAGAGTCAACGCTCCTGTCATCGGATAACTGGCTGTTCACAAATCCCCTACGTGCATCCAATACCGCTACATGAATCGGTCAGAGGACTACACGCAATCCGATTTCGGCCTGGTCCGAACTTAAGCAGAACTCGGGTGACTACACAAATTCACTGACTAAAGTGACTACACGAATTCACTTTAGCCCAACAAACCAACCCCAGTGACTACACGAATTCACTGGTGCGAGCCTGGAAGATACATCAACAGTCTTATCCGATCACATGAACACTAACTTCCCCATCCCAACTCTCTTGTTTTTTTTCTAAGCTAACTTATACACAGGTTTCTAAGTCTTAAACCGGACACACTAGGCCACACTAGTCATGGTTTTCTAACGGTTCTCAAGCATATCAAAGAGTAATAAACACAACTAATCATATACAGCAAGATCATAACATATCACATAATTAAAATTAAGAAACATAAATTATGAAAAATTCATAATAATCCCTTTTCTAAAATAACTCTTTTAAAAGATATTTATAAATGTTCTAAATAATTCATTTTATAAAATAAATCCTAAAAATATTTAGAAATGTTCTAAATAATTTCTTTTATAAAACTTTCTTAAATTACTGAAATTATTCTAAATTGATACTTATAATTTCTTTTAAATTATAATTATTCTAAATTAATTCTTTTGTCAAATAAATTCTATTGTTTTATTATAATTACTCTAAAATGATTTTTTCACAAAAATAATTTATTATAATTATTTTAAAATGATTATTTTGTCAAATAAATCCTTAAAAAATCATAAACTAATCTAAAATAATTTTATCTTATTTTATCTTTACAGTATCTATTATCAAAATATTATTTTTAATATCATTCATCAAATAAATCCGTGCAAGGACACACACCCCTAAGCGGGTGGTTCCATAAATCAATTTGTTAGGAGGGAGCATACGACCCCCAGTCTGAATAGTTGCTCAGGAATTATTCAGCGAACCCAAGTGTTCCTTAACATGAGTTTTGCCTTAATCTTCGTGTAGAGAACCAAGGTGATCCTTTAACGGAATCCTTAACTTGGAAAGATCCACGTTGTCGTAGGGCTTCACCGGAGGTGCGAGAGCAAGAGGAACGGTATCGGAAGTTGACGGAGGCTGGGAGGCAGCCTTGGAGCTAGAATTTGGTGAGAGACATGATTGACGACTCTCCCCAAGTGGAGGCGTCTTGGCTATTTTCAATGTCGTTCTTGGCATTGTTTTATATTTTGATGATTCCTTGACCACCTCTTCTTTGTAATTATTGTGCTTTTTGCACAAGAATTCATGCGTGCATAAGAAGTGCGTGTCGTTTCTGAATACGCTCCTCAAGAGTAAAACGGGTTCGTTTGACACGAACCCATTTGTTAGTCAGCGGTTGGGAGGAGGAACCCGTTGTTTGCTACGGTGAAGGCTAAGTCATTTGGCACTTTCTGAATTCTAAATCTATTTGATAGCAGAGTCCATCTACCTGCTCCAGAGCTTTGGCAAATTAACGAGCAAGATGTTGGCGTCGTCTTTGATGATCCCTCTTCGTCAGAACTAGCGCGTTTTCAACATGCAACTACTTGACTTTTGGGGAGTTATTGTGAGCATCAGATTCAACTTCTTTGGAAGCCGGGGAAGGGTTTTCAATAGTAATTGGGTGAAGATTGTCACCCTGAGTCTTCAGATCTGAAGGCCAATGAACATTCTTTACGAAAGTGGTCTTCTTGAGCTTGTAAGGAGATGAAGATCTGGTGGAGGAGGAGGAGACGTACTCCTCAAACTTCTGTTGGTCAAACTTGTATTCGAAATCTTCATCCACAAGGATCTTGATTATTGGCTACGGCACGACAACCTCGGCAACGAGGTTGTTGGCTCCCACGTGGTCGCCAACGTGTTCGCGTCAAAAATTGGTTTCTTTGAGGAATTCATTAAGACTTCAGGCTTTTATAACAAATTCAAAAGATGAGTCTTTTTTATAAGATCTCTCTACACAAAAGAAATTATAAAATTACAATTTTCTAGAAAATACACGCAGAGAGATCATTTATCGATCTTATACTTGCGTGGGATCTTTGTCGGTGTCGGGGTTTATCCGTGGACTATCAAATGATCAGATCCGATTGATTTCGTTACCTCATGAAGAAGACAAGAAATGTGATCTTATGGGAAGTGGATGAACGAGGCTGAAGCGGCCGCAGATCTATCGAACTCCTTCTCTTTATGCTAAAAAACTCGTAGATCTCTCTTCCTCCTTGCTAAAATTCTTGTTCCTCTACTATTCAAAATGACAGGGCTTCACCGACAGCCCCAAGTTCCTGATCCTCATGAATAAAGGCGCTAGGGCTGTATTTATAGGCTTCAGAAGCTCTGTTTTCGGATAAGAACAAACGATTTGATCTTATCTTCAGTTGTAACCACTTAACCCATATTCAAAGATAGCCTTCAATCAGTTGGAAAGGCTCTAAACTGAAGGAATCCTAAAATCTTATCGAAAAATAGGTTTTCGGGAGGTTATATGGGCTAAAACAAGTTTTTTGGGCGTGAGACATCATTGGTGTCTCGCCCTTGGCCAAGACGCTGTTTGGTGCGTTTCAATCGTTTTGCCTCTAATTCTCCCATCCGATCTTATAATAATGTAATTTAAGATGCGTTGGAAAGCTGTAGAAGAGATCTATAACCTTCTCTAGGCGAAACACACATGGAGTGAACATGACAGGAGTGACACTTCGCCTTTCATCAGTGAAATGAAACTCCCGATCGAGTCGTTTCTTTGCTATTTTGCTGTCCCGTTAACTCGTATGTTTCGTCAACTCACATCATGCACTTGTTAGCCTCATAGCATCAGATAATCATTGTTGACTTGGATAATGATGTTCATCGTCTTTTCTCCGTCTCGAGCTACATATGGGAACCTATAGGTAAATTTTGACGCCTACAGGACTAAGCATAATTTTTAGGAAAATTTATCAAACCACATTCATTCTTTCATATCCTTTTGAGTTCAAAATCTAATCTTGACATGGGTTAGAACTATTTTAATCATATATGCACCACATTGTTCAATCTATGCTTGCATGAGTTGGATATTGTTTTTGTACATGCATGTCCCTTAGAGCAGTAAAAATGTGATCTTTGTGCTTAAGAATATGTAAAGCATAGTAATTTCTTATTTCAATCTCTCTACATTCAAATTATGGTGGATATTTCCTAGTTTGACGATTGTATAACTTCCATGTTAATATTTGAAGCACAATTTCGTACTGGAAAATTCCTGCAGGATATCTTGTTAGTATTTTGACTATAACTTTCACAAGGAATGTCCTTTTTTAGTGAAAATTTCTAATTTCAAATCTTTGCTCATGCATTCTTCATTTAAATTTTGTTTAATCAAATTTCGACATCATTTGTTATCACAAATTCTTAGTAGAATTAGATGCATTTGTCTAAAACAGTCTGCTTGAGATATGTTCACTATAGAGAGCATAACTCTTATTTAAATTTTGTTTGGTTTATTTTTAGTATTGTTTGCAATCTCTAAATTATGATCAATTTCGCCTTATGTGCACTGAAACCAGTGTGATAGTACTCTATGACACCCATGAATTGTCGTATCCATATCTCCATGATCATTAGTTATAATTTTAATCTATATAAATATTCCAAAACTATGTTTTCATATCTTTCATTTGAATCTAATTTTATCCAATTCTGAGATCTTTACTAGTTTAAATATGTGGTCAAACTCTATGTATGGGCACATGATATTTAGTCTGCCCTCTGGTGGTATGTCGCATGTATCTCAATTTCTATTTAGGTTTGAGTAAAAATATTTTATAACCTGAAAGTAGTTTTTGACAATATCCATATGATGTTTGTTGTTTTTATTTTGATAGTGTATTACGTTAGACCCTAATGCCACTAGGAAAGAACCCTAGTGGGGGTGAATAGGATTTTTGCTAATTTAATCTAATTTAATGTCAATTAAAACTTATTAACAAGTTATCCTAGCAAATAAGATATGCAATGAATTATTAGCAAGGATAAGCAATATAAACAAAGGGTAAAATAAATAAATGTAAACAATATTGTGGACAAACTAAATAATGAGAGAAAGACGATATGAGCAATGAGCACAAATATAAATGAATGCCAATAAAAACTAACACACAAAAAATGATCACGGAGTTTGGACCTTCCGTCCTACATCTCCATTCTCCACTCCCAGGGAGAAATCCACTATCACACTCGGGTTTTCGACGCTCACCCGAAAAACATTTACACCTCACAAGTTCGGTTTTCTAGCTTACCGAAAACTTTTACAATCACTCACAATGCAATCACACAAACTACCACCTCAAGTGTTGGTCCTCACGTATCGCCTCCCTCAAGTGCTCGGCTTTACTACCTCTTCCTAGGCTTTACTACCGACACCACTCCTCTTGGTATTGACTACATCCTCACCACACACTCCTCTTAGTGTAATTATGTATTACAAAGTGATCTCACAAATTAAGCACAAATACAATGTTTGTTCTCTACAATAGATGAGAACGAATTGTAAGCTCACTCTCTATGTCAAACAATCTCACAACCCCAATTATACTATGTAAGAAAATACTAAAAGCTCAAGTGGGTGTGTGTAACAAAGAGTAAAATCAAAACTAAACTCAGTTATGAAATCTAGCTTAATAATAATGATAATCAAACAAGTATATAAATGTAAAGCTAGAGTTTGAGTTTAGAAAACTTCTCCAATGGATAAACAATAGAGAGAGAGAGAGAGAGAGAGAGAGAGAGAGAGAGAGAGATGAGATGAAACAAAAAAAGAGAGAGAGAGAGAGAGAGAGAGAGAGAGAGAGAGAGAGATGAGATGAAACTAAAACACCAAAGGATGATCTTTTCTGGCTCTTGTGAAATTTTTTTCACAAACCAAACAAACACTAAAAAACTTAAATAAATCTTAAACTCTTGTAAACTTGATTTTAAACACTTATTGATTACTTCAGAATGTTAGAGGGTAAGGGGTATATATAGGATCATAAGACAAAGCCTAAAAACTAAGAAAAACCAAGCAAAAAGACAAAATAATAAAAGCTGGAAATATAACCGTTAGAGACCGTTGGTCGACTGATGAACAGTATTAGTCGACTGATGAGCTGACCGTTACAGGCAGTTCACAGCAAATCGGTCGATTGAAGACCTCATCAGTCGACTGATAGACTCATTAGTCGACTGATAGTTCACCATTCATAAAAATAAAAACTTTTTGTAATTCCAGGTGATTTCTTCAGTCGATTGAACACTTACATCAGTCAACTGATAACATAATATCAGCCTGTTTTGAATAGTAAAACTAATTTTTAAACTGTTTTTAAAAATAGTAAATAAATTTAGAAAAATATAAAAGTTTGGAAAATATTTATAAACTTGATAATAAACATGTTACAAAAGGAATTTTTAGAATTACACTTCCCAATTATAAAATCTTATCATATTTCAAAACTAGTCCATAACATAAAAATACAAAATACATGTTTTTATCATTTTAACTTAAACAAACTTTTAAAACTTTATAAAATGATTTTATAGACTTGACATAAAATAAATTGTTGTTGTTAAGTCTATGAATAAGATATACAATAATTTCTCAAAATTATATATTTTATTCAATCTTTCAAACGACAAATATGATTTTATTAAATTTAAACTTGTTAAAGATGAAATCATATATATTCATATACAAACATGAAGCAAAGATGTATTTTCTAATTATATTCATTTGTTTCATATTAAACTTGAAAAACAAAACATGTATATATATATAACTATATATATATGTATAAAACCAAAATATTTATTTGTTTATATGATTGAGCTTAAAGTATTGAACACACATAATATAAAACCTAAAAACTAATTTACCCAAGCAATCTTGATTCTTCAATAAGCTCGACATGGTAAGTTTATGGATGAAGCTTAAACTTGGATCTTGACTTGAATTGTATTGCTTCACTCCACTATTCCGCCAACCTCCATTGGATATGACCGTGAAAGCTCGATTACATCCATCCTCCAACTTATTAATTGTTTATAATAAATATAAAACACAAACACTAGACAAACAATATTATTTATAAATTATTTGTTATAACATCATAAAAACAAAAGGGCAACAATCTCTCCTTTTTTGATGATGACAAACAATTTACAAAAGCAGATATGCATGATACGAGATGAATATATAAATTAGGATTATCATGCATATAAACAAGGAAGTATATACTCACAATATTTCTCCCACTTTTACAATATCAAAAAGGGGGAAAAGATAAGAGAGCGAAGGCTCCCCTACCTATAAGCATGGTGAGTATAAAAATAATAAAAGAAATAGGGATGGCTCCCCCTATCAAAATATCGTATGGAATATATGCAATAATAACCAAGACAAATATATGAGCAAACATAGATGAAAAATATGCTAAACATAACTCACATACAACAAGACAATGAGAACACATATTGGTGTATCAATATGAAAAAGTATCTCAATACAAAAACATAAAAACAATGTATAAAAAGATTTATGAAATCAAAAGAAAGAAAAACATGATAATCATAAAAAAAAGTTTTCAAATGAAAACAATTCAACCAAATAAAATCATAAATTACAAGTAAATCACAAAATAAGAAAATCAATATCAAAATGGCAAGAGAGGCAATAATATCAAGCTCTTGAGCTTGTTTCAACCCATATAAATATTTTTAGCACCCGCTAAACATGATTTGGGAAATAAACACCCAATAAATCCGGGGGTTGATCAAACACAAACCTCTCAGTACAATCAAAGCCAAAAGAATGAAAAACATGAAAAACAAAGTATTGACTTAAAATTTGTTTATTTTAAAAAATTTCAAAAACATGTTTTTCAAAAGCAAGAAATGAAAAAAAAAAAACAAATAAAAACACTAAAATTCTTCGTTTAAAAAATTAAATTTATTTGGTACCCAAGTATTCTTGGTACCAAAGGATTTAGGGACATGACCCTATCACAAAAGCATAATTCCCTAGAGTTATGATCCATTTTGGATGCATTTTGTGCACAAATCTGGTCATAATAATAGTTGCTCAAATGACCCTTCCGATTACAATAAGTACAATGAAAGAGGCCCATTTGTTTTTGTGGACCATATGAATATGCACGTAGAACATTTGCAAATAAAGATGATCTTTTAAAATCTTTTTGCAAATATGAAACTCTCTTTAAATCCAAACAAAATTTGGTCAAATGACCAAAATGGCCACAATGACCACATTTATACACATGAGCTTGTTTATGATGAGCAATGGATGCATGTGCATGTGTATATGATGAAGAAGCCTTATGAGATGCACGAGAAGCATTAATCTTAGAAGATTTGTGTGCATCATAGAAAAATTTAGCAATATGGCCTTTACGATCGTAAATTGAGCATTTGTAAACTTTGCTATACAAGTGTGCATAGTGGGTAGGTGATTTAGAAGTTGTAGCACTAGATTTAGCACACTTGTCCATAAGTTTTATATGATTATTTATGCATGTGTTTAAGGTTGAATCTAAGCAAGATATGCGGTCCTTAATATGATTCAACTCATCATTATGCATACAAGTATTGTTATTAGAAGTAGAAGAAACAAAATTATTTACAAGAATATTCAATTGTTTTCTACTAGCTTCTACTTCTAAAATGGAATTGTTTTTATCATGAGTCAAGTTAGCAATATCCAATTTCAAATTATTATTTTCTAAATTTAGCATATCATTGTTTTCTTTAAGAGCAACATTTTCTAGAGTAATGATATCAAATTTGGAAGCTAACTTCTCATGATCGGATTTTAAATCTTCATGCTTACTTTTTAAATCTAAAACAATATGATGCAAATTGTTATAGGCATGCAATAATTTTTTAGAGGCACAAGCAAGTTCATCACGAGATAAATCATTATTGGATTCGAACTCGCTTACCACACTAGGGTTATCCCCTAGTAAACGTGTGCATAATGCTCCTTTAGAACTTGAAGCAGGATCCCTCAAAGCTTGTTGGATCGCCTCCAAGTCACCATGATATGCCTCGATATATTTCCATAATGTATAGGCACTATCAAAACAAGCAAATTTGTTAGAAATAGATGTATCAAAAGCGTTAAGCAAGAATTATAACAAAAGCTTGTTCAAAACAAACATTCTTTTATCATTTGTGCTCCAAATAGATTTATCTAATTTGGGCACAACATATGCACTATCAATGATTTCCCATTAATCAAAATATTTAGAGGATACTGAAGAACCCAGGCAGAATCGCACAATTTTGGATGTCGGTTGCTTCAGATGGTTGATGAACATCCGACCAGGTTATCTAGTATTCAGGGTGAAGGATGTCTGTCACATTGAGCTATACTTTCCATGCCAGTTTGCCCGTCAATTTGGCTATGATCAACTATACATCGGCAATTCGAACCGTTAACTTAAGGTTCGAGGTAGACTTATTGATGGGGCGAGAGCCTGGTTTTAGAGCATCGTCGGCTGCACGAGTGCTGAGTTTGACCTCCCTTTGGAGACGCCTCCTCTGCAGATGACTTATCCTTACTGTAAGTGGCTGATAGCTGCCAATACCATTGCTCGAAAGAGGAGAATATCCGAATTAGAGGAAGAAATAGCTTCCTTACGGGCGACAGAAGTAGTCCATGAGACTGTACTCTCAACTCGAGGGAAAGAAGCCACTGAATCGTCCAGAAAGGGAAAAGAACCTGCATGTCCAGCTGATAGTGAAGAAGAATTTGAGACTGATGAGACCGAAACTTTCGAGTGGGCGGATGAGGCTGGATCGAGTTCTGAAGAAACTGAAGAAGAGACAACTGGTCTTCTGGATTCTTTCTTCGAAAGAGGATATGTAAACCCTTCTGTTGCTTGCAGGGCTCACCATGCTGATCCAGCTCAACCCCGAGATGCTCCGAAGAAAAGGAGGGAGAGGGTCGTTATGATGCAACCCAATCGGATGACGGTAGAGGTTCTTAGTGGAGATGAAGAGGAGGAAGAAGATACAGTGCCTCTTGTTCACAGGCAAAGATCACAATCTTCAACTCAAGCTCAAACCCAAGTTCCTCCGAGGACTGAGTTGCGTACCAAGTATCGTCATGAAAGATCCGGGGTTCAAGATGAAGCGCGTCCAATGAAAAGACGGAAGAAGGCTGTTTCTCGACCACATGTTCGTCTTCCTGTTTTAGAGGAGACATCTGCCCGCAGTGTTTCTTCAAATGAACAAGGTAACGATTCGTCTTTATTTTCATTTTACTATTCTTATATTTCTCAATACCTGACTCATCTCGTACTCAATTTGTGTAGGGAGTTAAGAAGAAGGAGAATTTCAGGCTGACACTGCTTCTCCCGGCGGTATGGAAGCTAAGGAACCCAGCTTCGTTCAACAAATGCATGACACGCTTAATGATGAAACTGTTGGTGTTCCAACAACTTCTGACATTGACCCATCGACTTCAAACATAGATACGGATCTTTCTCCGTTTGGAAGGAAATTCTGAAAGATGAATGAGTCGGAACGCGTGCCTCTTCTAATGACTTGTGCACTTTGTCTCCTTTTAGTTAAACTAAAAGAAGCGGGTGCAAGTAGTGGAGCTCTCGAATCAGTCCCGGTAACGAAGGTAAAACTAATCTCCATTTTGTGTAAGTTCATCTAAGTATATGTGTTACTTATGACCCTAACACATTCTGTAGACACCATAATAGGTGAATCAGCTGGAGGAGAACTCACTCACGCTACTGAGGTTGAGGATTTCAACGAGCACAATCACAATCTCGATCTCTCGGAGGACGACCATCAATACATCTCCGATTTGTTATCGAAGAAGGCTCCTTAGGCAGCTACAGAATCAACCGTTGGAGTTGGTTCAACTGAAGCGTGTTTTTCTGAAAGTAAGGCTTTTATTCCATAATCTCTATATTTTTTTTCAACTTTGACTAATCATATAAGTGTTCGAATTATAGGATCGGTTACCGAGACCGATACTGCTATAATCATTGAAACGTCTAATCAACCCGAGGGTCATGACTTCTTGTCGTGGGCAGGAACCGAGGTTGACCTTTAATAATCAATTCCTGAATCTCAACCTCTTACTCCTTTAGACCCGATGATGATAAAAGATACTGCCACTCCCCAAATTAGTCCCGTTGCAACAAAAGTGAGACCAACCGAAGAAGTTGGTATGTCAACAGCTGTTGCATCTAGGATTGGTGAGTTTCATCAATTGTTCATTATAAACTTATGATTAATACTCCAACATACTCATTGTGATTCTCTTGTTTGCAAAATCATCTTCCGGGAGACTTGTTGACTTGGACCCAAAGCTATCTGAGGTCTCAATTGCACAATCATCTGATGCAGCGGGTCCATCAACAAGTACCATCCCTGAACAAACACCAGTGGTTGTAGAACCCACACCGGTATTGACAAGTCAAGGTAATCAAGTCATAGAACTTTCCGTTAAGCTTGGTATACTTCCGTTCGTTGTTATGTATGCGTATATATGTTTTGTATTGACTTTATTTGTCCTCATCGCAGCTCCTTCTTCTACATTGTATGATTCCATTCAAGCAATATTAGCAGATGATGACCCGGATAAAGCCGTCATTTGTTCCGATCTTCAAGGCTTCATTTCCTTTTTGAATGCTATGGTCGATCGAATTCTCTTCAAAGGATCATACTTTGAGAGTTTTAAGAGATCTCTTGACCGCTACACATCGGGGATCAGAGAAGAAGGATATAATGAATTGGCCGATTCAATTGACGCTTATTTGGCCGACTTCAAACAACATGCTAAACTACTGAAGGATCTCCGCACCAAAGGCGTACCCTCCTATGTTGCTTCTCAAATGGACTCGAGGTTACAGGCTTGGCGTGATTCTCAGAAATCAGCTGAATCTGAGTTTCAAAAGTTAAAAGCTCGTATTCACCAGATCAGGATGAGCCTTGCCAAGAAAACACAGACCAAGATCGATCTGCACCGGGCTCTAGAGTCAAGTCAAGCTAAAATAACCCGCCTAAAAGAAAAACTGGCAAAGGCCAAGGATTCTCATGAGATTTTAGAGTCTGATTTGGCAGAAGTGAAACAAGTTGAAGCGAACATCTTCCAACAACTGGAGCTTCAAGACAAAATACTTGCTGATAAGGAACAAGAGGCCGCCAAACTTCAAAGTGTTGATGAAGAAGCTTTTAAAGCTAACTTGATATCTGAACTTGAACAGGTTTATACGACAGAGCTATCAAAACTTGAGGATCAAATTCGTCATTATAAGCTGTTGTAATTTGGGAACTTGTAATTTTGCTTGAATATTTTTGATGAATATAGTGAATTCTCCTTTTTGCTTATTGAAAATTTTTTTATTAAATTTTTTTATTATGATTACTCATTCTTGTTTTAGAATAAATAACCACAATAGTCATAGGATTTTTGGCAAACCCCCAGCCCTCAACGGGTTTGATGTGCCTTTACCGACTACCGTTTGAGTCGGGCTAGTATGTGAATTATCTAGATCTGTTTCACATATAACGTTAGGCTAGAAGAATAAAACTCTTTTAGACTTTGAACTATAATATTGAATATGTAGGCTACATGTGTTAGATGTAGGTTTATCTCTAATAAGGGATCGAGATAACGTCCCCCATGCGTGAGCAACACGAATTTTAAATTGTAATTAGGTTACATTTTTTTTTACAAAACGAACCCAAAATCAGGGAAGAGGAATCTGATATTCTATCTCCCAATCTCTAGTTTGTTGGTAGAGATGAACCCAAAATCGGAGAGGAAGAATTTTATATTCTATCTCCTAGTCTCTTATGTGTTGGTAGAGATAAACCCAAAATCCGAGAGGAAGAATTTTATATTCTATCTTCTAGTCTCTTGTTTGTTGGTAGAGATAAACCCAAAATTGGAGAGGAAGAATTTTATATTCTATCTCCTGGTCTCTTGTTTGTTGGTAGAGATAAACCCAAAATTGGAGAGGAAGAATTTTATATTCTATCTCCTGGTGCAAAGGAAACTCAAAGTGAGAGATAAACCCAAAATTGGAGAGGAAGAATTTTATATTCTATCTCCTGGTGCAAAGGAAACTCAAAGTGAGATTTTCACTTAGAGAATCTGGATGTGTTTGAGTAATCCTAACTGTCAAAAGGTTTGATTACTCAAATCAAAAGTGGACCTCTCGTTCGTAAAATGAATCGAGAGGAGATTTTTGTTGTGGACCTAACTGTAGGAAGGTTTGACCAAGTGGGAATTAAGACAATTTTACCTTTAATAGGCTAAATTGTTCAAATGGAATTGAGGCCCTTTCGTTTGTCGAAAAGGAATCTTAGTTTTGAAAGTGAACCTCTCGTTCATGAAAAGAATCGAGAGGGGATTTTGGCTTTGGTCCTAACTGTAGGAAGATTTGACAAAATGAGAAAAGGGAGCGTAGTACGAGTAATGATGAAAATGTTGACTTTTACCCATCACTCAGTGGGAGTTTTTGATATCAAACAAAAGGATTTGACATAAAAGGATTCGTTGATTGCTACGGATCAACAAATCGAACTTATTTGAATATTGTATCATAACTTCAACATTGGGAGTGTTAACAAACATAGATACGATGGGAGTTTGAAGGATTTTAATCCATGACGGATTTTGGTGGACCCAACATCGATTAATTCGATCGGCGAGGGATTTTGTGGTGCGGGGCTACAAATCATCGAGTCCCCCCCCACGATCGCATTGTGAGGGTTTTGTGAGGAAAGACCAACTGTATTTTGTCGTTGAATCTCATCTCAACAAAAATGTTTGGAAAGTCTTAGTGGGAGATTCTTAATCATCTTGGAAATAATTAAATAACCATTATTCTACAACAAATTAGTCTCCATTATAAAATAATCAACTGATCTTGGGTTATCCTAAAAAATATCTCATACTGGATTATTTTAGGAACTTCCCGTTTCAAATAGGTTATCCTAAACATATTAAGGGTAGTACTTCTTCAGGAACTTCCCATTTATCTGCATCATAAGTTTATTGCCATCTTGAGTAATCAAGCGATATGCACCGTTCGAATAGACTATTTCTATTACGAACGGTCCTTCCCATTTGGGTTGGAATTTCCCTTTCTTCTTAGAATTAAGAATCATGGGTCTTCGAACGGCCAGAACCAGGTCTCCTTCCTTGAAACTTCGTTGTCGGACTTTTTTATCAAAAGCACGAGAAATTCTGGCTTGGTAAAACTCGATTTGTTGCTGAGCTTCTAAGCGCTTCTCATCTAATGTCTCTAATTCTTCAAGGCGTTTTTTATGCTGTTCTTCTGTCGTCATTCCCATTGCCAGCGCGATACGGAGAGAGGGAATTTGTATTTCTAAAGGGAGGACAGCTTTGCACCCATATATGAAAGAATATGGGGTTGTTCCAGTTGGGGTACAGACAGTAGTACGGTAAGCCCACAGAGCTTCACCGAGCTTGTCATCCCAATCTCGCTTATTGATTTTTACAAGTTTTGCCAAAATCTTGATGATAGTCTTATTGAAGGCTTCGGCCAGTCCGTTAGCCATGGGATTATAAGCAGTCGATGAAACGTCCTTAATTCCAAATTTACTGCAGAATTTGATGAATGCGTTGCTGATGAATTGAGGGCCGTTGTCATGCACTATCCGTCTCGGGACACCATATCGATATATGATGTGATGTTTAATGAACTTGATAACATCGCTCGTCTTTACTTCTTCAAGCGGAACTGCTTCGGCCTATTTTGAAAAGTAATCAGTGATTGCCAGAATGAAACGGTCACCTTTGACCGACGGCGAAAAAATAGGACCCACAATGTCCATTCCTCATGTTTCAAATGGCCATGACGTCGCTGATGGGTGCAAGTGTTCTGGTGGCTGATGCATATAATTTGCATGTAACTGACACACATGACATCGTCAGGCATAGTCGACTGCATCCTTTACCATAGTTAGCCAGTAATATCCCATTCTCTTAAGTCGGTCGCAGAGTTTGAGGCTGGGCTGATGTGCACCGCATGTCCCGTCATGCGCCTCCTTGAGTGCCTGTTCCACCTCTATATTGGATAGACAACGGAGTAATAGACCATCGTACGAACATCGATACAACATTTGTGCTGTAGCGTTGTAGTAAAATCTCGGTGCTCTTCACCGAATCGAATCCCTTTCTCTTACATCTTCAGGTAAGATACCATGTAAGATGTAATTGATAATAGGAAAATGCCAATCTCGAACTTCTGGTTCAACTCTCGTTGAGTGTGCTTCTTTGACAGTCAAATCGTAGATCGGTACAATGAGCTGGTGAGTTCTCACCGTAATTAATTATTCTGTTTCGGGAGGCTGTGCCAAAGATACTGATAATGCCGCCAATGCTTCTGCATATGTATTTTGGAGACATGGAACTTACTCGATGAAAAATTCTTCAAACGAGCTCACTATTTCGACGGCTGCCTGGTGGTATGGAATCAGATCTTGATTTCTGACCTCATATTCTCCTCGTATCTGATTAACTACTAATTGAGAATCACCAAAAGCTTCAAGATATTCGACCCCTAGTTTTTTGGCAAAATTAAGTCTAATTATTAAAGCATTGTACTCAGCCACGTTATTAGAGCATGGCTCGGTCAACGAGTATGCTCTGGGTAAGACATGCTTTTCTGGGGAAACTAAAATGACCCCCACTTCTGAGGAAATTTTAGAACATCCGGGTGTGCTCGCTACGTTGGTCGCTCGGGAAGCCCCATCGAAGTATAAATGCCACATTTGTTGATGTGTTGTGGTGTTAACTTCGTGAGTTTCATCCGGCAGATCATCGTACAACTCAGCTATATCTTTTGTAGGGTTTACCGCCAAAAGATCGCAAATAGCTTGTCCCTTAACTGATTTTTGCTGCTTGAAATGCAAATCATATTGGGATAAGAGTAAGGCCCATCTGGCTAAACGCCAACTCATAGAGGCCGGTTGGGTCATGAATACCCGAATTGGGTTTACGTTGGAAATGACATAAATTGTCTGTCCAACTAAATAACGGTTGGGTCATGAATACCCGAATTGGGTTTACGTTGGAAATGACATAAATTGTCTGTCCAACTAAATAATGTCGCATTTTTTGGATCGTACGTTGGAAATGACATAAATTGTCTGTCCAACTAAATAATGTCGCATTTTTTGGATCGCGAATACCAATGCGAGGCATTTTTTTCTCAATCATCTGATAGCGAGACTCGGCTCCTACTAATGTACGACTTAGATAATACACAACTTGTTCGTGACCGTTATCGTCGTCTTGTGCAAGTAATGTACTTAACGAATGGCTCGTCGCTTTGACATAAATCAAAAACGGTCTGCCCGATTTCGGTGCAACGAGAATAGGCGGATTCGCTAGATATGTTTTGATATCCTCGAACGCCTTTTGTCATGCTTCATCCCAAATGAATGACACACCTTTCTTTGTGAGTTTAGAGAATGGCTGACACTTTCCGGAAAGGTTTGAAATAAACCTACGGATATATGCCAATTGACCTTGCAGCCCTCTGAGTCCTTTAAGATTTCTTGGGGATTGCAATTCATGTATCGCCTTCACTTTATCAGGATCGATATGAATGCCTTTTGTAGTGACGACGAATCCAAGAAATTTACCGCTGGACATTCCAAGGAAGGACTTAGTCGGGTTCATCTTCACAAGAAATTTACCGCTGGACATTCCAAGGAAGGACTTAGTCGGGTTCATCTTCAACTGATGACTCCTCATAAGATCGAACATCGTCTTCAGATCGTTACGGGTTCATCTTCAACTGATGACTCCTCATAAGATCGAACATCGTCTTCAGATCGTTAATGTGGTTGTTTTTATCGTGGCTCTTAATAACCAGATCGTCGACGTAGCATTCAACGGTCTTCCTAAGGTGCTCATGAAAGATTTTCGTCATTGATCGTTGGTATGTGGTGCCAGCGTTCTTTAAACCAAAGGGCATAACGGTATAACAGAAAATACCAAGGGGTGTTCTGAATGCAGTATGCTTTTCATCATCAGGGTGTATCTTGATCTGATTATATCCAGAAAATCCATCCATAAATGTCATTCTCTCGAACCCGCACGTGTTGTCAATAATGACATCTGTAATTGGTAGAGGGAAATCGGCTTTAGGACAGGAGGTATTCAGATTTTTGAAGTCGATAAATATTCTGATATTTCCGTTCTTTTTAAGGACTGGAACGATATTGGCCAACCAATCAGGATGTTGTTCTTCTCTGACAAAGCCTGAATCGATCAGTTTCTTGACTTCAGTTTCTATCACGTCCATAATTTGCGGACGAAACCGTCTTTGTTGTTACTTGACGGGTTTAACATCCGGTTTAATGTTGAGGCTATGCATTGCCACATTTAGGTCAAGTCCCGGCATATCTTCGTAATTCCAAGCGAAAACATCGATATACTCTCTAATGAGGGCGATTAGTTCCTCTTTCTCATCCGACGGAAGATCGTCGCTAATTAATATTGGTTTCGGATTAATTTCGTCACCCATATTAATCTGGACTACTCTATCCTCAGAAGGAGGTTCTCTTTGTTCAAATCGATCGTCGTATTGAACATTCATGTAATGTACCCAGGGGTCTTCCCAAGTGGGTAATTGATCATCTTCTCCCGTAGTAGAAGGATTGACTACAGTCATGTTTGACATTAATCTTTTGAACGTTTCCCCGATACTAGTGTCAGAATCCTAAGTTGAAGTATCGGATGAATACTCACTTTTATTTGTTAGATGGTTAATAATTTGCTAGCAATATTCATCATCAGATGACGAAACGTAACCCAAACCCCTTCTATGGCTGTAATAATTATCAGGTTTTTCTTTTGGTACATAGGTAGGACGGGGTGGAATCCTGACACCTTGACCAAAATGAAGACCTTCACCGAGCGAGAGGTCATATCCTTGCTTTCTCATGTAGTCATTTGCTTGTGAACTATACCTAGAAAAATGTCGTCCGGGTCTTTCGTCATCTGGGTTGGTGTCCAAGAAGAGATCGGGAGTTTGGGATGATTCCCCTTTTCCGAAAATTATTTCTTTTTCACCCCTTGTCTTCGCAGGTAGGATCACAGTTGTTCCGAATGAGTTTTGGATGTATTTCGTCATCGTACAAGACGAACGAAGTGGCATGTGTAGACCAGGGTTGTCATACAATTCTTGCATTATATTATCGAGACAACGCGAGTACTCTAAATGGCATGTGTAGACCAGGGTTGTCATACAATTCTTGCATTATATTATCGAGACAACGCGAGTACTCTAAATCATCATTTATTATTTCATCGATCATACAATTCTTGCATTATATTATCGAGACAACGCGAGTACTCTAAATCATCATTTATTATTTCATCGACAAGTTGCCAGTTATAACTTTCATCCGACGATTCAACACCGTCAAGATCGATTACAAGAGGTTCAATGTCATTTAGTACAAGACCTTCACTATAATCGAGCCCAGCTTCGGTATCAAATTCTTCTTCGCTATCCGTACCATGGGCCGATGGTTCAGTATTAGATTTAGCACCATAAAGAAGGGAGTTAGTAAAATAATTTTCTAACCCCTTAAATGGTTGCTTATCCGCGACCACCGTCTTAACCTCGTTGTTAGTGTTAACATATTTTAGACATTGATGGAGGGTGGAGGGAACTATAAGATTACTGTGGATCCATGGGTGACCCAACAGTAAATTATAAGAAGTCTCTGCATCGATCACATAACAAGTGACCTCTGACTTCAAGTCTCCGAGTTGACACTTCACCCGGATTTTTCCCAATGGCCTGGATCCACTAGTATTGAATCAGTAAATAACGGTTCCTGTGGAGGCTAGCTTATTGGTAGGAATTCCTAGGTGGTACATCAACCGAAGTGGCATGATGCTGACAGCGAAACCCGGATCAACCTGAATTCGGTTGATATTGTTTAAGCCAATATATCCAGTGAAGTATAAAGTCCTATCATGTTTTGAATTCTTGACTTGTATATCTTCTTTGGTGAAAGCAATGCAAGGGAATTTTGTGGCTGCCAAGTTGCAGTGCTGAATCAACGACTCTGGCTCTTTGGGGGTTGGCTTAATCTGAGTGAGAAATACCTCAGAATCGGCCAAGGCTTCTAGTTAAGCTTCTCTGGTACCTTTCAAGAGGTGCAATAACTCGTACAGCATGATCCTTGCTAGGATATTAGCTAACTGAGCCATGATGTCGAAACGATATGGAACGTTCGAGCTTTCCGGTTTATCTCGTCCAATTGGTCGATTGAATCGAGACTGCCTCGGAACTTGAACCTCTTTATGTAGGGGTTCTTTTTCCTTTTGTTTAGCTGGTTGTTGAGGTTTTTCAGCAGCCACAGGAGGAGTTGCAACTACCCCCAGCTCTGCAAGGGTTTTAAAAGGCGCGGCTTTTACCACCCCCTGTTCATCTAGTTGCTCAGATGCACTTGGGTAATTAAAGCGGTATTCATTTCCACTCCTTGTAGCAAAAGATTCTTGCTCCTCCTTAGAAAGTGGTAGAGCTTGGATTTCTTCATCATTCTTCTCAGGAATTGCCGAGGCTCCGTAACAGGACTTCTCTTTTCCCTTGCTTTTCAGTTTCTTCATAGACACGAATGTCGTCCATTGTTCATCTTCAAGTAGATCAGGATGAACCCAGAGGATTTCGCCATTTGGAGTTGTATGTGACACAAGTCCTTATTGGCATTGTCTATGAGGATCATCGTTGATGGTTTGTATTTTAACCTTTGATACTGGTTCGGCTTGGAACCAGGATAAAGGCACCAAGCTGAAACTAATAGAAACCGCGTTTGTACCTACTTTCTTCTCTTTTGGTTTCAACATCACGATACCAACATCGATCAAAGTTTGTATTTTGTCTTTTAAGACGTAACATTCCTTGGTAGGATGATGGACCCTTCTGTGGTATGCACAATATTTTGGGTCGTTAGTCTTCTTCGCTTCTTCCTAGTTTGTGACCAGTGGAAGTTTGATCTTGTTATTGTCTAAAAGATACTTAAAGATGACTGGTACTTCATCATCTTTAAAAGAGTATTCTTTCGGGAACCTGGGTTCTAAAGCCTTAGGCTGTCTTGGAGATTGCTGATTCTTATGTGGTGTTAACTAGAAAGATGATTATTGCAGTTGTTGTTGTTGTGGTTATTATGACATCTGGTGAGCATCAACAGTAGCTGTGGACCCTCTCCCTCTGCCTCGAGGGTTAAAATTTAGTTTTTGGGGATTCATCGATAGTTGACCCCTGTCCAACTTCTTTCTCTTGAGAAAGCGCTCGGCTTGTTTGCCTCTCACCTTTAACTCTTTCCATATTTTAGAGGGCACGACCCCCATGACTTCTAGTACATCTAAAGACAAGTTATTATGATATGACTGGAGAATGAACTCTTCCGTGAGTGGATCTCGACGGTTTACTGCTTTATTTCGGAATCGCTTGACGAAAACATTAACTGACTCCCCATCTTTCTGCTTCTCGTCCAGCAAGGTGCCAATGGAGACCTCATTGTTGTCGTCAAAGAAATTAGTAAAGAACAATCCCTCCATATCATCCCAGCTGCTGATACTCCCCGGCTTGAGACGGCGGTACCAATCGAAGGCAGGCCCACGAAGGGTCCCTACGAATTACTGAACCATCAAAGCTTCGTTCCTGGATATTGCGCCGAGATGAAACTTGAAATAAATTAAGTGTTGAGTGGGTGAACCCTTTCCATCAAAAGGAGTAAAGTTAATTAGACTAAATTTTAGGGGATAAGGAATCAGATCCCACTCCCTTGGGTACGGATATGGGATGCCCATTTTCTTCACTTCCTTGGCTGTCATCAGAGCATTAACTTTGCTCTCAAGATCTTGCATCTTCTTGTCCTCTTCCTCACTCTTCTTTAAATAGATTTGAGAAGGTTGAGTAGATGACTTAGCCGGACCGCTTCCAGAATTGTCTTTATCAGAAGGAGGATCAGCGAAGATGGTTTCATCCTATTTAGGATCACTCTCAACCTTGGTTATGCGCACAGGTATGGCATTACACTGGCTAGATTCAGCCTTTTGACTTGATTCCGGTTGATGTTGTTGAGCCTGCATATGTCACATCTGTTGCATCGTCAACTCCATCTCAGTCTTGATTTCAGCTCTAATTTTTTCACGTTGTTTAGCTAATGCTTCCTGCAATATCTGGGCTAGTTGATCTGGTGTAATTACAAATGATTCTCTGACTTGTCCAATGCTAGATATAGTATCATCAGAGGCAACCGCAGAACAAGTGTCTGATAGTTCCTCGTCTTAAGATAACCCTTCATGTATTTTCCTATAATCCCTACGTCGGTTGACCCTTCGTTGTAGCCATGACATCCTTTGGGAAAGACCCTGCTCCACTCTCCCTCCTGGAGAGAAATAAGGATCCGGGTTGACTGAATGTTGCTTTCCTCTACCGGTCATATTAATAGTGACCTCTGGGAACTCATCTTTCCGAATTGCAGGTTTCTTATTGTTGAAATGCTTCATTTTGGGTTTTGATGTTTCAGCGGAAAGTCTTTAAAATACTGAGACTCTTGTCGGCTCAATTTTGGAACAATAGCATTTTGTCAGTACTGCCTTAATGAGCCTTTCACACACGCAATAAGACTCCGTTCCTCGAGCAACCCTTTTTCGTGACTTATTAGTTTGATAGTACAGCTCGTCATTACTATGATTTGAGCAACCCTTTTTCGTGACTTATTAGTTTGATAGTACAGCTCGTCATTACTATGATTTGAGCAACCTATCTTCTGCCTTTGAGCCTTGTTAACATGTTTGATAGTACAGCTCGTCATTACTATGATTTGAGCAACCTATCTTCTGCCTTTGAGCCTTGTTAACATACGCAGGACGATTTATCATCGCATCTGAGTGATCCAAGGCTATGTGTTTACCTCCCACCGCCTGTGAGTGTGGAGTATTTACAGGCCCTAAACGAGAGTTAATTGGTATTTTCTCATTTTGGGTTTGTTTTGTTCTAATCGGAGGATACTTACGACCCCCAGTATAAGAAACTATTAAGGGTTTATTCACCATATCCGAGTATTCTTTGACCGGAGCTTTGCTTCGATAGTCAGGTGACAAACTGAGGAGATCTGCTGTTGTAATCTTGAATTTCGACAGGTCCGTGCTGACCCAGGGCTTCACTGGTGATACTACAGATGTAGACGCAGTAGACGGACCCGGAATGAATGTAGATGGTGTTGAAATAGACATCTTGGAAACTTTTCTCTGACCGAGATAGCTGTCATTGCCTCGGGTACGTCCAAGACAGTTGAAGGACTTATCCCGGTGACCCAATTTTTGTACAAGTTCAGACTTTGGGATCCAAATTTTACGGTTCTTTGGTTGCTCTTCAGACACCATTTCTTTCTTTCCTTCTTGTGTCTATTGATGAAGGGCACGAGTGCGAGCAGCATTCACCCGACGCTTCTGTATACGCTCTTTGAGGGTCGAACGAGCTCTCTTGACGAGAGTCCATTCTTCCATTGTGAGATGTACAGAAATGTGATTAGTTTGCCGTTGAGGCAACTGAATCACTCTATGCTTCCTCGACTCTAGGTCCGCATAGTAGCGAACCCCGTCGGTTTGTTCTAAATCCTTAGCCAATTGATGAGCACGACGCTGACGTTGTCTCTGATGAGCCCTCTTCGTCAGTGCAGGTGAGCTTTGGTTCAATGAACCCTTAACTAGGGAAGGGTCATTTGGAGTAGATATGGTGCAAGCAGCATCCTTAGCCACAATCGGGCAATAAGTTTCACTTGTAGTCTTCATCGAAGTTGAAGACTGAAAAACCTTCTTGGAAGACGAAATCTTCCTGCACTTACGAGGCGAGGAAGACTTTGTGGATGAGGATGATAGATACTCCTCAAATTTTGCCTGATCAAACTCATAATCGATCTCTTCATTGATCACGATCTTGATCGGCTGCGACACTATGGTCTCGGCAGCGAGACCATTGGCTCCCAATGTGGTCGCTAGTTTGTTTTCATCAAAAGTTGACTTCGTTGTGGAATTCATTATATCTTTAGTCGATTACAACAAATTCAAAAGAAATAGCCTTTTTATAAGACTTCGTTTACACGACAAAATGAAAATTACAACTTTTTAGAAAATAACACAGGAATCGTTTATCGGTTTCTGCTTTGCGGGACTTTGCCTGTGCCGGGAGTGCTTTGGCTCGTAGACCACCGATTCACAGATCGCGAAGGTCTTTGGTATTCTTCCTTCATTTAGTAACAAGAATGAAAATAGTGAATATATTATCAAAGTAAGATGAACACTCTTCTTAAGATCAAGTCAAAGCTCAAATCTCAAGGAATCACACAAATTACACGACAAAATGAAAATTACAACTTTTTAGAAAATAACACAGGAATCGTTTATCGGTTTCTGCTTTGCGGGACTTTGCCTGTGCCGGGAGTGCTTTGGCTCGTAGACCACCGATTCACAGATCGCGAAGGTCTTTGGTATTCTTCCTTCATTTAGTAACAAGAATGAAAATAGTGAATATATTATCAAAGTAAGATGAACACTCTTCTTAAGATCAAGTCAAAGCTCAAATCTCAAGGAATCACACAAATAACTCAAGTCTACTGCTCTATCTGCTCTCTGTTCTCAGATCCTTGTCAGTAATGGGCCTAGGGGGGTATTTATAGCCACTGGGAACATTTAACTGAAAACACGACATTATGAAGGGTTTTTGACTGTGAGACAGTTATGACTGTCTCGTCTTCCGAGATAGTCAAGACTGTCTCAAAAAACTTAAACTGCCTACTAGTTTCTTCTGTAACTACCTCCCCACGTTCTAAACTATGTTATCTTGACAGTTATCCACGTGATTCTCACCCACGATGTTTCCCAGTTCCTGAATAGTTGGTGGCCACGTGTCAGGAGTTTTTGAACATTTCAGAGCTATCTCGCATGCAAGACAGTCAACACTGTCTCGTATTGCGAGATAGTCTACACTGTCTCGCACTGCGAGACAATAAATACTGTCTCACACTGTGAGATAGTAAACACTATCTCGCACTGCGAGACAGTCGACACTATCTCACGTGTGAGACAGTCTACACTGTCTTGATCATTTCGAGACAGCGTAAGCCTATTTTCTGTGATCTTTGGATGATCTTCTCTTTGTCTTGAGTTGTGTTTGGATATCTATCATCATTTTTTGACACTTACACGGACACCTGTGGGTGTCTCGGCCAAACTTGGGCCGAGACACTCCTTGGTGTCTCAGCCAAGACTTGGCCGAGACACCTATAGGTGTCTCGGGCAAGCCTTGTCCGAGACACCTATTGGTGTCTCGTTGAGGTTTGGCGTATTATTCCATGTGTTGAGTCCGTTTTCACCGTAACTTCATCGTTCGATCTCGGAATTACACAGTTCAAGATGCATTTGAAAGCTAATGAGGAGATCTATAAGCTCCCATGGTTGAATTACATGTGGAATAAATAGGATATGAGTGGCGCTTCTCCTTTTGTAAGCGACATGAGGCTCCCGATCAACTCGTGTTTCTGTTATTCTGTTGCTTCACATAGTTCGTCGACTCACTCCGTGCGCTTGTTGACGTCAAATGAGATTCTGTGACTCGAATAGCAGCGTTCATCATCTTCTCTCTATCTCGATCCGCATGCGGGGACCTATAGGCAATTTTCTGACGCCTACAGAGGGTACACAGATTTGGTTTTGAGCACACACGAGCTATTGAGCTGCGTAATCTAACATTTTGATTTTTTTCATGTTAGTAAGTGACGTATGTTTCATTGCATATTGCATATCGTGTTAGTTGGCGATGCTTGAGTAGGTTAGTCAGTATCCCGCAATATGATCATGAATGGACTACACTCAAAGCGGGTTAGTTGGTATCCCGCAATGAGGCTATGGATGGACCACACTCTATGATGCATCGTGGTTTCCAGATTAGGCTGATATGCCTATACTCTACAAGGCGATCATTTGACATGCATCATTCCAAAATAGGGGGATATGCCTATTTTTGCAGAGCGATTGAGTATGGTGGTTGTTGCCACATGATATTGTGATGGCCTTACAAAAGCATCGTTATTTCCGATAGAGAATTACACAGATTGCATTCATTGTAAAACCTTGGAAAATTTGAGTTAATGATTGATAAATTGAATTAATATGTGATTAACTATTATAAGTGGATATTTATTAAGATAAATATCATTAAATAGTGTATGAGTACATTAACAAGTATTTTAAGTATAAACAAGTTCATACATGAGAATAGAACGAGTCAAAAATATGTACAAAGGAAAAATCTTGAAGAACTAGAAATTCCCAGTCTGGTCGACTGCCGCACTCGACTGCGGCCTGGTTGACCGTCGCAGTCGATTGCGGAACCTGTTTTCTATTTTTTCCTGATCTGAGTTGGTTTTGGGTGTTTGAGGCCCATATTTGTTTTCTCTGCTATATATACACATTGTTCACGAGTTTTTTAGGATTCTTTCATATTTTTTGAAATCCTAACAACCACCAAATAATTTTACAAACCCTAATTTAATATTTGAGAAAGATTAAAGGCTTTTAAGCGGGATTTAGGTTTGTGGCTTAGAGATCTGCATTGGAATTCTATCTCTAATGTTTTAAATCAAGTCTTAGGCGAGTTTCATCTCTGCTAATCCTTCTCCCCTGTTTTAAAGAAGTTTAAATGAGTTTCCAATGATTTTTATAGAGCCAAATTGACTAATTTGAGTAGAAAATCAAATCTTTTGTATTATATGTATAAAGACCAGATTTTTCATGTTTAAAGTCTAAGAACAAAATTATAAAAGTGTTTTAAGATCTGAGAGTAATTAATAACATGGTTTAACTAAAATTTTAATGATTTTATCTTCGCTTTGACGTTTTGTGCATGTTTTAAAGTTTGATTACGATTTATTACGCAAAAAATCATATTTCATATGTTTGATTTTTCCCAGAGATATAAATTTATTGTTTATAATATTCTACACAAGTTTCAGGACGAATTAAACCAGTTTAAATCACAAACACACGCACAAACACAGTTTATCAAAACTTTCACAGAACAAGGTAGGGTTCTTTTCGTGTACCGGTCGACCGCGCCTAAGCGACGGTCGACCACGTGCCAGACAGAGGCCAGAGAAGCGGTCGACCGCGCCTAAGCGACGGTCGACCACGTGCCAGACAGAGGCCAGAGAAGCCTCTAAAATGTGATGCGGTCGACCGACGCTTGATCACGGTCGACCACCAGGCTAACATATTACCAGTGCATGTTTTTCTTCTTTGTCGCTGATTTCGGGAGTATTTTTCGATCATGTTATGTGGTAGTACGATGTTTTTGAGTTGTTTAACACCTAAAGTGTTGGTGAACACTAGATTTTGATACGCACACCGAGATATGTGCACGTACACTTAGTTTATGTTGTATTGACATGCATTATCAAGATACTTAACACATGTTGAATTGATGAAAGTGAATTAACGTATGTAAAGTATTGCTCATTAGTTATGGATGCTCAGTGTGGTTGTTTATCCAGTAATGAGATCTCAGTTGTACCATACTAGGAGTATTTAATTGTTTTCCCCATAATGAGACCTCGGTTGTACTAAATACTCAAAGGTGATCGGGGTTTTTTCCAGGTTATGCTGATGTGCCTATTCACTGTTGTACGATCATTTGGAAGCATATCCTAAATAGGGAGATAAAACCTGTTGTCGTAGAATGATTGAGTAAGGAAGTTAAACCCACATGTCATTATGCGAACCTTACAAGAGTATCATTATTTTATGTAATCGGAATAGAGAGATAAAACCTATTGTCACAGAGCGATTGAGTAAGAACCTTACAAGAGTATCGCTATTGCAAGTAGAGATGCAAAAATATATACAGTTGTAGTATGATCCCATGTAGTTTAACCATGAGTAGGGTATACATTGGATATATGACATACATAACATGGCATATTGTAATGTTTGAGCTGGATAATATTTCCTTACGATGGTGCCAGCTACCTTAGGGTAGTCTGAGATTGTGACAAATTGTTTCATTTTGATTGAGGGTAGAAGTTGTAATATTTTTGTTTGTGATGATTGTTCATATATAGGTTTGAAGTTAGTAGTTAGAGATTCATAGCTCGAGATATATGGTATATACATGAGGGTTTTCTTATTTGGATTGTTTCGCTCGACGTACCAGTCTCGAGTTGTGGATTTCTAGTTACTAATTTCACTTGCATTTTTATTCCTAGTTGAGATTGATATTTAGTGATTCACAATTTGGGATACGAGGTATATATATGAGGGTTTCCTTGTTTAGATTATTTCGCTCGATGTACCCATTCTCTTATTATGAATCTCTAAATACCAATTTTCGTTTAGTGTAGTATTAATGATTTTATAATTATACGTACTAACAAGTACTTTCTTATATGCTACTACCCCTTCCCCTTTGGGCGGTAGAGATGATCTCGCTAGCGCTTGATGCTCATTGTTTCCCCTCTTTTCAGGCGTCGAGTCAAGCGTACGGAGTGTCGCAGGTTGATGGAGACGCATCTTAGCATCCATCTTATTTATTTTATTAGTAGATATTTACAGAGCTCCATAGTAGTTGTTCATTTTTAGACTCTAGAGATTGTATTTTTATTTTGTAGAGGTAGTGTGCCTTAGAGACATTTTCTTTTGACTCTTGATTTTGAGATTTGGTACATTTATTACAGTTTAGAGATATTCTTATACTATTTTAGTTGGGCTCATGTGTTGATCATTCTCATACTTCTTTTGTACATATTCTATTCTTGGACTATTTCTATTATTTGCCTATTTTGTACCTTCACCTATTTATTAACTCTGCTAGATAAATAGTAACTGTGATTGTAAAATGTGTCATAGCATGATGTTAGTGCTTGACAGGTTTGACAATCTGGATTTCACCTTGGACTGCAGCCTTGTGTAAACCCTGGGGCGTCATAGTACTTGTTCTCATGTTAATTACCTATAGGTAGGGTATAACTGTGATGCCCCAGGGTTCACACAATGCTGTAGTCCAGGGTAAAACCCGGATTATCAAACCTGTCAAGCACCAAACACCATGCTACGATATGTTTCACCATCATAGTCACTATCTCTCTAGTGAAAATAACAAATAGATGAAGGAACAAAACAGGCAAATAATAGAAGTAGTACAAAATCAGATATGCACAGAAGAAGTGTAAAACCCCAAAATTTTATAATGAAATTATGTGAATAAATAGTAATAAACCTTTCTTTTGTGATGAATAACCATATATATAGGAGATATATATGTTTATCAGTGTTTGGGAACCCATCAGGTGTATATTAGTGAAAGAAATCGAGTGATATAAGATCATCATGTGAAATACCTATCAGAAGGCATTTTTATGCTGAGCGGTCGACCGGCGCGGTCGACCGTGGCGGTCGACCGGTGCGGTCGACCGATCAGCGAGCAGAGAGTTTTTCCAGGTTGTTTTTCTTTGCGGTTTTGTTTTGGGTCTAACGGGTTTCGGGTCGGGTTAGGGAGTATATATATATATATATACCAACTCAACCCAGGAGAGCCCCTCTTCAGTTCAAGCGTAAAACCCTAGCCCCCTTTTCTCTCCCCTCTCAAAACCCTAGCTGCACCTGGTGATTTGGGGAGTTTGGAAGAGTTCCAGGGGATTTTTCGCGGATCTGAGCAAGGAGGATCATCTCTAGAGCAGTTGTCAACACCCAAGGCGAGTATCATCTCGCCCAATCCCTCACCCCTGTTTTCCATGATTTTATTTTGGATTTTATGAGTTTTGAATGAGCCAAAATAGTAGTTTTGTATAAAAATGAATTCTCTATGGTATGGATAATAAGAATCAGAGGTTTTAGTTTATAAAAAACTCACCCAATACCTGTTAAATAAAGATCTAGATCTGAAATTTGCCTAAACAAGAACTAAATCATGTTTACTGTCATTTAAACGATTTGGAGATTTTATCTCATCTTTTTTTTTTATAATATTGGAAGTATAGATTTCAAGCCTGAGATTTGTTGTTTATGTTCAGTATGATTTTAAAACCTTAGAACTCTTGTTATCGTAGAGAATTTTTTTTGCAAATTTTGTATCAGGTTTCGAGCTGACAGAAACCCAGATTTGGGTTTCTGTCCGCTCGGCGGTCGACCGACGCGGTCGACCGCTGAGCTCGTTTTAGCTGGACTATCCGACATTGGTATTTAGTCTTACTATGTACCCAGGCATGATAGAAGACCTGAGAGTACCAATTAGGGATATATACACTGTTTTGACTGTGAATTGAGATAGGTAGATTTCACTATGTATCCCAGTGATATTTTCACCATTTCACAGTCCTTGTGTTGGACTAAAATCCATAGTCCTCGTGTTGGACAAGCATTACCTCTTAGTCCTCGTGTTGGACATGCATAGCTATTTTAATCCTCGTGCTGGATATACATTATCACCCGGTCCATGCGTTGGACAACGGTCACATACGGTCCATGCGTTGGACAACGGTTATATTCAATCCATGAGTTGGACGTTTAATCTATATAGTCTATGTTTTGGACACTTAATCATTTTCTGACATGTCACTCATGTGAGTTTATGTCATAACACTTATGTAAATCTCGATATGATATTCATGTAAGTAATAACATGATGTTCATGTTAGCTATGGTATGGCACTGTATTTTTGCTCTGAGATTAGCTGTATTTCTTTTATTATTGTTTTCTGTACTAGAACCTCGGGTCTGGTGTTTAGAGATTAACAATTTGAGATACAAGGTATATACATGAGGGTTTCCTTGTTTGGATTATTTCGCTCGACGTACCTATGCTCGTGTTGTAAATTTCTAAATACTAAAACCCTCTTTAGTAAGATCACTTCTCCCTCTTCTTTTTCTTTTCTTATACAACGAGCCCTTTTCCCTTGGGGTTGGTTGTGATGTTACTCTCTAGCGCTTTGACGCTCGTTGTCCCTCCCCCTTTCAGGTCACGAGCCAGGAGCACGGAGAGCCGCAGGTTGATAGCGGACCACATTAGTGTTCAGTTTTACTTTCTAACTATGCATTATTTTCTTTGGGCTCCACTGTAGTGAGGTTAGACATTTGAGGGTATTATTCTAGAAGTTGTAAAGACTGTGAGCCTTATCTCCTTATCGTCAAATATTTGTATTTGAGACTTGTTGAGTATTTCAGTTTACCTACTCAGATCTTGACTATGTATTTCTGTATTGTTGGATGATGAGATATTTCTGTGACTATTATCATTTTATCAGTATTCCTTGTATTATCTTTTACCTGTTTTGTACCTATACCAGTTGTTGATTCTACTAAATAGATGTTAATAATGATGGTGAAACATGTTTTGCACGGTGTGGTGCATAGCAGGTTTGACATTCTTGGTTTCACCTTGGACTGCAGCCTTGTGTGAACCCAGGGGCATCACAAGAAGTATATCAACAAATGAGCCCAACTGAAATAGAATAAAAATATCTCTGAGTCTGAAATACATCTCAACACAATGAGTCAAATGAAATCTCACTAAGGCACTCAGCCTCTACAAAATTAATACAACTCTAAAGTTCGAACAATGAACATAACTATATAGTGGATGTTCAACTGCTAAAACTGTGCGACGATGACTATGCTAGAACTCCATCGTCCTACGGCTCTCTGAAACTCTAATATGCCTGAAAGATACAATTTAAACAAAAAAATAACAACAAGAGCATCAGAGCGCTACAGCAAGATCACCTCTATCCGCCCCTAGGGGAAGGGCTGCTAGATGAACTGGAGGCTCTATCTATTAAGCATAGTCTACCTATATCATTTTCCACGTATCTAATAGAGTAAATATTTAGATACCTATAAGACGAGACGTAGTACATCAAGCGAAATAATCCAATTAAAGAAACCCTCATATATATACCATATGTCTCAAATTGTAGATCCCTAAATATCAATTCCAACTCTATAAATAAAAACAACACTCAAAAGAAATACTCCAAGCCTAAACCATATAGGACCAATGTCACAATCTCAAACTACTTCTCAAGTAGTTGGCGCAATAATAAGAGAATATCATCCAACTCAAAAAAATCACCATAGACCATATCCTGCATGCCATAAATCAAGGAATGTGCCCTACTCATGGGTAATTTAACATAGGAGTAACTACAACTGATGATACATATATGTGTGCATCTCCTTATGCAATAGCGATACTCTTATAATATTCTTACTTAATCGCTCTGCGATAATAGGTTTTGTCCCCCTATTCCAGGTACATAAACGGACGATATTATTATAATACTCTTACTCAATCGTTCTACGTCAAATAGGTTTTATCTCCCTATTTCCAGATGATGCATCTAGATGATCATACAACGGAGTATAAATATATTAGTCAAATCTGGAAAAATCCCGATCATCTTCGAGTATTGGTACATCCACGGTCTCATTGCGGGAAACATCTAATACTCCTAGTGTGGTACAGCCGGGGTCTCATTGCGGAAAAACATCCACACCAAACATCCATAACTTATGAACAATACTTTATATTTGTTATAACACTTTTATCAACTCAACGTGTATAAAAAATCTCAACAGTGCGTGTTAACACATCATAAAGTAAGTGTATGTGCACATATCTCGGTGTGCGTGTCCATAACTGGTGTTCACCATCATCTCCGGTGTTAAACAACTCTTAATCATTGTAATATAACAGTACAAGATCATGAAAATCTCTCAAAAATGACAAACAAGAGTGAAACTTAAGAAACTCTCACGTTATATATCAATTATTTCAAAGCAGCACATTAGCAGTTTTCTGTAGAATATATCATTAGTCAATTGAGCATATCTTTCCCTTGACAAACTCTTTTTAAGAATAGTTTTTTGTTTTGGAAACTAGATTCACATAGCTATCATTTGGAACTTTTTTGTTTCAGTTTGGAGTTCATATGATATCTCTAAATTCCAGTTAAATGTTATATATGTATATCAGTTTTTCTAAAGAATGTATCATCAGTAAATTGAGCATATCTTTCTCTAGGAAAACTATCTTTAGGAATGGTTTGCTGTTTTGAAATCTAGATTCACATATCTTTCAATTGGCATTAGTTTGGTTCAATTTGGATTTCATTTGTGCTGTTTTGAAATCTAGATTCACATATCTTTCAATTGGCATTAGTTTGGTTCAATTTGGATTTCATTTGTTATTTCAAATTTTTCACATATCTTTCAATTGGCATTAGTTTGGTTCAATTTGGATTTCATTTGTTATTTCAAATTTCTAGTTAAACAGTATATATATGCAGTAGTTTTTCTACAGAACGAATCATCATGATTATTTGCATAAGAAATCATATTTAAACCTTCAATCAAATTTAAAACATGCTGAAACATATATAAAATATATAACAACACTTAAACTTTGATAATCACTTACTAAAATTATTTTGACCATAAATCAAATTATTGTGTTAATCTAATTAGGGGTTTTCAACCTAATTAACCAAATTCTTCAATCTAAAGCATGCACTTTTAACATATTAAACATAAGTGTAGGCGTCAAAAATTACCTATAGGTTTCAAAAAATAGCTCAAAGCTGAGAGAAGATGAAGAACGTCACTATCCGAGTCATAGAAGCTTAGTTGACGTCGACGAGCGCATGAAGTAAAGTCGGCGAACCGTCGGAGGCAACGGAATTACAGAATAACGAAGATACGAGCTGATCGGGAGCTATGCGTTACTTTAAAAGATGAAGCGTCTCTCATGTCCCATATCACCCCCATGTGATTCAACCATGAGAGCTTGTAGATATCCTTGCCGACTTTCCTTCACACTTTGGATCACGTAATTCCGAGTTAGGATGGCGAAGATACGACGGAAACGGACAGAACGCAAGGAACAATACTCTAGGCCTCAGCGAGACACCCATAGATGTCTCAGGCAAAGTTTAGCCAAGACACCCATAGGTGTCTCGGCCAAAGCTTGGCCGAGCCATAGATGTCTCAGGCAAAGTTTAGCCAAGACACCCATAGGTGTCTCGGCCAAAGCTTGGCCGAGACACCAAGAGGTGTCTCAGCCAAGGCTTGGCCGAGACACCCACGGAGCCTTGGCTGAGACACCCACGGGTGTCCGCAGCCCTGAAAATAATTTTTTGGCAGATTTAAGTTGTTTTTCGACCGTTAACCACTTGGATTTATTCCAACTAATAAAATATCATCCAAGAATATGGTTTAGTGGTTACAACTGAAGATAAGAGTGAATCGATCGTTCTTATCAGAAAATAGAGGTCCCAAAGCCTATAAATACAGCTCCAGGGCCATCATTTTTTCGGATCTGAAATTCTCGAGCTTTGGCAAAGCCCTGCTAGATTGAAGACTAAAGGAGCACGAATTTCAGAAGAGAGGAGGAGATCGGATCGAGTTCATCAGCATAAAGAAGAGGAGCTCGTCAGATCTACACTTCACGGTTTTTTGCCTTGAGATTGCCCCGTTGCGGTAATCTCGAGAAGAGTGATTATCTCGCTGTTGCCGAGATAATTACATCAGTTTCTTGATTCCTTAACGAACCAACGAAGCTTCGGATCTGATCTGATCATTTGGTCGTCCATGAATATCAACATCCCTGTCATAGGCCAAGATCCCATGCAAGCAGCGGAGGATAAATGTCTATTGCGTTTGTTTTGATGATAGTTGTATTTTTTTCATTTTTATTGTGTAAGAGTTTTATAAGAATACTATCTTTTTTTTGTTTTCATTGTAATGATTGAAGTTGTAATGAATACATCAATGAAAACATCAACTTTTTCCCCAAACAAGCTGGCGACCACAGTGGAAGCGAACAGCTTCGCTGTCGAAGCTGTCGTGCCGCAACCACCGATCAAGATCCTGGTGAATGAAGAGGTCAAATATGAGTTCGACCAGCAGAAGTTCAAGGAATACTTGTCCTCCTCCATATCCGCCTCTCCTCGTAGATCCAGAAATGTCCGCTGGTCTTCCAACACGAAGACCCGAGAAGATTATCTCCGCGTTGCCATCGCTGCAGCTATAAATCGCGACGTGTCACCAATATCCTACCAAGTTAGATCAGCAGATCTGAACTCCTCTTTGACCAAAGAGTTAGTTGCTGAAGGTGCACCAACGTTGTCAAAGAGGGCATGCCAAAGACAGCGTCAACGTCTTGCGCGTCAACTTGGTAAGGCTTTGGAGCCAATGGACGAGATTCGCTATGATGTGGATCTGAAATCTAGGTAGTGCCAAGAACAACAACGGTAATCGAGTAACCCCTCCTCCAAAGAAGAAAAGAATGAATGGGTACGCATCAAAAGGACCTGCTCTACCCTTAAGGAGCGAATCCAGAAGCACCGCGCATTGCTTGTGCACGCACAAGTCCTTGTGCGGAAAGCATAAGAAATACAGAAGGAAGAGGCGGTCAGAAAATCACCCAAACAGAAACGGGTTTGGATGCCAAAGGTCAAATCAGCACCTAAGGTAAAAACAGACGAAGTTACCATTCAACCTTCGTTAACTCCGGTTCCCACTCCCCTTGGTAGTGTAGACCTCACCAAATTCAGAGTTTCTCTAAAAGACCGTCTTGATCCTCTCCCTAAAGATCGAGTTAAAGCACCTGTTAAGGAGCGATTGGGACCGTTGAAAGGCTCCCAAATAACAACTCAGGCTGGGGGTCGTACTAATCCCCCTAATAATAATAAAGGGAAGGCTCTTATGACCGACCGAATCAGATTGTGAGTCGAAGTTCAAGAGCCCGTTAGAGTTTCACGCTCACGAAGGCATAAATCTAAATGAGTGACTCTTGGAGATGCTAATAAAGCGTCATATCCCCAGAGGGAAACGTGTTTGTCTGATGACGACGATATACCTGAGAAGTCGTGCCAACACATGATGGGTTGCTTTGGTCATCAGGCTAATGAGTTATACTATCAGGCTGGGAGTACGAACAAGTCTCGGAAGAGAAATGTCCGAGAGATGAACTCTCGTTGTCCGTGTGTGAAAATCATCAAGGCGGTGTTGTTAGATATAGCTGCCACGAGACTGCTCCCCAGAGGGTCTCAGTATTTGAACGAATCTCTACTGAAACGTACGAACCAAAGATGAGGCATTTCCGTAGAAGAAGGCCAACCGACTTAGGTGACGAGTTTCCTCGAGTAACTGTCAACATGGCCGACAAAGACAAGTCCTCGTGACGCTTCAATCCTGAGCCTTTTGCAAAAGTATCTCAGCGCATGACTTGGTTGTGGTCTGGAACTGTCAGACCTAGACGTAGGAGGTCATTATCCTCCGACGATGAAACGTCAGATGCTTGATCTGCATTGGCTTCTGATGATACGACATCTAGTGCAGGGAAATCTTATGAATCATTCATGATTATTGCTAAAAAATAGTTAAATTTATCGAGGATGCTTTAGCCAAGTAGAAAGAAAATTTTAAATTCAAGATGGAGATGGCTGTGTAGGAGATGAGAGACATGCACAGCCAACAAATTGTGGCACTGACAAATTAGCAGGGAGAGTCTAGATTTTGTAATAATCCTAACCAAGCTGATAGCGATCAAGAAGTGGATGAGAATGCCAACATGGACACCCCTCCCGTTGACAACAATGCTGGGGACGGTCCCTCGGATGATAACAATACAAAGGAGGACCACGTCACTTCTCCCCGGAATCGCTCGAAGAAAGATACGAATGAGGATAAGAAGATGAGGGACTTAGAGAGCAAAATCAATGCGTTGATGAGCGCTTAAGAAGTAAAGAAGTCCGGGATACCCTGTCCTTACCCGAGAGAGTGGGAATCAATCCCATACCCGACGAAGTTTAATTGATCAACTTCACGTGATACGGGTGTATCTTCTCTTTGGAACTTAGTGATCCTCATTTGAGCTTGAAGATAGATGATTCTCATAATAGCATGAGAATAGGGGTGTAAAACAGTATAGTGGAATGCAGGTAGAAGCGTGGAACGAGACGACGAACAGCAGATTCGAAGAATCCAGATTTCAGCTCGTGAGTCGACTCATACATGGACATGAGTCGACTTATCAGGTTGAGTCGACTCATGACTGTCATGAGTCGATTCACGAAACCCAGTCTTGTTAGCAAAAGTCTCTGACCAGTCGACTCATTAGTTATGAGTCGACTCATATGAGGTCATGAGTCGACTCATAACTGTTCATGAGTTGACTCATCGGAGCTTTCCTGGTTCATTTGGATTTCTGTTCACGTATTTTCCTGTTGGTTTTGGACTTAGTTATTTACCAGATTTCCATCCATGTTTGTACACCTATATAAATGATTGTTTTAGGGTTTCTAAACAATCTAAAATCTTAGAGAGAGATTCTAATCTTTGTATTAGGGTTTAGAGAGGATTAAGAGGTTGTTCTCGATTCTAGTGAGATTGTGAGTGAGAGATTGTAATCTTTTGTTCTTCATAATCTAGAGAAGGTATTTTTCTTCACCAAAACTAAGTTATTCTTGTGTTTTAGCCGTCTACTTCTCAACCCACCTTTTGGTAATTTCATGACCAAAGGGTGCTCGCATGGCAACTCGTACCAAGTTGGTATCAGAGCATCAGATCCGGTGAAGGGGCATCCTGTGTATGGTCCTTACTCGATCACAATACAAGAAGCTTGGCGAGATCCTTATTTCCTTGGAAGAAGTCCATAAGATAAGGAAGGAGAAGATGGCTGAAGGAGACAATTCCACGATGATTGATGCATTGGAGAAGCAGATCGAGACGATAGGTTCGACTCTCACACAACTCGTCAGTCTTATCCATGGAGGTGGCAAACAAGGTGAATCTTCTTCGAAGAAAATTGTTGAGTCCGATGTGGAAAGAGTAGATTCAGATTCCGACGAGGAGGAGGAGACCGTTAAGGCTGCATTGCATAAAAGGGGTAAGAATTCTTATCAGAACCTGAAGATTGACTTCACGGTAGAGATTCTTGTTTATGATGGGAGTGTTGATGTCGAGAGGCTTGATGACTGGATCGAGCTGATGGAGACGTATTTTACTCTTTATGGCTATTTGTCAAAAGAAAAGATTATGTTCGCGACGTTGAAGCTTTCGGGGCACGCGTTGATGTGGTGGAAGTCCTATTGCAAACAGGAAAAGAAGGCGGTGTCGTGGAACAAGTTTAAGGAGTTACTGAGGAAGCAGTTCTACCCGGTGTGATTCCTCGAAGAGCGTTGGTACAAGTGGTATGTCTTATGCCAAAGATTCAATCAGACCGTTCAAGAGTATACGACGGAGTTCCAGCAGCAGACGATGGTTCTAAACATCACAACAGATGAATACTCCACTTTCATGAAGTATATGGCGGGATTGAGCGATTACATCCGAAAGGAGATGAAGCTATTCACGGTGGAATCAATTGCAGAGGTGAGCGTGAAAGCTATTGCCCTCGAGGGCAAGCAAAAGAAGGGCAATGAGGCTAAGGGAGACTCCAAACAGACGGGAGGCGAGGCGAGTCTAGTGGTTCTCAATTTAAGGAGGAGAAGAAGAAGGGTGATCCAAGGAAGGTAGGGCTGATTTGTAGTCACTGCGAGAAGACAGGGTAAACAGCTGATTGGTGCTGGGAGAAGTATCCTCATCTCAAGCCAAGGGGGTTGAAGAAGAAAGAGGAGAAAAAGGCATACATGATAGCTCAAGGTCCGAAAGAAGTCCCGTGTGAAGGATCTGAAATAGATACACTAGAACACTAGAGGGAGGGTGAATAGTATTCTTTTAAAATTTATGCAAAGTAGATTATAAATTGTAAAGAAAAAATAGCAATTTCAGAAATTCACAATCACAAACACAAGGTTTTATACTGGTTCCACCAATCCGGTGTACATCCAGTCCCCAAGCAAATCCCGCTTGAGAGTTTCCACTATGATTTTGAATAAACTTACAAAATCAAAAGCAAACCTGACCAATTTACAAGTCCCTGCAAATTACAACACCAATTGACAAACACCTTGCCAATTTGCACACCAATCTCTAAACCAAGAGATTAACACCTCTCACAACTCGAGAGAACTTTTGAAGCAACAATTTCAATTCCTATAAGCCTTGATTTGTAGTGTAGTGTAGTAGTGGCTTAGGAATGATTCTCACTTCTGTAAATTGCCTAAACAATAAGTATTTGAATGAAATTCAAAGGTAATTTCAGAAACTTTTCTTTTTTTCAAAATCTGAATATTTTTCACTTGAAAAAATGCACAAATATCAAAGCTTATGGGTATGTAAGTCTCTGCATTTTTTCTGAACAAATAACCTATTTATAGCCCTTGAAAAGATAATTTTTTGAACTTTAAAAACGTTTAAAAACGAATATAAACAGTCATAAATTCAAACTTTGAATTCAGGAAAAACTATATCTCTAGTTGAATACAATACAGATTAGTCGACTATTCTGAGTTTAAACAGACTCTGTGTATTCATAAAATTTCTCAGTAGTCGACTACAAAGATCATTAGTCGACGACATTGTAATTTGACAAAAACTTAAAAAATAAATTTTGCCTTCAGTAGTCGACTATAATGTTAATTAGTCGACTATACTGTAAAATAACAGAAACTTATGTTTCTGTCAAACACTTGAGTAGTCGACTATTATCCATATTAGTCGACTATACTGTAAGTTGACATAATTTTATATTTAAGTCTTATACAAGAGTAGTCGACTACTATTCTAATTAGTCGACTACTAAGAGTAAAAAATATGAACTAAAAAGTTTTTATACTCAAGTTTTAACTATAACTCTAATGGTTAACATAGGGGATTTCTATAGTTAACCAACACACTAAGCCTGTGTTAGTGTGTTCTAATATTATGTGTGTGCGTGTGTGTGATCAAGGCTTGTACAATAATTCTATGTAAAGAAAATGTAAAAAAAATATCTCATATGTTCTTCATCTTCTTCACTTCATAATGCCTTGAAATCAACTTGCACTTGTTCATATTTTGATATTAAAATCTGCATATAAAAGTTAGTGCATTTGTATAACACACATTGTATAAATTGTTATCATCAAAATACTATCATGGAGATATGATATTCAACATTCTCCCCCTTTTTGATGATAACAAATAATTTATGCATAAGTATGTATTTTATAACCAGGTTTAAACATTATGAAATAACCATACTTACTCCCCCTGCATATATGCAAATTAGAGTCCATAATAATACATAATTCTAATATAGGTAATTATTTCTCCCCCTTTGTTATCAACAAAAAGAGAAAAACATTTATGCTAAACATGACATTATTTCTTCAACATGAGCTAAAACTTCAAACAAATCATCCAGATTATGAACATAGTCCATAACTTCACCCATCCAAATAGGTAGGCAAAGACTTACCATAAAGACCAAAAGTTCCACAATGTTCATCACCATAATCTTTTTAAAATATGTAGCACATATATTAACTAACCAAACAACATCATAGTAAAATAAACACATAATCAACATACTGGATATAGTAGCAACATAAATAACATATGTACTAACAACTCACAGCTACATAGTTTTTGATACTTAAACAAAATAACATAATTGTTTTGATACTTAACATTAAAAAACATTCAAATTTAATATGATGCAAGCATAAACTTCTAAGGTGCTGGAGGAGGTTGCTGTCCTTGAAAGTATGCATTAAGCTTTGTGTCCAAGTCTTCCAACTTCTTGATTAGTTGATTACTAATGATATATGAATTCTGAGAATATAGAGCTCTCTGACCAGTTTCAAGTTCAAGAATACGTGCACTTAGAGTGTTGTATTGCACGTCTGAAAAGCATGAGGGTTCTGTAGGAAATGGTGGTGGTGGTTGACTAGAAGAAGCTCCTGATTGAGTTGAAGATTGTGGAATATCTTGTGGAATTTCTTCTTGATGAGGATGAGGTTCATCTTGAGGATTTTGTTCTTGAATTTCAAAATTTGTTAACTTCATCCTAGTTAGGGCATTGGAATCAAAAAATTCAATGGAACGGACAATAGAATTTCAGATATGAGATCCACATGAAATTTGTCAAAGATTTTTGTTAAAAAGGCACCATAAGGAAGAAATCCTCTTGGTATTGTCAGAAGATTATCAAAGTAAACTTCAGCCCAATTAACTTGGATATTTCCCATTATAGCATATAGAGCTTTTGCTAAATCTAGGGAAATGAAATGAAAACTCCTAGTTTTTGGAAATAAGTTATACGCTAAGCTTCATGCAATGAACCTAGGAATTGGACGAAGTTTGTTTGAGTTATTTAAAGGTTTGCCATATCCAGGAAGAAATATATGATTAGATAAAAGAACTGAATCATTCATCCTAACTGACCTAAGAGAAACTCTTTGATAAGGAATATTAAAAAATTTTCCAATTGACTTTGTAGTCAAGTCAATCTCTATTCCTTTAACAAGAGTCTTAAGTTTTTCAGAACCACCAATAGTTCCCACACGTTCTATATTAGGATAGAACAATTGCACAAGAAAAGGATATGTGGGTTTTCTATTTTCAGCAGAGAATAATTCAAGCAATCCCACATTATCAAAATATGATCCAAAGTTCCAGGGAATAAAATCATCAAATTTCACAAATCGTCCTGGAAGAACTTCAAAAGTTGATATTTTGTTAAATTCTTCTAATAAATCAAGACTTTTTAAATAAAAGATGATTTCATCGTTAACAAAAGTATGGATTTGCTTAGCTTTCTTAGCTCTAGACATGATGAAACAGAGAAATAACAGAAGATTCAAAGATCAAGTTTAGAATTTTACCACAAACTGTTGAAACCCTAGATTAGTCGACTAGAACTTGGAGTAGTCGACTACTGAACTTGACAGCTTGACAGATTTCAGAGAAAAATGAAGAACTTGATGAAAATTTGAGAACAACGAAGATGCCCTAACCTCGAATCGTGGGTTCTGAAGAGAGGAAGAAGAGGACTCGGTTTTTAGATGGGTTAGTGGGTAGTTTTTATGTTTTTACTTTATCTTTTAAAAGAATTTACATTGTATGGTTCAGATTTGATAGTAAAATAAATGTAGAGTTAAGATTTGATCTTAGATATGTGGCTAGGATTGATAGAGTTAAAAATCTATGGTTAAGATGAATTTTACTTAATGAAACGGGTATTGGATTTTGGGTTTTGGGTTTGATTTTTAAAAAAAATCCAATAAGCTTTAAAAACTGTAAAACTGTGAATTCAGAATTAGTAGTCGACTAATAGGAAAAGTAGTCGACTACACTGTAATCGACAGAAAGTTAATTTTTAGTTTATGACTCAGAGTAGTCGACTATAAATGAAATTGGTCGACTACACTGTAAATGACAGAGTTGTTTTTAAGATTTTAACTTAGAGTAGTCGACTATAGATGAAATTAGTCGACTATACTGTAATTTACAGAAAAACTTATATGCAATACTTGTGCATGTAGTCGACTATAGGTCAAATTAGTCGACTATTAAGTGTATGAATGCATATGTGTTTGTTTTTTAAAATTTAATTTAAATCTTCAATTGAACATATACCTAATTTCCTTCTTAATTTAACATAAATTTCTTCTTTTAAGGGTTTTGTTAATATATCTTCTATTTGTTTATCAGTAGGTATAAATTCTAATGAAATGCCACCTTTAAGCACATGATCACGTAATAAATAATGTCTAATATCAATGTGTTTTGTACGTGAATGTTGAATAGGATTTTTAGATAAATTAATTGCACTAGAATTGTCACACATAATGGATGATATGGGATAATTTATGCTATAATCAGATAATGTATGTTTCATCCATAAAATTTGAGCACATGCAAGACTTGCAGCAATATATTCAGCTTCAGTTATTGATAATGATACTGAATTTTGTTTTTTACTAAACTAAGATACAAGTGAATGTCCTAAGAAATGACATGTTCCACTTGTAATTTTTCTATTAGATTTACATCCGGCAAAATCAGCATCACCACATGAAATTAAATCAAACGAACTATGTTTTGGATAAAACAAACTGTAATTTGTAGTATCTTTAATATATCTAAAAATTCTTTTCACTGCTTTAAGATGTGATTCTTTAGGATTAGATTAAAATCTAGCACATAAATATACACTAAACATAATATCAGGTCTACTTACAGTAATGTAAAGAAGTGATCCAATCATACCTCGATAGAGCTTTTGATCAACATTCTTACCATTTTCATCTTTGTCAAGTGATGTAGTGGTACTCATTGGTATTCGTTTGCTTGTTGTATTTTCCATTCCGAAATGTTTAAGTAAATATTTTGCATACTTGCTTTGATTGATGAATATTCCTTCTTTCAATTGTTTAATTTGTAGTCCAAGGAAGAAATTTAGTTCACCCACGTGACTCATTTCAAATTCATCCTGCATAGTCTTAGCAAATTCTTGATAAAGATTGTTGTTAGTAGAACCAAAAATAATATCATCTACATATATTTGAATTAGTAAAATATCTTTATTTATTTTCTTAATAAATAATGTTGAATCAACTTTTCCAATTTCAAAACCTGAAGTTAAAAGAAACTTCTTTAATCTATCATACCAAGCACGAGGTGCTTGTTTAAGACCATATAAAGCTTTCTTAAGTTTAAAAACATGATTTGGAAAACTTTCATGTTCAAAACCTGGAGGTTGTTCTACAAAAACTTCTTCTTTTATAAAACCATTTAGAAAAGCACTTTTAACATCCATTTGAAATAATTTAAAATTCATAAAACATGCAAATGCAAGTAAAATTCTAATTGATTCTAATCGTGCAACAGGTGCATAAGTTTCATCATAATCAATTCCTTCTTCTTGATTATAACCTTGAGCAACTAATCTAGCTTTGTTTCTAACAACTTGACCAAATTCATCTAATTTGTTTCTAAAAATCCATTTTGTTCCAATAATGGATTTATTTTGAGGTCTAGGTATAAGATCCCAAACATTATTTCTAGTAAATTGATTAAGTTCATCTTGCATAGCAATTATCCAAGAATCATCAAGAAGTGCTTCTTTTATATTTTTAGGTTTAATAGTTGAAATAAAAACAGTATGAGCAATCAAATTAAAATAAGATCTAGTAGTTACTTTATCAGAAATATTTCCAATAACTAAATCATGTGGATGATTTTTAACTTCTACAAAATATTTAGGTAAATCATTTTGTAAATTATCATCATTTGTAATATCTATCATTGGAGTATCATGAATAGTATCAATTATATCATCATCATTATTTAAAATAATAGGTGATTTTGAAAAAAAATTATCAAAAGAAACATGTAAAGATTCTTCAATAACTAGTGTTCTTTTGTTATATATTCTATATGCTTTACTGTGATTAGAATATCCAACAAAAATTTCTTCATCGGATTTAGAATCAAATTTATCTAAGTTATCCTTTGTGTTTAAAATAAAACATTTATAAACAAAAACTTTAAAGTAAGATACTTTAGGAATTTAGTTATAAAATAATTCATAAGAGGTTTTCTTTAAAATAGGTCTCAATAAAATTCTGTTTAATACATAACAAGCTGTTGATACAGCTTCTGTCCAAAAATATTTTGGTAAATTACTATCACACAACATGGTTCTAGCACATTCTTGTAAGGTTCTATTTTTCCTTTCTACAACTCCATTTTGTGGAGCAGCACGAGGAAAAGAAAAAGTATGTGATATAGTTCTATTTTTCCTTTCTACAACTCCATTTTGTGGAGCAGCACGAGGAAAAGAAAAAGTATGTGATATACTATGTTTAACACAAAATTTTGTAAATAATTCATTTTCAAATTCACCTCTATGATCACTACGTATAGAGATAATATAAGTAGATTTTTGATTTTGAATTCTTTTGCAAAATATAGAAAACTCATTAAAAGCATCATTTTTATGTTTAATAAAAATTACTCATGTGAATCTAGAATAATCATCAACAAGAACAAATACATATCTACTTCCATTTAAAGATGCTACTCTAGATGGACCAAAAATATCTATGTGAATTAATTCTAATGGTCTACTTGTAGATATTACATTTTTAGATTTGAAAGAAGATTTGTGCATTTTTCCTTGTTGACATGCATCACAAAAATTATTTTTAAAAGACATCTTAGGTAAACCATTTACTGAATCATTTTTAGAAATATTAGAAATGTGTTTAAAGTTAACATGTCCAAAACGTTTATGCCATAAAATAGAATCATTAGATGATGCAATAAGACAATGTTCATTTATAATATTTTTCATAGATAAAACATATATGTTATTCTTTCTATGGCCTTTAAAAATAATAGTTATTAAATTAATATCATAAATTAAGCATGATTCTTTTTCAAAAACAATTTTAAAACCTTTATCACAAAGTTGACTAATACTAAGTAAATTATGTTGAAGACCATCAACTAATAAAAGATTATCAATGATAGGTTTGTTTGGATTACCGACAGATTCAATACCGATGACTTTTCCTTTGTTGTTATCTCCAAAAGTAACGGTACCACCATTCTTGTTTTGAAAAGATGACAGCAATTGTATGTTCCCAGTCATATGTTTGGAGTAACCACTATCCAAAATCCACCTATCTTTCTTGGGTAAACATTAACATTTTAGTACCCATACTATGTTGGGTCCTTTAAATTAGACTTTAGGAAACCAAACCCATGAAGAGTTTGATTTGCCTAAATAGTTAGGTGATAAACAAATATTTTTAATAAAATCAGAAATATAAAAATTCTTATGTAAAGAAGATAATTCTTTTGGAACCCAAATAGATTATTTTCATTAGATAAACATTCATTTTCTTTAAGTAAAGAAAAATTTTCTTCTTTCAATTCAATTATTTGAGAATTAGAAAAGGTAGAGGAATTTAAATCAGAAATTTCTTCAAGTAATCTTTTATTTTCACCTTTAAGAAAATTATGTGAAGTCTTTAATCTCACAAAAGTTTCATATAATTCATTGAAAGCATCTAAAATCTCTTCATTGTCACTTACTTCATCTTGTGCCATAAAACACATGTGAGCACTTTCCTTTTCTTCAATTTCTTCATCTGAAGATGACTCATCACTATCATCCCAAGTGACTACCATTGCTTTCCTTTTCTTGTTGTTTTGAATGTTGTTGAAGTTGTTGAAATAACTTGATTTTTGCTTATTCTTCAACACTGGACAATCTTTCTTCATATGACCTGGTTTATTACACTTAAAACAAAGAGGGTTATTTAAAATTGAACTCTTAGATTTAAAATTACCTCGTTTTATAAATTTCCAAAATTTTCGTGCAAACAAGCCCATTTCTTCATCATCATCATCTGAATCTTCTTTATCGGAAATAGTATTGAATGCAAGAACTTTCTTGTTCTTTGTTTCTTCATCATTCTTTCTATCTTCAATTTGAACTTCATATGCCATAAGATTACCAATAAAATTTTTAACCGTAAGAGTTGACAAATCATTGGCTTCTTTAATAGTGGTAACTTTCTTTTCCCATTGTGGAGTAAGTGATCAAAGTATTTTTCTTATCATCTCCACTTGTGTATATGTTTTTCCAAGACCAATGAGAGAATTTGTGATGTCGGTGAATCTTGTGAACATTTCTCCAATAGTCTCATTTTCCTTCATCTTGAACAATTCAAATCTATGCACAAGAACAGAAATTTTAGATTGTTTAACTTTATTTGTACCTTCTTGAGTTGTCTCAAGTGTATGCCAAATATCGTATGCAGATGTGGCCGTTGACACCCTATTGAACTCATTCTTGTCAAGTGCACAAAATAAGGCATTCATTGCTTTTGAATCCAAATTTGCATTATTTCTTTGAGAAGTAGTCCATTCTGTAAAAGGAGTTGTTGGCTTCTCATATTTCGTTTCCACAACATTCCAAAGTTCGTAGCCAATTGATTGAAGGTAAATCTTCATTCGACACTTCCAATAGTTATAGTTCAATCCATCGAACATTGGTGGACGATTTGTTGAGTGACCTTCTTTGAATCGTGATGTATTTGTTGATGCCATCTTTCACCTTGCTCTGATACCAAATGTAGGATCTGAAATAGATACACTAGAACACTAGAGGGGGTGAATAGTATTCTTTTAAAATTTATGCAAAGTAGATTATAAATTGTAAAGAAAAAATGGTAATCTCAGAAATTCACAATCACAAACACAAGGTTTTATACTGATTCCACCAATCCGGTGTACATCCAGTCCCCAAGCAAATCCCGCTTGAGAGTTTCCACTATGATTTTGAATAAACTTACAAAATAAAAAGCAAACCTGACCAATTTGCAAGTCCCTATAAATTGCAACACCAATTGATAAACACCTTGCCAATTTGCACACCAATCTCTAAACCAAGAGATTAACACCTCTCACAACTCGAGAGAACTTTTGAAGCGACAATTTCAATTCCTATAAGCCTTGATTTGTAGTGTAGCGTAGTGTAGTAGTGGCTTAGGAATGATTCTCACTTCTGTAAATTGCCTAAACAATAAGTATTTGAATGAAATTCAAATGCAATTTTAGAAACTTTTCTTTTTCTCAAAATCTGAATATTTTTCACTTGAAAAAATGCACAAATATCAAAGCTTATGGGTATGTAAGTCTTTGCATTTTTTTTGAACAAATAACCTATTTATAGCCCTTGAAAAGACAATTTTTTGAACTTTAAAAACGTTTAAAAACGGCTATAAACAGTCATAAATTCAAACTTTGAATTCAGGAAAAACTGTATCTGTAGTCGACTACAATACAGATTAGTCGACTATTCTGAGTTTAAACAGACTCTGTGTATTCAGAAAATTTCTCAGTAGTCGACTACAAAGATCATTAGTTGACAACAGTGTAATTTGACAGAAACTTGGAAAATGAATTTTGCCTTCAGTAGTCGACTATATTGTAAAATAACAGAAACTTATGTTTTTGTCAAACACTTGAGTAGTCGACTATTATCCATATTAGTCGACTATACTGTAAGTTGACAGAATTTTATATTTAAGTCTTATACAAGAGTAGTCGACTACTATTCTAATTAGTCAACTACTAAGAGTAAAAAAATATGAACTAAAAAGTTTTTATACTCAAGTTTTAACTATAACTCTAATGGTTAACATAGGAGATTTCTATAGTTAACCAACACACTAAGCATGTATTAGTGTGTTCTAATATTGTGTGTGTGCGTCTGTGTGATTAAGGCTTGTACAATAATTCTACGTAAAGAAAATGTAAAATACATTATCTCATATGTTCTTCATCTTCTTCACTTCATAATGCCTTGAAATCAACTTGCACTTGTTCATATTTTGATATTAAAATCTGCATATAAAAGTTAGTGCATTTGTATAACACACATTGTATAAATTGTTATCATCAAAATACTATCATGGAGATATGATATTCAACATCGGGGATAACAGAGCCCAACATCAATCTCAACCTTATGGCGGAGAATAAGACCACGAAAGAGGACAACGACCCAAGAGAGCAACTCTTTGTTCTTAAGTTGCAAGTGAAGACCAGTTTGGTTGATGCCATTGTTGATTCGGGCAGCGAGAAGAATTTGATATCCGAGGCATTAGTTCAGAAGCTGGGTCTAAAGATAGTCAAGCATCCGAAGCCCTATCTATTGGGGTGGATTCAGAAGGACGAGAAACTGAGTGTAGTTGATTAATGCACTGTCAGATTTACGCTCCACGAGTTATATATTAACGAGGTCACGTGTGATGTCGTTCCATTAGATGTTTGTCAGATTATACTTGGCAATCCGTACTTATAGGATAGATATGCGATCTACGAGAGGTGGGCTCAGAAGTACTCCTTCACTAAGGATGGTGAAAGGTTCATATTTCGTTCGGCATCTCTTCTGAGGGAGACAAGCTTGGGGACGGTGATGCGAGTGAAGAGACTAGTGAATGCAAGCAAGAAGTTTGTCTCACTGTGCATTAGACTTCCAGAAAAGCCATCGATAAAGGATTGCAACTTGGGGCGAAAGGTGATTACGACGAGACGTGGGATGGATGAGATGTTTCCAATCGGACGTCGAGACCAGGTTCCTAGCAGGGCCAGATGGTGCAGAAAAGATAGAGGATCTCGAGAGTTTCCTCAGCAAAAGTTATAACTTGAACGAGACTTCAAGTTCCTAAAGAGGGGACCCATGATACGGGTGTATCTTCTCTTCGAAACTTAGCAATCCTCATGGGATCTTGAGGATAGATGATTCTCATACATGTACATGAGTCGACTCATCAGGTTGAGTCGACTCATGACTATCATGAGTCGACTCACAAAACCCAGTCCTGTTAGCAAAAGTCCTAGACCAGTCGACTCATCAGTTATGAGTCGACTCATATGAGGTCATGAGTTGACTCATAACTGTTCATGAGTCGACTTATCGGAGCTTTCCTGGTTCGTTTGGGTTTCTGTTCACGTGTTTTCCTGTTAGTTTTGGACTTGGTTATTTACCAGATTACCATCCACGTTTGTACACATATATAAAGGATTGTTTTAGGGTTTCTAAACAATCTGAAATCTTAGAGAGAGATTCTAATCTTTGTATTAGGGTTTAAAGAGGATTGAGAGGTTGTTCTCGATTCTAGTGAGATTGTGAGGGAGAGATTGTAATCTTTTGTTCTTCATAATCTAGAGAAGGTATTTTCCTTTGCCAAAACTGAGTTATTCTTGTATTTTAACCGTCTTCTTCTCAAACCACCTTTTGGTAATTCCGCGACCAAAGGGTGCTCGCACGGCAACTCGTATCATCATGTCGTTTGACGTAAAGGGTTCCCCCACCCAGCACTTAATATACTTCAAGTCTCATTTGGGAATAATCTTCAAAAATGTGTCCTTGATAGTACGGTCATACGTTAGCACTCTTCACGGAGCAGCCTTCGATTAGTATCACCGTCTTAAGCCGGGAAGTATCAGGAGTTAGGACGATATGGAAGACATGTTCCTCACAAATTTCTTCGATGACGACATCGATGTTAGACCCTAGAGGGGGGGTGATTAGGGTCTTATGCTAATCTAATCCGATTAAATGCCAATTAAAATTAATTAACAAGTTATCCTAGCAAGTATGAAATACCACAAGATATATGAGCTAGGATAAGCAATGTAAACAATGAGATATATCCTATATGATGAAATATATATATATATGCAAGGATATATAAACTAACACAAGGGGTAAACAATATGAACTAGATAGTGGATCATGTAAATAATGAGCTATGGACAATGGCGATATAAGATATGAACATAAATATAAATGAACGCCAAAGCACACTCAAACACACTATATGATCACGGAGTTCAGACCTTCCGTCCTACGTCTCCGCTCCCCACTCCCGGGGAGAAATCCACTAACACAATCCGGTTTGGAAGACGGAACTTCTTCTACACACTCGGTTTTCTAGCTAACCGAAAACTCTACAACTCACACTCTTGCAATCACACTCTACACCCACTAAGTGTTGGACCTAGCCGTGTCTCCCTCAAGTGCTCGGTTACAACCTCTCCCTAGGCACGTCAACCGACGCCACTCCTCTTGGGACGATCCCCGACTCTCACCACACACTCCTCACTCGGTGTACAAGTGTATTACAAAGTGATTCTCACAATAAGCACAAATATGACAAATGATTGTTCTCAAAACAAGGTGAGAACTCAATTAAGCACAACTCTTAGTCACAAACCCACAACCCCAAATTATACTATGAATGTAAATACAATAAGCTCAAAAGGTTGTGTGTGAACAAAGAGATATAAATCAAAACTAAACTCAATGTAGTTCTAGCTTAATAACAATGATAATCAAATATATAAAAAAGCTAGAAATAGAGTTTAGAAAACTTCTCAATATATCAAGAGTGGAGGGAGAAGAGTTGGATGCCCAAACACCAATAGATGATCTCCTCAAGCTCTTGTAGAATTGAATCACAAAAACAAACTCTCAATTTGCTTAAAAGCTTTTTAAACACACTTAAACCAAACTAAAACCCTTGTTAAAAACTTTATTAAACTTGATTAAAAACCCTCTTGGTTAGTTTGAGAGTTGAAGGCAATGGGGTACTTATACCCTCTCTCAACTCAGCCAAAAACCTGAGCAAAAGACAAAACACAACCCCAAGGCAACGGTCAAAAAACTAGCCGTTGCAAACTGAAGGAACACTCGTCGGTCGACCGAAAAATTCGTCGGTCGACCGAAAATTTTCATCGGTCGACCGGACCGGTCGACCGACAGGCTTCTGTCGGCCAGGAAACTTTTGACCTCAGGTTCGGTCGACCGATCCGGTCGACCGAAAACTGACACTCAAAAAACCTGATTTTAAAATGCTGTTTAAAAATATCAAATAAATTCCAAAAAATGTAAAACTTTGGGGAATGATTGTAGACATGATAATAAACATGCTACAACGACTGGTTTCGAAAAAGGACTTCCCAAATGAAAAATATCATCATTTTACAAAATAGTCCAAAACATGAAAACCTGAAAATTGATATTTTGATATTTTGACTTAAACAACATTTTGAAACCTTATGAAATGATTGTATAGACTTGATAAAAGATATAACATGTTGTTATGAAGTCTATAACCTAGAAATACAATATTTTCATAAAATTGCATATTCTATGCAATATATTCAAAACACTAAATATGATTTCATTAAATATAAGCTTGTTAAAGGTGAAATCATATATAGGCATATAAACATGAAACAAAATAGTATTTTCCAATTCTATTCATTTGTTTCATAGTAAAACTTGAAAACTATCAAACCAAAACATATATGTATATATATAACTATATATATACAAAAACCAAAACGTGTATGTGTGTATATGATTGAGCTTAAAGTACTAACACACATAATATAAATTCCTAAACTAAATTACCCAAGCAATGATCTTGATCTTCAATAAGCTTGACTTGGTAATCTCGCGGATGAAGCTTGAACTTGGATCTTGAACTTTGAATAGCAAGGCTTCACCGACATTCCGCCAACCTCCTTTGGATATGATCGTTGAAGCTCTATTCCATCCATCCTCCAACAACGTTGTTTGTCTACAAAACATAGGAATGCACAAACACTAGACAAACAACATTAGTAATAAATTGTTTGTTAAACATCATCAAAACAAGAAGGCCAACAATCTCCCCCTTTTTGATGATGACAAACAATTTACAAAAAGGAATATATGCATGAAGGAAATGAACATATACAAGATAATAACTCACATGCATATAAACAAACAAGATAGATATACTCACAATATTTCTCCCCCTTTGACAACATCAAAAAGGGGACAAAAGGATTAAGAGAGCGAAAGCTCCCCCTATCAATAAGCATAGGTGAGTACAAAGCATAAGAAGATATAGGGATTGCTCCCCCTATCAAAATACCATATGGAATATATGAAATGAATATCATGGCAAACATATGTGAGCATGCATAAATAATATGCCAAAAATCACTCACATTCAAGAGATAATGAGAACATATATAAATATATCAAGATGAACATATTGTCTCATATCATAAAAGCCAATGTATAAAATAGATTTATGAAATCAAAAGAAGAGAAACATGAGAATCATGTAAAAAGTTTTCAAATAAAAACAAATCAACCAATTGAAATCATAAATCAAAGTTTAAATCATAAAACCAAATCATCATTGATTTTCAAAAATCAAGAGAGGCAACTATATCTAGCTATTGAGCTAGTATTAACCCATATAAATATTTTAGCACCCGGTAAATAA
>NC_033795.1:47528393-47598018 GCF_001876935.1 Asparagus officinalis
ACATAGATGAGTTAAAAGCATTTAGCAAGTATTCTAACAAAATGTTGTTCATAGTAAACATGCGATGATCATTTTTATTCCACTTGGATTTCTCCAAAATGGGCACAATATAAGCATCATCTATAATTTCCCATAAATCAAAGTGTTTAGATTGAACAAAAAGTTTAAATCTAACACACCATTGGGCATAGGGGAAATTATCTAATCTAGGAGCAATATTGATGGCATAACCTAAACCATGCATATCCATAATATAAAAGGCAAGCAAGATACAAATAAAGCTCAAAATTAGATTAGCACAATAAGCTAACTTGGATCTTTAACTCAAGGCGATTAGACCTTAAATCAAAGAGCACCAAGCTCTGATACCAATTGTTAGACCCTAGAGGGGGGGGTGATTAGGGTCTTATGCTAATCTAATCCGATTTAAATGCCAATTAAAATTAATTAATAAGTTATCCTAGCAAGTATGAAATATAACAACTATATATAAGCTAGGATAAGCAATATGAACAACAAAGAGATATATCCTATGATATATGCAAGGATATGAAACTAACACAAGGGGTAAACAATTTAACTACAAATGTGATAGGGCAAAATGATCAATAAGCAATACACAATGACGATGTAAGATATGAACATGAAAACAAGTGCGCCAATGCAATCACAAACAAAGGATATGTTTACGAGGTTCGGTCCCCACGACCTACGTCCCCGCTCCTCACCTCGAGGAGATCTCCACTATCACAACCGGGTTTTCTACGTTCACCCGAACAACGTTTACACCTCACAATACAATCACTATGCAATCACACCTCACACACTAAGTGTTGGTCCTAGCCTGTGTCCTCCTCCTCAAGTGCTCGGTTACAACCTCTCCCTAGGCACGTCAACCGACGCCACTCCTCTTGGATTCGACCCCGTCTCTCACCACACACTTCTCTCGGTGTACAAGTGTATTACAAGTGACTCCTCACAATTAGGCTCAAAATACAACAAGATTGTTCTCTACAATAGATGAGAACTCAATGTAAGCTCACTCTCTAAGTCACACAATCCCACAACCTAAATTATACAATGTATGCAAATACAATAAGCTCAATGGTTGTGTGTGTACAAAGAGATAAATAAAATCAAATCAACTAAACTCAAATATAAAATCTAGCTTAAGAACAATGATAATCAAACAAGTATATAAAAAAACTAGCTTTAAAGAATGATAATTAAATAACTAAGCAAATGTAAAGCTAGATAGAGTTTAGAAAACTTCTCCAATAGATGACAAGATGGAGAGATGGAGATTGGAGCCCAAACAAGAAGATGATCTCCTCCACTTGTGAAAATAATCTTCAAACCAAACAAATACTAAAACTCACTTAAACCCTTATTTAAAACTCTTTAAACTTGTTTAAAACATTTCTTGAGTACCCTTAGAAGTATGAGGGCATGGGGTATATATAGGCTCATAAAACAAGCCCAAAAACCCAAGAAAACCAAGCAAAAAATGTCAGAGAAAGAATTTCTGAATAATAAGTTCCCAGTTGAGAGAAATAAATATTTGAACACAAAAATACAGTTTCTGAAAATCTGCTGTGATACACGATTTTGTAAAATCAATTAGGCATAGTAAATCAACTCCAAAAATAGTAAAAACCTAGAGAAAGAATTTCTGAAAAATCTTTTCCCAGTTGAGAGAAATAAATGTTTGAACACAAAAATACAGTTTCTGAAAATCTGCTGTGATACACGATTTTGTAAAATCAATTAGGCATAGTAAATCAACTCGAAAAATAGTAAAAACTGGAGGAAAGTTTATAAACATGTAGATAAACATGTCAGAGAAAGAATATTTCAAATATCACTTCCCATTTGTAAAAACTCATCAGTTTTGTAAAACATGCACGAACATGTGCACGAACGAAAACGTGAATTTGTAAATTCCTTTAAACATAACAAATCAATTTCAAACTTGATAAAACTTTGACAAATGTTTGCAAATAATATTTTGAGCATGTTACAAAAAGAATTTTCCAATTTGCATTTCCCAATTGTGAAATCTCATTATTTTGCAAAAGTGTTCAAAACATGAAAACTCAAAATCATGCATGTATATATATAACTATATATATACATAGAAACCAAATACGTGTGTGTATATGATATTGAGCTTAAGGTACTTAACACACATAATATAAAACCTAAACTAGATTACCCAAGCCGATCTTGATCTTCAAGAAGCTTGACTTGGTACACTTTGCGGATGAAGCTTGAACTTGATCTTTAACTTGAATTGTATGTTGCTTCACTCCACAATTCCGCCAACCTCCATTTGATATCGTCGTTATGGCGCAATCCATCCATCCTCCAACATATTGTTTGCCTAGAATAAATATAAAACACAAACACTAGACAAACAATATTAGATGTAAATTGTTTGTAAATCATCATCAAAACAAGAAGGCCAACAATCGAGGTTTCAATCAGAATGTTATTTGATGAGAAGTAGAAGGACGGAGAGTTGGTCGAAAATTTCGTCAAACAATTCTGAAACAAAGATATGAATTGTAGGGATCCGGTCAGTAAGGACTTCATCCTGGAAACCTGTCACAACAATCTTTCTCTAGATATCCTCGAAGCCATGGGAATGGCGCCATCCAAGACTTGGAAGAATTTGAAGGTCCAAGGAGAACGAGCCGAATGCTTCCTCAAAAGGAAGAAGGCCAAAATAGCTCAGACAGCGACTAATGCCCCGCAGCAGAATTTTGTCCCCCAGGGCAAAGGAAAGGCACAAGCAAATGCAGTGGACGCGAATCAAATGTTCGAGCTGCAACCGCAACTACAACAACAACAGCAAAAGGCACCTTATCAGTCACGGTGGTAACAACAACCTAAGAAACATAAGACTTCAGAACTGAAATTCTTGAAGGTTTACTCTTTAAAGAAGACGAAGTCCCCGCTATTTTTAATTACCTCATAGAGAACAACAAGATTAAGTTGCCTCCAATCCAAGATTAGGAAGACGCTAAAAGGGTTAATGACCCAAAATATTGCGCGTTCCACAGAGCGGTTCACCACCCTACTAAGTCATGCTACGCCCTCAAAGACAAGATTCAAGCTTTGATCGACGTTAGGGTCATTACTATGAAACAGTCTAAGGAAAAGAAGGTGGGTGCGAACACAGTGTGAATCAGCTTTGGGTCTGTTCCTTTGATTTAGTTTCAGCCCGAAACCATAATGAACGTAGTGGTGAAGACTGTCTATGATGATCCACATGAACAACACCCGAAAGGACTTGTGCCACATAAAGCCCAAAATGGCGAGATTCTCTGGGTCTATCCTGATCTAATTGAAAATGAACAGTGGGATGGATCGTCATCCAAGAAGAAGTCAAAAGGGAGAGGAAAATCTTGTTGCGGAGCCTCGGCTATCCTAAAAAAAGATAATGAGGAAATCCTGACCTTCCCGCTCTCCGAAGATGAGCAATAAGTCTTTGCGACCAACGGAGAACTGGTCTTTTCTACCCGGAGTGGAAACAAATACCATTTCAAGTATCCGACCGCCTCCGAGCAGTTAGCTAAGCAGGAGGTAACCAAAACCATTCCCTCCAAGGCATTAGCAGAAATGGGAGTGGCCACAATTCCCTCGGCACCTGTTGACAGTACTCAGCAAAAGCTAAAGGAGAAAGAACCCTTACACTAAGAGGATCAGAACCCGAAGAGTCTCGATTCAATCAATCGATTGGAAGAGATAAACCGGGGAGCTCGAACTCTCCATACCGCTTCGACATTATGATGCAGTTAGCCAATATACCAGCCAGAATAACTCTATAGGAGCTGCTACATCTTTCGAAAGATACGAGGGAAGCATTGCAAGAAGCCTTGGTAAATTCTGACATTTTCTTGACTCAAATCAAGCCATCCCCTGAAGAACCGGAGCCGTCAGCCCAACATTGCAATCTCACGACACACCACTTTTCCTGCATTTCTTTCACCAAGGAGAACATGCAGACAAAGAATTCAAAGCATGACCAGCACTTGTACTTTACCGGGCACATTGGCTCCAGTGTTGTCAACCGGATCCAAGTCGATCCGGGTTCCGCTGTTAGCATCATGCCACTCCGATTGATGTATAATCTTAGAATACCGACCAGTAAGCTAGCCTCTACGGGCACTACGATCTATAGATTCAATACCAATGGGTCTAGGCCACTAGGTAAAATCCGAGTGAAGTGCCAGATTGGAGACTTGAAGTCGGAAGTCACATGTTATATGATCGACGCATAGACTTCCTATAACTTACTGTTGGGTCGAACATAGATCCACGGTAATGTTATAGTCCCTTCCATCCTTAATCAGTGTCTTAAATACGTAGACACTAATAATTAGGTTAAGATGGTGGTCGCGGATAAGCTACCATTTAAGGGGTTGGAAAATATTTTTACTGACTCCCTTCTCTACGGGACTGAACCTGATACTGAACCATCGGCCTAAGGTACGGACAGCGGAGAAAAAGCTGACACCAAAGCTGGGTTTGATTACAATGGTGGTTTTGTACTTAATGATATTGTACCCATTGTAATCAATCTTGACGATGGAGAGTCATCGGATAGTAGTTGTAATTGGCAACTTGCCGAAGAAATAGCAATAAATGATGATTTAGAGTACTCATTGTGTCTTGATAACATAATGAAGGGGTTATATGATGACCTCGACTTGTATATGACACTTCAATCATATTGCATGACGAAGAAGCATGTTCAGGATTCGTTCGGAACAACACTTGTTGTCCCCGCAAAGATAAGGGGTGAAAAGGAAGTCGTTTATGGTAAAGGGAAGGAGTTTTCAGTACCAGATCATTTCTTGAGAGAAGATGATGATGATGATAAACCAGCTCCTTATTTATTCAGATATGATACAAAAGCGCAGAACCTCATGAAGAGAAACGGATATGACTTCACACTCAGAGAGGGTCTTTGTTTCGGTCGAGGTCCGCGAGTTCCATCTCGTATGGCCTATGTACCAAAAGAAAAAACCCGATAATTATTAATGCTATAGAAGAAGTTTAGGCTATGTCTCCTCGTCTGATGATGAGTACTACTGGCAAGTCATCGATCAAATAGCTAATAAGGGTAAAGACGGATATTCTTCCGATTCTTCAGCCTGGGATTCCGACGCTAGTCTTGGGGAAATGTTCAAAAGACTGATGTCGAACATGACTACAATTGACTCCGTCACTGTTGAAGAAGACGATAAAATACCACCTTGGGAAGACCCTTGGGTTCATCACCTGAATATGCAGTATAGTGATAGATTCGAACAAAGGGAACCCCCTACCAAGGACCAAGTAATCCAGGTGAATATGGGTGACGAAGATAATCCAAAACCGATATTCATTAGCGACAGTCTCCCGCCAAATAAGAAAGAAGAGCTAATTACCCTCATTAGAGAATACATCGATGTTTTTGCTTGAAACTACAAGGGTATGCCAGGGCTCGATCCTAATGTGGCAATGCATCGCCTCAACATTAAGTCAGATGTCAAACCTGTCAAATAACAGCAAAGACGGTTTTGTTCACAAATCATGGAAGCGATCGAGTCTGAAGTTAAAAAGCTTATTCACTCGGGTTTCATCAGGGAGGAGCAACACCTTGAATGGCTTGCCAATATTGTCCCGGTCCTTAAGAAGAACAGGAAAATCAAGATTTGTATCGACTTTAGATATCTTAACGCCGCCTGCCCAAAAGATGACTTCCCTCTTCCCATCACAGATGTTATCATCGACAACACGTGTGGGTTCGAGAGAATGTCTTTCATGGACGGATTTTCTAGCTACAATCAAATAAAGATGCATCCAGATGATGAGAAGCATACCGCGTTCAGAACAACCATCGGTGTCTTCTGTTACACAGTTATGCCCTTCGGCTTGAAGAACGCGGGTGCCACATATCAAAGAACTATGTCAAAGATTTTTTAGGAGCATCTCTGGAAGACCGTTGAATACTATATGGACGATCTAGTTGTGAAGAGCCGTAATAAGAATGATCACATCAAAGACTTGAAGATAATGTTTGACCTAATGCAGACTCATCAACTTAAGATGAATCCTACTAAATCTTTCCTCGGAATGTCCAGTGGCAAATTCCTTGGATTCGTTGTTACTTCCAAGGGTATTCATATTGACCCTGATAAGGTGAAGGTAATTAATGAATTACAACCCCCGAGAAACCTTAAAGAACTCAGAGGGTTACAAGGATGGTAAGCATACATCCGTCGGTTTATTTCGATCATTTTAGGAAAATGTCAGTCATTCTCTAGACTGACAAAGAAAGGTGTATCATTCATATGGATGATGCTTGTCAAAAATCATTAGAAGATATCAAATAATATCTCTCGAAATGCCCTGTACTCGTTGCATCGAAATCAGGCAAACCATTCTTGATTTATGTCAAGGCGACGAGCCACTCGTTAAGTGCATTACTTGCATAAGACGACGACAACGGTCACGAACAGGCTGTATATTACCTAAGCCGGACCCTTGTGGATACCAAATCTTGGTATCCAATGATTAAGAGGGAGTGTCTCGCCTTGGTGTTGGCAATTCAAAAGATGCAGCATTACTTAGTTGGAAAGACTATTTATGTCATCTCCAACGTTAACCCAATTCGAGTATTCATAACGCAGCCATCTTTCATGAATTGGTGGTTAGCAAAATGGGCCCTGCTTCTGTCCCAGTATGATTTGCAATTTAAACAACAGAAACCAGTCAAAGGACAAGCTATTTGTGATCTTCTGGCAGCTAACCTAACTACGGATACCGCAGAGGTATACGATGATCTGATAGATGAAATCAACAAAGCCAACGTAACTTCTCATCAACAGGTATGGCGTTTGTACTTCGATGGTGCTTCTCGAGCAACTAATATAGCAAGTGCTCCTGGATGTTCTAAGATCTCCTCCGGTGTCGGAGTTGTCTTAGTTTCCCCAGGAAAACATGTGATGCCTCGAGCCTACTCACTGACCGAGTCGTGCTCAAATAATGTAGCTGAGTATAACGTGCTGCTTATTGGACTTAGCTTTGCTAAAGAGCTGGGGGTTGAGTACTTTGAAGCTTTCGGTGACTCTCAACTAGTAGTTAAAAAAGTTCAAGTGGAGTATGAGGTCAGAAAATAGGATTTGATACCATACCATAAGATGGCCGTTGAGATGCAGAATCGTTTGAAGGATTCTTCATCGAATACATTCCACGCTTAAAGAACGCCTACGCAGATGCATTAGCAGTATCTCTGGCACAGCCTCCCAAAACGGAACAATTTGTTACGGTGAGAACTCACCAGCTCTTCGTACTAATATACAATGTACACGACGGAGAAGAGGATAATAAAGAAGTGCATTCAACCCAAGTTGAGTTTGAATCCCGAGACTGGCATTTCCCAATCATAGACTACGTCCTACATGGGATTTTACCAGAAGACGTGAAGGAAAGAGACTCAATCCTACGGAGAGCACCGAGATTCTACTATAACACATAGAGTCGAACGCTATATCGTTGGGGGTACGATGGTTTACTACTACGTTGCCTATCGACTAAAGAGGCAGAAGAAGTCTTTAAGGAGACACACGAAGGGGTTTGTGGCGCACACCAACCTGGTCCTAAACTTTATGACCGCATCAGAAGGATGGGATATTTTGGCCCACCATGATCAAAGATGCAGTCGCATATGCCCGAAAGTGTCACGCGTGTCAAGTGCACGCGAATTATATGCACCAACCTCCGGAGCATCTACACCCTTCAGCTATATCATGGCCTTTCAAAACTTAGGGAATGGATGTCATGGGTCCTATTTTTCCCCTGTCGGTCAAAGGCGATCAATTCATCCTGGCAATTACCAATTACTTCTCCAAATGGGCTGAAGTGATTCCGCTCAGAGAAGTTAAGACGAGCAACATTGTGGATTTCATCAAACACTATATTATCTATCAGTATGGTGTCCCAATACGAATCATACATGATAACGGTCCTCAGTTTGTCAGTAATGCCTTCATTAAATTTTGCGAGAAGTTCAAAATTCAAGACGTCTCATCGACGGCTTACAATCCACAGTGAATGGATTGGCTGAAGCCTTTAACAAGACTATCATAAAACTATATTCAAAATTCGTGAAGACTAATAAACAAGATTGGGACAATAAAATCGACGAAGCTCTATGGGCCTATCGCACCACAGTTCGCACGCCTACTAGGGCAACCCCGTATTCTTTAGTGTATGGGAGTGAAGTAGTTCTTCCATTAGAAATTCAAATTCCATCTCTTCGGATCGCTCTTATAATGGAGATGATGACCGAAGAACAACATCAGAAACATCTCGAAGAACTAGAGATGCTTGATGAAAAGCGCTTGGAAGCCCAACAATACATTGAATTCTATCAATCCAGAATTTCTCGAGCTTTTGACAAAAAGATTCGACAACGGAGTTTTAGAGAAGGGGACTTGGCCTTAGCTATCCGACGACTAATGATCCTCAATTCCAAGAAGAAAGGTAAGTTTGAACCCAAATGGGAAGGACCATTTGTGATAGAGATAGTCTATTCGAACGGCGCATATCGCCTTATCACCAAGGAAGGCGTCTGGCTTATGATGCCGATAAACGGGAAATTTTTAAAAAAGTACAACCCTTAGTACATTCAAGATAACCCATATATTGGGAAGTTCCTGGAAGAATACTACTGTTAGCCCTTATGTTTTGATGATGTTTTACAACCACCATTATCGGTACTAATGGCTTATTGAGTGTAAATGTAGTAAATTCATTTATCCAGCTCGTTAGTGCCATTAATGGAGGATGGATGGAATATATACTACAACGATGATATCCAAAGGAGGAGGATGCCAAGAGATGAAGCAACGTTATTTCAAGAACGACAAATTCGAATAAAAGCTTTATCCGTTTCAAGCTATATCAAAGCTCAAGTATTGCTCTCTATATGAGGATATTAGCTTTCTTTTGTTTTTCTCTCTAGTGCTAGAATGTAGGCAAAGAGTTACTGATTTTACTTGAAGCTATTGGGAATCACACACACGGTTTTCATACTTGTGTTTTTAAGCGTTTTTCGACCGAAATTTTCGGTCGGTCGACCGACGTAGTTTTTCGGTCGACCGAATGTTTTCTTCGGGCGACCGAATTTCTCTTCGGTCAGCCGCGACTTTTTAAACGGTCGTTTTTGCCTCGTTTGCTGTGCTTTCACTTAATAGTGCTTGGCACAGTCTGAGCTAACAATCTGAAAGAAGATTATCTTCCTAATGGGAAGATTGGGTTTTTGTTTTAAAATGGTTTAATCTTTTCTATAAAAACCCTAGACCTCTTCTTCTTCCAGTTGCCCCAACCTTTGCAAAAACCAGAGACGCTGCTTTCTGAGAAAAACTTTCAAAGTTCTGGTTTCTGTGTTTTCCTTCTGTTTTGTGTGATTCACTTCCCAGCTTCAGTAATCTTTCTTTTTGCCATAGGGGCTGTATAAAGAGAGAGTCTTGCATCTTTTTTTCTTCTGCTGTGTGAGTGAGATCTTGTGTAGATCAACTGTGAGGGAGTGTGATCTGTTGAGATCAAACTGTGTAGTGAGAGAGATCGTGTGGGATCGCTGTGTAGACGAAGTTCCGGCTTCCAAACCGGGTGTGTAGTGGATTTCTCCTCGAGAGTGGGGAGCGGGGACGTTATCAGAGCTTGGTCTCTATATCAGTTTTTGGTTTAACAACCTTAGAGAAAAGATCTAATGGAGGCCTCTTTGAATATGCATATGCTAGAAGGACAATCCACAACTAGACCACCTCTCTTCACCGGCACTAATTTTGCTTATTGGAAGGCTAGGATGAGAATTTACCTTCGTTGCATAGACCTTGACATTCTAGAGCTCATAGAAGAGAAATATGAAGAAAAGTCCAAAGTCGGGAACATGACCGATGGAGAAAGGCACCTAGCTAATCTCAACGCTAAGGCTATGAACGCCTTAATTTGTGGTCTTTCCCCTAATGAATATAATAGAGTTTCCACGTGTGCAACCGCATACGAAATTTGGCAAAAATTATGTGTCACACATGAAGGAACACCCCAAGTTAAGGAATCTAAGATTAGTGGACTCATGCATGATTATGAGCTATTTAAAATGCTTCCTAATGAATCCATTGATGCTATGTTTTCCCGTTTTACTAATATCATCAATGAATTACATGGTCTAGATAAGCAATTATCCATTCAAGAGATGAACTACAAGATACTTCGCTCCTTGACTCCGGCATGGGAGCCCAAAGCTACGGCCATTGAGGAAGCTCATGACCTCACTACCTTAGCTCTTGATAGCCTCATCGGAAAGCTCAAAGTGCATGAGAAGAAGCTCAAGGGGAAGGAGAAGGAGGAAGTGCCATCACGTGAAGTTGAGGAGCCGTCACCAAAGTTGAAGACCATAGCTCTCAAAGGAGCTAGTGACAACTCATCTTCGTCGTCGGAGAGTGAAGTTGATTTTTCTAGAGAAGTGGCTCATCTCTCTAGAAGAATCTCTAGACTCATAAAGATGAACAAAAAATTTAACCCCCGATCTAACAACAAGTTTTCCTCTCGTGTAGGTAAATGTTTTGAATGCAATGAACCGGGTCACATCGCTAAGGATTGCCCCAAGCTCAAAGAAAAGTACATGAAGTACAAGAAGAAGAAGGCAATGTATGTCGGATGGGAAGAATCTGAACCAAGTGAGTCAGATAGTGATGAAGAAGGAGCCAAACTTGCTCTTCATGACCCAAATGTTTGTTTCATGGCAAATGAACATGAGGTAATATCCGAGGCCGAAAGTGAATCTTTTTATATGCAATGTGACATAGCTATGGCTTTGGAAGAGTTGAACTTTGAATTTAAAAGAATGTCTAAAGAATATATACTCTTCTTTTAAAAAATTGCATGCCACTTGTGATATTAAGCTAGAACAACTAACAACCTCTCTTGCTCTTAAAGATGAATTGCTAGGAGATCTCGATTTCGAGAATAAGCAATTAAGATCAAAAATTAAAAGATTAGAAATTGAGGGTTGTAGGACTAGACCCACTCATGCTCAGGCTAATTATAATCACTATGGTAGAAATAGGTTTCATGATTCTAACATCCGTACATACAAAAGAAATTTTGTATGCACCTATTGTATGAGACATGGACACATTTCTACTCATTGTAGAATCAAAGACAACCAAGATTTTTATGGGGGTACCCAAAGGTACCAAAACTACTAACCACCAAGGACCCAAGACATGGGTACCTAAAGCTACTACACCTTCATCTTCTTCTTTTGTAGGGAACGTCACGGCAACGACGTAAGGAGATGTGGTACCTTGATAGTGGTTGCTCACATCATATGACGGGCAACAAAGAGTTATTTGCAACCCTATCAAGGATTGAAGGAGGCAATGTCTCCTTCGGTGGTGGTGAGAAAGGTAAAATCATTAAAGGTAAAATCATTGGTAAGAAACCCTCACCCATTATAGAAGATGTTTATTTAGTAAATGGTTTGAATCATAATCTTCTTAGCATTAGCCAATTAAGTGATAAAGGTTTTGATATTTCTTTTAAACCGGATAAATGCATCATTAGTATGGATGAAAAAATTGTTTTTATTGCTAATCGAAAATCTAATGTATACATTTTTGAGATGAATGAGTTAGTGAATCAAGATGTGAAGTGCCTTGCGGCTATTGATGAAAACTCTTGGATTTGGCATAAGAGACTTGGACATGCAAATATGGAGTTAATATCAAAATTGTCTAAGAAGAATCTGGATTTGGCATAAGAGACTTGGACATGCAAATATGGAGTTAATATCAAAATTGTCTAAGAAGAATCTTATAAAAGGACTACCTAGCTTGCACTTCATAAAAGATATAATCTGTGAGGATTGTGCCAAAGGTAAACAAACAAAATCTTCTTTCAAATCCATCCATGAGGTATCGACTTCTAAACCCTTGCAATTACTTCATCTTGATTTATTTGGTCCTATGCGTGTTACCTCTCTTGGAGGCAAACACTATGTTTTTGTGATTATTGATGATTTTTCTCGTTTTACATGGACAATATTTCTTGCAAAGAAAAATGATTGTTTTGAAGAATTTGCTAATCATGTTAAAAGAATTGAAAATGAAAAGGATTTGAAAGTTGTTAAAATAAGAAGTGATCATGGTGGTGAATTTCAAAATGAATTTTTCTATGATTTTTGTGCTCATCATGGTATAACTCATATGTTTTCCGCTCCTAGAACACCACAACAAAATGGTGTTGTTGAACGGAAAAATCGTACCATACAAGAGATGGCACGCACTATGTTAAACTCATTTGATTTACCAAAATTTTGGACGGAAGCCGTCAATACGGCTTGCCATGTTTTAAATCGTGTGTTGATTAGACCAAAGCTTAAGAAAACTCCTTATGAACTTTATTATGGAAAAACTCCTTTCATTGGTTATTTTCGTGTCTTTGGTTACAAATGTTTTATTTTAAATACAAAGGATCACCATGATAAATTTGATTACGAAATTGATGTTGGTATTTTCTTGGGTTATGCACCTCGAAGTAAGGCTTATAGGGTCTTCAATAAACGAAGCCTCGTTGTTGAAGAGTCTATAAACGTTACTTTTGATGAGACTAATGTTGGCTCTCAAGTTGTTTTGACTAGGAAAGATGATGATGATGATATTGAGGGAGGATTGGACTTGTTACAAATCAATGATACTCCCTCTATAGAAGCTCAAAAGGATGTAGATAGCACCAATGCTCAAGAACAAGTTGAACCACCTAAAGCTTGGAAATTCACATCAAACCATCCAAAAGAAAAAAAATCATTGGGAGCCCTTCAAAAGGAGTTATTACTCGCTCAAAAGCCTTGAGTGAGTGTGGTAATGTTGCATTTTTATCTCAACTAGAGCCTAAAAAGGTTAATGATGCTTTGAATGATGAATTTTGGGTTTTAGCTATGCATGAAGAATTAAACAATTTTCAAAGAAATAAAGTTTGGAAGTTAGTTCCTAGACCTAACAATGCTAGTGTTATTGGTACTAAATGGGTTTTTAGAAACAAACTTGATGAACATGGCATTGTTACTAGAAATAAAGCTCGTTTGGTTGCCCAAGGATACAATCAAGAGGAGGGCATAGACTATGATGAAACCTTTGCACCGGTTGCAAGGTTGGAATCTATTAGGATGTTTTAGGCATTTGCTAGTTTTAAAAATTTTAAACTTTTTCAAATGGATGTCAAAAGTGCCTTTTTAAATGGTTATTGAAGAGGAAGTGTATGTTGAGTAACCCCCCGGTTTTATAGATCATGTTTTTCCTAATCATGTTTACCGGGTACAAAAAGCTTTATATGGGTTGAAACAAGTTCCTAGGGCTTGGTATGCTCGCCTCTCTAGTTTTCTTATTGAAAATGATTTTTCAAAAGGAACAATTGATAACACTCTTTTTGTGAGAAAAAGAAAAAATAACTTCATTTTAGTTCAAATATATGTTGATGATATTATTTTCGGTGCTACTAATGAATCCTTGTGCAAGGAATTTTCTAAAGTTATGCAGGATCACTTTGAGATGAGTATGATGGGAGAGCTTACATTCTTTCTCGGGCTCCAAGTCAAGCAAACTAAGGATGAGATCTTCATTTCACAAAGCAAGTATGCGAAGGAATTGGTGAAGAAATTCAAATTGGAGAATTCCAAGCATGCGCCGATGAGAGTGGAGAAGATGTGGACCAAAAACTATACCGAGGTATGATAGGTAGTCTTCTTTACCTTACCGCTAGTAGACCCGACATCATGTTTAGTGTGTGTGCATGTGCACGTTTTCAAGCATCTCCAAAAGCATCTCATTTAATTGCGGTTAAAAGGATCATTAAGTATGTTAATAGCACTTTTAACCTTGGTTTATTTTATCCAAGAAGCACCACTTTTGATTTATATGGCTTTTGTGATGCCGACTTTACCGGATGTAAGGTAGATCGCAAGAGTACTAGTGGAACATGCCAATTCTTAGAAAATTCCCTTGTTTCTTGGGCTTCCAAGAAACAAAATTGTGTTGCATTGTCCACTACGGAAGCGGAATACATTGCCGCCGGCTTATGTTGTGCTCAAGTTTTATGGATGAAACAAAGTTTAGTTGACTATGATTTGAATTTTCAAAATATTAAAATCTTTTGTGATAACACAAGTGCTATAAATATTTCCAAAAATTCGGTTTTGCATTCTAGAACTAAGCATATTGATGTGCGCCATCATTTCTTACGCGATCATGTAGAGAGACAAGATGTATCCTTAGTATTTGTTGACACAAAATCTCAACTAGCGGATATATTTACTAAGCCTCTTGGAGAGGATGATTTTTGGCGCATAAGAATTGGTTTGGGCTTATGCACTATGTGAAAGTTCTACATTGCTTGCTTGTTTAGTTGCATCTTGCATTTTGCATTTCTTTCCCCATTTTTGATGGTGACAAAGGGGGAGAGAAATCTCCTCATTTGTTGCATATACTTAGGGGGAGCTCATAGATAGGGGGAGCACTTATCTATAAGCTATTTTTTTTTTTTTTTTTTGCTCTTATATAATTGTTGGTTGTCATCATCAAAAAGGGGGAGATTGTTAGCCCTTATGTTTTGATGATGTTTTACAACCACCATTATCGGTACTAATTGGCTTATTGAGTGTAAATGTAGTAAACTCATTTGTCAAGCTCGTTAGTGCCATTAATGGAGGATGGATGGAATATATGCTACAACGAAGATATCCAAAGGAGGAGGAGGCCAAGAGATGAAGCAACGTCATTTTAAGAACGTCAAATTCGAATACAAGCTTCATCCGATTCAAGCTATATCAAAGCTCAAGTATTGCTCTCTATATGAGGATATTAGCTTTCTTTTGTTTTTCTCTCTAGTGCTAGAATGTAGGCAAAGAGTTACTGATTTTACTTGAAGCTATTGGGAATCACACACACGGTTTTCATACTTGTGTTTTTAAGCGTTTTTCACAAAATACTATTTTTCACAAGTATGAGGACCTATCTGCAAAATTCTTTTTCCAAACAGTTTGTTTTTAGTATTAAAAACATTTTACAAAGTTTCAGAATTTTCAGAGGTCAAACGAATATTTTGCAAATATTTCAACTTGGTCAAATAACCTGATTTCAGAATATGTCAGAAATCGGTCGACCGGTCCGGTCGACCGATCCGATGACCTTTCTTCACTATGTCTCCAGAGTGTCGTCGGTCGACCGATACGGTCGACCGAATTTCTCAACCCTTAATCGGTCGACCGTGCCGGTCGACCGATGAGTCTCTGGATGTTTTGTCAAAACTCCTTAGCTGCTGGCGGTCGACCGATTTTTTCGGTCGGTCGACCGAAGGTATTTTTCGGTCGACCGGCGATCGAATTTCTCTTCGGTCAGCTGCGACTTTTTAAACGGTCGTTTTGCCTCGTTTGCTGTGCTTTCACTTAATAGTGCTTGGCACAGTCTGAGCTAACAATTGAAAAGGAGATTATCTTCCTAAATGGGAAGATTGGGTTTTGTTTTTAAAATGGTTTAATCTTTTCTATAAAAACCCTAGACCTCTTCTTCTTCCAGTTGCCCCAACCTTTGCAAAAACCAGAGACGCTGCTTTCTGAGAAAAACTTTCAAAGTTCTGGTTTCTATGTTTTCCTTCTGTTTTGTGTGATTCACTTCCCAGCTTCAGTAATCTTTCTCTTTGCCATAGGGGCTGTGTAAAGAGAGAGTCTTGCATTTTTTTTCTTCTGCTGTGTGAGTGAGATCTTGTGTAGATCAACTGTGAGGGAGTGTGATCTGTTGAGATCAAACAGTGTAGTGAGAGAGATCGTGTGGGATCGCTGTGTAGACGAAGTTTCGGCTTCCAAACCGGGTGTGTAGTGGATTTCTTCCCGAGAGTGGGGAGCGGGGACGTAGACCAGCGGGCTGAACCTCGTTAACACATCACGCGTCAAGGATAACGAACTCCTAACCCTATCTCTCTTACTTTAACTGCTTTACTGTTTTGTGGTTTGCTTGTGTTTAATTTTTATTCCTTAGTACATTCAAGATAACCCATGTATTGGGAAGTTCCCGGAAGAATACTACGTGTAGTATTCTTAGGGATAACCCAGTTACTACAAAAATAATAAATAAGAGATCCACACTTGGACTCTGAATGTTTTCAAAGTTGGAACGTATTTTATTGTTGATATTGAATTCACAACTCTCATGAATTCTTTTGCTGAGACGAGATTCGACCATTTTGACAGATCAATCTTTCCTCACAAAATCCCCCACTGATCAAATCAATTGATGGTGAGTCTACCAAAATTTCTATCCACCAATCTTTGACGTCTTTCAAACTTGACATGTTAAGTCTTGATCACTTAACATCAAAATATTCCATCGAGTGGCTAGTACAAATCGGCATTTTCACTGCTATATGTATTATACTCCCACTGCTTACTTGGTCAAACCTATAAAAGTTAGGGCCAAAACCAAAATCCCCTCTCGATTCCTTCTATGAACGAGAGGTTCACTTTCAATTTGAGCAATCAAACCTATAAAAGTTAGGATTGCCTCCAACCCCACTTTGTCAAACCTACAGATAGTTAGGACCAAGATCGGATTGCTACTTTCGATAAATGAGAGACTTCCACCTTTTTTATTTTAGCCAAACATATAAAAGTTAGGGTCGAAATCGGAATTTCACCTCAATAAATGAGGGATTCTTTTCTTGGATTAAGCAACCAATCCTATAAAAGTTAGGGTTGCATGAATCTTTCTGATTCTCAGAGTGGAGATCTCACTCCTAGTTTCACCTTTCTAGATTCTAGGGGTGGAGATCCAACCTCGAGTTTCCTTTGCAACTGGAGATAGAATATAAATTCTTCCTCTTCAGTTTTAGGAGATAGAATATAAAATTCTTCCTCTCCCATTTTTGGTTCGTCTTTACCATAAACAAGACCTGGGGACAGAATATAAAATTCTTCCTCTCCATTATCGGGTTCCTGACTTTAAATCCGTGCACTTCATACACGGGGGATTTTATCTCGATCCCTAATTAGAGATAAACCTACGTCTAATACACGTTGCAGGTTTAATCTTTCACCGATTAAAAAAGACATCAGAATCCAAGTCTGGGGACTTTTATCCCGAAGCCTAAGTAGGGATAAGTGAGCGCCTAACACGCGTTGTTGGGTAGTCTATTCCCGTGAGAAAGACAAAGTCTACGTATTCAATATCGTAGCACCAAGAGAGTTAACTCTCTTAGCACAACGTTACATGTGGAACGGATTTAAACAATCTGTATGTAAGTCTGATTCAAATGGTAATCTGTAAAGGCATGTCAAATCCGTTAATGGCTGAGGATTTGCCAAAAATCCTGAGTCTGCATCTGATACATGCGGTCGGGTAGTTTATTCCCGTAAGAAAGACGAAGTCTACGTATTTAATATCGTAGCACTAAAAGAGTTAACTCTTTTGGCATAACGTTACATGTGGAACGGACTTAAACAAATCGCATGCTAGCCCGACTCAAACGGTAGTCGGTAAAGGCTCATCAAACCCATTGATAGCTGAGGGTTTGCCAAAAATCCTATGAGAACCCCGCAAGGGATGAGTAAGTCTATGTATTCAAAAATCATAACGCTAAGTCTAAAAGAATTCATTCTTTTAGCACAACGTCACATGCAGAATGCATTTGAACAATCTGCATGCTAGCCCGATTCAAACGGTAATCGGTAAAGGCAAGCCAAATCCATTAATGGCTGAGGGTTTGCCAAAAATCCTATAAATATTATGGTTATTCATCCTAGATTGGATAATGATCATAATAAAGAGAAGAGTGAGCTAAGGAAAAGATTTTATTTTATTAATAAATTCAAAATGAAAGAACTATCACTCCGAGTACAATCCGTGGCTGAGGATCCGGTGTTCCAGCATAGAAAGATCTTCGGCAAAACTCCGCTCGAGTTTAACCTGCAACTCAACTCGAATGAAATCTTCAGATGTATCCAGTATCTTCACGGCTGCGCTCCTCAACTTAGCCAACTTCTCTTCTGCAGGCTCCAGCTTCTCTAATGTCTGTCTTCGAGAGTCTTCAGCATTGGCTAAGTCGTCCTCAAGAATTGCGCAAGATTCTTCGGCATACTTCAAGGCCTTCTTAAGTTTAGCTATCTCCTCGTCGGCCGAAGCTAGAGAGCGATTCTTCGGCATACTTCAAGGCCTTCTTAAGTTTAGCTATCTCCTCGTCGGCCGAAGCTAGAGAGCTAGGTAAATTAGCCTTAGCCTTGTCCTTCCTCAAGAGATTAGCCCTCATCTGCATAACAGAGCTCTCCTGTGACTGAAGATCATGTCCAATGGATACTCTGGAGTCATGCCACTGCTTTAACTCAGATTTCAACTGAGTAGCAACAAAAGAGGAAACACCTTTAGTCTTCCGTTCCCCTAACTCTTGGGATTCGCGCTCCAGTATGGCAAGATCCGCAACAAGGGAATCAACTAGCTCGGGGTATCCCTCCTCTCTAATCATCATCATATGGCAGTCAAGTGATCGTCTGTACTGATCAAAACGGAATCCATGATGAACGATCCTCTTGACCATCTTACCCAAGAAGGTAAGAAAACTCTCAAGATCTATCCGGAACATGTCTATGCCTGGATCGGTATTTGATAATAAAGCTATAATGCGCTCATATGGAGATGGTGAAAACCCTACAAATAATCATATGAAGAGGTAAGAAACCCTAGAATATTGTGGAAAAATTCAGAGCGAATTATGAGCTTACTAGTGCCGACAAAGGTTCCTTCAATTTGATGTCTTGTAGCAGGCTCCACCAATCTAGTCTCGGCAGGCTCGGGAATGATAGCAGGCATGACTGTCGATGGTATATCGACTCCTCTAGGAGATTCTGCAATGCCCAGAGGGTTTGGGGGAACAGCAGCTTGAAGATGAGAATCGAACGACAGACTCATGGCAAATACTTCCCTCCAGTGGGGAAGAGACAGAACCCTTTAGGCAGACTGGGGATACCAGGAATCTTAGTAGTATAAGTCCTAATGGCTGGTCCTGCGATTACAACTCTTTGCTAGTCAAATAGAGATTTCAACAAATGAAGAGAATGATGATGCAGAGGATTACAAGCATACTTGCGGATAAACCACCCTCAGGCAGACTGGAGATACCAGGAATCGTAGTAGTATCAGTCCTAGTGGTTGGTCCTGCGATTACAACTCTTTGTCAGTCAAATAGAGATTTCAACAAATAAAGAAAATTACAATGTCGGAGATTAGATGCATACCTGTAGATGAACCACCTTTAACGGATGGTCCTGCAGCCTCTCTGGTAGCCTGCTCTGCCAACATCTCAACGAGTAACCTAGTGTCAGATCTTGAGAAACTCAGTGCTGAAATGTACATGTGCTCATTAAATCCCCCGAGATCCATGCCATGAAAAGTCTCATCCTCGATTGGTCTCTCCAGCGTAGTATCTGCATGAGAATTTAAGTGTTGGATATATAAAAAGAAGCTAAAAGTTCATGATAGAGAAGTGCGGACTCACTTGTGGTAGTGGTAGGAGGCTCATCCACCCTGATATTCGTGCCCGCATTCTTCAATTTGTCTAAAAGAGAATAAAGCGTAGAAGTGATTGAAGGGGGAACGAATTTCAAATTGCCTAACTCTTTTAACTACCACTCAAATGGTGTATTACCGGTGTTAGATATTCCTGGACATAAAATACTTGGCTCAACGGTATTATCCTGGTTAGCATCCTGGTTTGCTCCAACATATGTAGGCTCATCACGAATGACATCACACATTTGTTGCACAAAGTTTGGGCTATCTAAATGGCCAGGATCAGAGAATACAGAGTCGCGCGGAAGTTCACCTCCGCCATGGCTTCCTGAAACACGGGACATGATTAGGTTCAGGGAATCCAAAAGAGCACTATTTTAAGGTCATGAAAATAATGGAACATTACCTTCCTCATCAAGTCAACGCCTAGCGATCCGAAACCCTAAGGTCAACGTCAGTCAACGCGTAACCCAAGGTCAACGTCAGTCAATGTGTTGGGATGAAAGTCAACACCTGGTGATCCGAAACCCTAATGTCAATGCTGGTCAACACGTAACCTTAGGTCAACACCAGTCAATGTGTTGCGATGAAAGTCAATGACTGGCGATCTAAAACCCTAAGGTCAACGCCGGTCAACGCGTAACCGAAGGGTAATGCCGGCCAACGCGCTGCGATGAAAGTCAATGCCTGGCGATCTGAAACGCTAAGGTCAATGTCGGTCAACGCTGGTCAACACGTTGCGATGAAAGTCAATGCCTGGTGATCCGAAGCCCTAAGGTTAATGTCGGTCAACGCGTAACCCTAGGTCAACGCTGGTCAACGCATTACGATAAAAGTCAACGTCTGGCAATCCGAAGGCTTAAGGTCGACACCGGTCAACGCGTAGCCCTAAGTTAATATATCATGATGGAAATAGTCAGTTCTAAGTCAACTCGACGATACGAGCCAAAATCAACTCACCAGTTTCTGATTTGAGACTTCGACGACGGCCAGACGATAAACGCAGCGTCGAAAATTTTTTTTGGCTATTCATTAAAATATTGAATAGACTAAAAATCAAAGGAGTTAAGAATCAAAGCTAACTACAAGTCCTTTTACACCGACTGAAGGTTGGACCGATCACATCTAAAGTATTTCAAGCTCTTCTTTAAAAAAAACGAGACTGAAATACTTTGGAGGGGGTATCTGTAGGCGTCAAAAATTGCCCATAGGTTCCTAAAAACAGGTCGAAGCTGAGAGAAGACAATGAACATCACTATTCAAGTCATAAAAGCTTAATTGATGATGACGAGCGCATGAAGTAAAGTCGGCAAACCGTCAGAAGCAATAGAATTTTAGAATAACGAAGATACGAGCTGATCGGGAGCTATACGTCACTTTAAAAGACAAATCGCCCCTCGTGTCCTATCTTACCCCTATGCGATTCAACCATGGCAACTTGTAGATATCCTCACCGGCTTTCCTTCACACTTTGAATCACATAATTCCGAGTTCGGAGGACGAAGATATGGTGGAAACGGACAAAACATGCGGAACAATGCTCCAGGCCTCAGCGAGACACCCATAGGTGTCTCAGCCAAAGTTTAGCCGAGACACCCATAGGTGTCTGGGCCAAGGCTTGGCCAAGACACCCACCAGTGTCCGCAACCTCGAAAATAGTTTTTTGGCAGATTTAAGTTGTTTTTCGACCGTTAACTACCTGGATTTGTTCCAACTAATAAAATATCATCTAAGAACATGGTTATGTAGTTACAACTAAAGATAAAACTAAATCGATTGTTTTTATCCAAAAACAGAGGTCTCAAAGCCTATAAATATAGCCCCAGGGCCATCATTTTTCGGATCTAGAATTCTCGAGCGTTAGCAAAGCTCTGCTAGATTGAAGACTGAAAGGGCATGAATTTCAGAAGAGAGGAGGAGATCGGATCGAGTTCGTCAGCATAAAGAAGAGGAGATCGTCAAATCTACACTTCCCGGTTCATTGCCTTGAGATTGCCCTGTTGCGGTAACCTTGAGAAGAGTAATTATCTCGTTGTTACCGAGATAATTGTTTCGGTTTCCTAATTTCTTAGTGAATCAACGAAGCTCCGGATCTAATTTGATCGTTTGGCTGTCTACGGATATCAACATCCCCATCACAGGCCAAGATCCCACGCAAGCAGCGGAGGATAAACGTCCGTTGCATTTGTTTTGACGAGAGTTGTATTTTTTCGTTTTCATTATGTAAGAGTCTTATATAAAAAAACTATCTTTTTTTGTTTTTATTGTAATGACTGAAGTTGTAATGAATACATCAATGAAGACATCAGTTTTCTCCCCAAACAATAAGCATGATTGCCAAACAACTTAGAAAATATATACATTCATTAATTATATTTTTAACACTTAGGTATCACAAACCTAGGGTTTTCTCATCTTTAATCCACATGTAAACTCAATTACAAACCTAGGGTTTTCTCATCTTTAATCCACATGTAAACTCAATTAAATGTCAAATTAGGGTTTAAACATGATTTATGTAAACTCAATTAAATGTCAAATTAGGGTTTAAACATGATTAGAACATGATTAACAAGTTAAAAAATGAAATTTTGAAGAACCTTGAAGATCATGATCATGTTTCTATTATAAACAGCAAGAAAAACATGTAGATCTAACATTTGTTTAAGATCAAACAACAAAAAAATCTAATCTTTTTCACATTAGATTAAGATCTAAACATGTAAGCACAAATTAAACTACTAAGCTAGTTATTTAACTATGGGGATGAATTTGGATGCAAGTGATCTTGCCTTAATATCATGTACAAGCCTCTAAAACAAGCAGCAAGCTATCCCCGAGCATAAACAACTCGTTCTCTCTCGCCACACATCGATGATTTCGCCCTCGTGTCGGTATTTTGCTTCACAAAGCTTTCCAAACTCATAAGAAAAAGATCTAGGATTTTTGAGTAGAGAGGGTGGCTGATAAGGTTCATAGATATAATAAAAGAAAGAAATTTTCATGATAAACATAGGTATTTATAGAGGCAAACCCGAAACAAACCTGTTTGACCCGAACCATGAAACCTAGTGTGACTAGGAAAACAGCATTCAGTATTTTTATTGTAACTTTCTCATCTAACCTTGGAAATGAGGTGATCTAAGATTTTTTAGAAAGCTGTTGAAGAGATATACAACTTTGATATTTTATAATTTTCCATATTCTAACTACATCGGTATGAAAAATATAGAAACTCATAACTGGTCATTATTTCCAGATTTTCACTCTTTTGGCCTTTGTGCATGTTTTGTGCATTTGCACTTATATTTTTACAAATATACATTGAATTGATCTCAAATCAATTCTTATCATACTCAAATATCAAAATATGTTATTTTTTACTATATAACATATTTATCATTATTTATCATAAAATATTCAAATTTACGGGGTTTTACATTCTTCCCCCTTGAAAGAATTTCATCCCCGAAATTCCACAATAGTATCTTAGGAATTAATAATATGAGAAAAGCACTAGGAGAGGATAAACCAGAGAAGGAAACCCTCCAATATACATCTCGTACTATTAATCCCTAGATATGAATCACTAGCAATATTTATGCTTAACAATCCAAAATGTGAATACTCCCACTTAACCCCCTTAACTAAACGGAACTAGTACGTCGGGCGAAAAATCCAAACAAGGAGCCCCCGTATATATACCATGTATTCTGAATGATTAGGAGCTAAGTGTTAATACCCTCATTCTAGCGTTAAATATAAATATGACCATATAGAAAAAAATATCAAAAAATCATATACATCAATAAGCTCTAACCAAAACAATTTACCCACTCGAACAGTTACGGATAGTCACGACGCATATCCTCCTCGCGCTCCCAAGAAGTCTCCTCATCTCTTTTCTATCTCTATTGAACTTTAACTTAAGGTATTACTTCCTTTCTAAGCCTCTCGTCCTCTCTAGTAAGAATACAACCCGTGATCTCCACGGTAGTTAAATCTATCAGAAACTCAAATTCTGGTACATCAATCACCCTCTGCTGCTCCTCGTCGCGCAATTACTTCTAAATTATCAAAACATAGAAAATATCATGTCTACTCGACATTGATGCTAGAAGATCTAGCCCATACGAAACGGCTCCAAAATGTATAACTCTCATGAACGGGCCAATATACCTTGGGGTAAACTTTCCTCATCTACCGAGTCATTGAATTCATCGACGGTATTTTTAATAAGACATAGTCCCTAATCTAGAACTCTAACGATCATCGTCTCTAGTCTGCGTTGTTGGCCTTCTTTTTTTGATGATGTTTAATAAATAATTTATGACTAATGTTGTTTGTCTAGTGTTGGTGTATTTCTATTTATTGTAGACAAACAACGCGTTGGAGGTTGGATGGAATTGCCCTATAACGATCATATCAAATGGAGATTGGCGGAAATAGTGGAGTGAAGTAATGCAATTCAAATTAAAGATTCAAGTTCAAGCTTCATCCGCAAGTATTCCAAGATAGAGCTTCGTTGAAGATCACTAGCTTGGGTATAATTAGTTTAGGAGTTTATATTATGTGTGTTAAGTACTGTAAGCTCAATATCATATACACACACATTTTATTAGTTTCTATATATATATATATATATAAACTCTCATATTTGAGGATCGTTAGCTCTTTGCAAACTCTTGCATCGTAGCTCTGCTTTTCAAGCCTGGGTATAGTCGAACTCAATCGCTCCGGAGTCTCTACCGTGCACTGAAGCTCTAACTGCAACTTTGATCGAATTGTCCAAGCAAACTCGGCGTGAGCATCGAGGGAGGCATCCTACCATTGCCAATGAACCCATGTTAAACAAGGAGGGCCACCCCCTCCTCCTCTGTTATAAATTACCGTTAGCTTGTAATAAGCCACTCTTATAAATACAAACTGACCCACTCGAGTGGGAAGTTAATCTTTTACCCACCGATAGAAGATGGCGACCATAGTGGGAGAAACCGTTCATTCTGACGAATTAGTGGTGGTGCAGTTCGACGAAGTTCTGGAAGGGACAACTGTTGAGTCCCTTATGATCGAGTTTGACCAAGCCAAGTTCGAAGAATACTTATCTTCTTCCTCCTCTGGTGTCCATGTATCACGCAAACACTACAGAGTCGAGTGTGTGGCCTAACCCTAAGTGATCGAGGCAACCACGCCTGAGAGCTCTACCCAAGCTAAAGCAGGGGGGTTCTATCTCCCTTAGGCTAGCTAAGTTCAAACTGAAAGCTAAGCAAATGAGCCAAAGGACTGCTCGTTGGGTTCCCAAGCAACCCACACAGTCCCCCATGCAAGAGGAGACTTTGGTACGTGTCAGAACAAACCACGCCTTTGCCATCGACATGAGTCTTCCCTTCTCCATAAGAGCCCAATGGCTAGGATGACAAGGCTCTCTCCATCGCGAAGCCTAAGCCTCCACTCCTATGATGGCCTGAACTACTATTCAGCCTAAGAGCTAGATAAGGATGCAAGTTCCCAATGTTGCAGAGCGACGATTAGGCGACCTACCTATTCACGGTTCCCCCCATTGGTAACGGTCTCAAAATGGGCGAACTGATAACATTCCTAGTGATGCCTGACATTTCAATAACGGCTGAAATTTGTAGCGGCCTCACTCCAGTAGCCGATTCGCCATATCGATGGCAGACTAGCAACTCAAGCGACCCGACCAAAGCAGTAGGCTCGCTCTTCAAGTCGCTTTCCTAAATCAGATGAGTCACCCAGATCAAGTGAAGCCCTATGATTCAGAACGCGAGCCAGCTTAAACCGACGAGATCCACGACAAGGGCGAGGCTCTACCCCCCCACCCCCAACCCCAAATAGGAAGCAGGCAAGTCAGCAAACCCCCAGTAAGACCCTTTAAGAACCAACCTTAGCCAAAAAGACAAAGCTAGAACAACTCAATAGAGTGAACCTTGCCTGGTTAAACAGAAGACACGAGCTCGCTAGTAGTTGGCTAAAGCTCACTCAAACTCCAGACCGCACCTGTCAAGGCAAAGTCATCTGAATGAGTAGTCGGCTTGAGCTCACCAGCAGTCATCTAAAGATTGCCTAAACTCTGGACCTCGCCTATCAAAGCCAGGTCGCATGAAGTCGGCACTTAGGAAATTCCCCAAATGTACTCACTCCGACTCCCTTGAGTCTCTTTCGTGCAATTGCACATCTAGTCCTTTCAAATCTGGGGGTTGCCACCACCAACCCACAGGAGATCTCAGGGATCATCTGACTCCCAAACACAGTCTTCACTAGGATAACCCTTAGTGTCAATGCGAGAGGCTCATCCAGGTGGTACTTGCTAACTGCTAGTATGCTGAGGTGTTGAAGCCATCTATCTTCGAGAGGCTTTCTCAATAGTCTCCTGAGCTAATACAACCCCACTGAAGATGCCATCATCAGAAGAGGCGAGCCATGGGTGACTTAGAGCTCCCAATAGCCATAATCAACATGACAAGGAAAGGTAAAGCCTGCTATTTGGATTCATCAGATCTTGAATATACCCCGGGGTTCAGATGGCCCCCTGTTGAAGAAGGGGGTGTACCAACACACTCACTTTCAAACAGGAGTAGCTATCCTATTTGATTATACTCATTTGTCACCCATCTACGAAAACGAGGATGAGGTGTGATCAGCAGTAGTGGCATCTCAAACCTCAAGCTCAGCCTACGGCAAGCATGCAAAGGTGCACATGGTGGAGGCCTCCGATGACCTTGCTAAAAAGTTCAAGGAGAAGCAGGCAACCATCAGCTCTCTAAGGGAGATGATGGAATAACTTCTCAGTGAGAAGAAGAAGAGGAGGAATTCACAAAATCGACAAAGACCCTCAAGGAACAGAGAGCAAGAGATTACTCCTCCTCACACGACTGAAGAAGAAGATGATCACGAGCCGCATTCAGATTATTCTAACAAATCCTTAGGAAGACACTTGTATTCAGGTAGCACTCCCTGAGACAAAAGGTTTGATGAGTTCCAGAGTCAGTTCAACGCCTTGAAACTCTAGAGAAACATGAACGAGCTGGGGGTAGTTTGACCGTATCCAGTGGAATGGGACACGGTCGCCTACCCAGCAAAGTTCAAACAAATGAGCCTAGTCCAGTTTGATGGCAAGGGCTCTCTCTCACAGCACATCTACTATTTTCTATCTTAGACAGAATTCCTCATGGGAAACAATAACATTCTCACCCAACTATTCATTAGTACCCTGAGAAGAGTGGCCTTTGAGTTGTTTCGTAAGCTAGAAACAGGCTCCATCATGACATGAGCTGATATGGAGAGGCTTTTCTTGGCCCGTTTCTTCGACGATGATACAAAAGTATCGATGGCCACCCTACTAACCGACAAAGAAAAGAAGATCAAGTCAGTCAACAATTTCATCAAGAGATTCAGGAATCAATCACTTCAGTGTTGGGACAAAGTCTCCTTGAGTACCCTTGTTGAGATGTGCTGCAACAACCTCTCAATCAACATTCTGTCCAGAAGCGGCATGGTGGAAACTCGGACCTAGAAGAAACTTGTTCGCCAAGGTGAGCAAGTCAAGAACATGATCAAAAGATTAGAAGCCGAAGCGCCTCAGCCTAAGAGAAGAACCTCAGAACCAAACACCTCTAGGAACCCTCGGTAAAGGGGGAAGGAGATCATGGCTATTGATTCCACTCCAGCCCCTAAGCCCGTGCAGAGGCAAAAGCCCAGGCCTTTCGAGCAACACCCCAAAGGCAATACGACTTCACAAAAGACTAGGTGGTGGCTACCTTCAACACTTTGCTCAAGAGCAATAGGATCAAGCTGCCAAAAGTTATGAAACCTGAAGATGTGAACAAAATAAATGATCCAGGCTACTGTGCGTACCACAGATTTATCAGTCACCACACCTCCAAATGCTATATCCTTAAGGATAATCTGTAGGCTCTTTATAACGTAGGAGTCCTAAAGAAGGAGAAAGTGTAGAAAGAAGTGACTACAAACATGGTCACCCTTAAATTCAGAACGGGGTCTCCCTAAGGTTCATACACTGGCAGGAATCGTGCCCATCCCTAAGGCAGAACTAAAGATTGTCAATGACGACCCTCATAATCAATGAGGAAAAGGCTTGGTACCATAGATCTTGCCAGCAAAACAGATGATGTAGGTTCATCCCAACCTCCGTGATGACGAGCAATGGTCTTCCAACAAGTCCAAGGGTAAGTCTAAGCTTTGTAATGTCATTTTGATAATTCCAGATGATAACATAGCAGAAGTAGCAACCCTCACCGATTTCAACGAGGAGGCATACACATTGATTAGCCGAGCAGGGAAGGACTTTATCATGAACTACCCTTCGACGGTAGAGAGTTTGACAAGGCTACCAGTAGAACTGCCACCGATAGTTCAGCCAAGTCCTGACAGGCTGAGTTCGAGTGGTCAACCCTTTTGGTTCAACCTACTCACCTAGCTAAAGAATATTCTAGCCAGGATCACCTTGTATGAGCTCCTACGGTTGTCCAGGGTGACCCGTAAAGCCCTATGAGAGGCGGTGACTAATTCAGAAGCTTTTGCTACACATTTCTTGCCTACTCCTAAAGAGGAAGCAAAAACGGGATGTCCGCAATGCTGCCAGGCAACCAAACAATAGATCCCCTACATTACTCTCATGACCGACCCCTCTACTTCATAGGATACATCGGGTCTTGGAGAGTAGACAGAATCTAGGTGGATCCAGGGTCTGCACTGAGCATTGTCCCCCTGAAGCTCATCAAGCACTTGCGGGTGCCTCAAAAGCAGTTGTCTTCGACAACCACCACAATCTTTGGCTTCAACTCCACTGGAACCTAGCCGCTTGGGAAGATTCATCTTAAATGCCGATTGGGTGACATGAAAACTGAGGTGACCTGCTATGTCATCAATGCAAAACCCTCATACAACATGTTGTTAGGCCTACCATGGATCCATAGCAATAGGATAGTCTCATCCATATTACACTAATGCTTAAAATATGTGGACAACTACGACCAGGTGAAGACGGTAGTTGTAGATAAACAACCCTTCAAATGGGTTAAAAACTACTTCACCGACTCTCTGCTCTACCAGGACTCTGAATTGGGGAACAAACCACTGGTCGAGGAAGGGGGCAGCGACAATGAGATTGATAGTGAGTCTGAGTGCAATGAGGGCCTTATCTTAAACAACATTGAACCCACTATAATCGGCTACAAAAGCATTGTTTTAATCAATGCTGACAAGGCAGACGGACTTACCCAGAATGAGGAACCTCATCTTGCTTACTTGTTGTCTGGTGCAGAATCTGTTAATGATGAGTTCATCGAATTGATCTCGGGACTGTACTCCAATTCTTCTTTACACTTGCCCGTGCACTCAATAGTAGTCACGAACAAGCAGATGGTCGAGCCCTCGCAAGCTATCTTTTTCATACCTGCCCAAAATATTTCTCAGCAAGAAATTATCTTTGGAAGGATAGACCAACCTGCACGCACACTGTGGGACGAGTCCGACGAAGATGAACCTGCTCCTCAATTCTCATGTTACAGCCCCGTCAAAAAATACATGATGGAGAGGATGGGTTATGACTTCGTTCACCAAGAAGGTTTGAAATAAGGCAAAGGCTGGAAGATGCCTCTCCGACCTACCTACGTACCCAAAGGGAAGCCTGACAATTACTATGGCAAAACTCAAAGAGGGTTAGGTTACTCCTCCTCTTCCTCAAAGTTGTGCTACAATTTCAACGAAATATCTGACGATGCTCGTGTTGGGTCTCTTGTTTTGATAATGATTTAATAAACAATTTTCAACCAACAGTGTGTTCAGTGTTTTGTTTTGTGTTGTTTAATATATACAGATATATTCAAGAATTTGAGCTATCACGATATATTGAAGCCATGCATAACAAGTCAATCTACTCAAGTCCAAGCTTCAGAAGAATCTCTCTTGGTATACTTAGTATAGTATTATATTATGTATGTTAATTCTATAAGTTCAAATATAAACACACACTACATTTGTGAATTTTCATGAAAATAGGATTTTTTATGCAAAACACACTCAAATATGTTTTGGACTTCACAAACCTTATTTACATCTTTTAATATGTCCATAAAACTATTACACAAGTTTTCAGAAGTAGATTTGAGCCAAAATGTCAAAATCAACATATTTGAAAAACATGTATTTTTGCTCTTTTGAATATTTTTGAGTTTTCACAAATGGTAAGAACAATTTGAAAATTTCTTTTTCTAACATGCTCATATCTATGATTATAAACTTTTCTCAAAGTTTTATATTTTTTGGAATTTATTTGCTATTTTTAAGAGAGCCTTAAAATTTACTTTCAAAATTCAATTTAGGCTGATAACTGGTTTTCAGTCGACTGATGACATCAGTCGACTGATCAGTCGACTGATCAGTCGACTAATGAAAGTGCCTGTAATTGTTTTTGCTCTCTGTTGTGTTTTGGTCGACTGACCAGTTGACTGATGAGATCATCATTCGACTAATAAGATCCTTAGTCAACTGATGAGCTGGAAAACGTATGTAACGGTCAGCTCATCAGTCGACTGATGCATTCCGTCAGTCGACTGATAAGCTCCAACAGCTATATTTCCAGCCTTTTGCAATTCTATCTTTTTGCTGGTTTTTCTTGTGTTTTATGCCTTGCTTTTTCATCCTATATAAACCCCTATTGTTCTCATCTGAACATATTCAAAAAAAGGAGGGTTTTAACAAGAGTTTAAAAGTTTGTTTAAGTTTCTAAGTTTGAGTTTTCAAAGAGGTGGCTTGCTCTTTCATTTGAGGAATTCATCATCAATCATCTTCATCCTCTATTATATTTATAGAGAAGTTTTCCTAACTCTTTTCTCTGGCAATTTGTTACTGATTTTCATATTATCATTTATTACTAGTTTGTTAATTGAGTTAGAATTTGTTTATACTCATATCATCACACACACCCTATTTGAGCTTGTAGCATTCCATATATTATATATTGGGTTGTGGGATTGTGATTTGTGAGATTGAGCTTTCATTGAGTTCTCATCCTATTAGGGAACATTTTATTATAATTGAGTATCATTGTGAGATACACATTGTATTACACTTGTACACCGAGAAGAGTGGTTGGTGAGAGACGGGGTCGATTCCAAGAGGAGTGGCGTCGGTTGTAAAGCCTAGAGAGAGGTTGTAAATCTGAGCACTTGAGGAAGAGGACACTGGCTAGGCCAACACTTAGAGAGTATAGAGTGTGATTGCAAGTGTGTTATTGTAAAGTTTTTGGTGAACTAAAAAACCGTATTGTGAGTTGTATACGTTATTCGGGTAAGCATAGAAAATCCGGTTGTGATAGTGGATTTCTCCCCAGGAGTGGGGAGCGGAGACGTAGGACAGAAGGTCCGAACTCTGTAATCATATCCTATTTTTGTGATTATCGTTTTTGTACCATCACGTGTTTTCTCTTGTTAATATATCATTGCATATATCTATTTGAATTTCAATATTGTTTGGATTTATTTATTAGTAAGTTTTAATCGGCATTAATATTTAGTAAGATTACCAATAACTCTATTCAACCCCCCCCCCCCCCCCACACCCCCCCCCCCCCCTCTAGGGTACTTTTATTTGGTATCAGAGCTTGGTACTCCTGATTTAAGGTTTAACCACCTTGAGTTAACGATCCAAGCTTCTATATTGTTGCTAATCTTATTTTGATATTATTCTTTTTCGCTTGCTCTTTGATTATGGATATGTTTAGCTTTGGCTACGATATAAATGTTGCTCCTAGATATAGTAGCTTCCCTTTTGAACAATGGTGTAATAGATTCAAAATTTTTGTTGAGTCTAAAAATATAGATTTATGGAAAGTAATTGACAATACTTATATTGTGCCTACTTCGGAGAAATCCAAGTGGAGCAATCATGATAATATAATGTTTACTATGAACAAGTTGGTGTTAGAATTTATGCATAATGCTTTTGGACCAAATATTTCTAACGAACTTGCTCATTTTGATAGTGCTTACACAATTTGGAAATTACTTGAAGCACATCAAGGGAACTTGGAGGCGATCCGACGATCATTGGCAGCTCCCTCTACCAGTTCACAAGGAGCCTCATCATGCACACGGCCACTAGGCGATAGCCCTAGTGAGGTATGCGAGTCCGATAACGAAAATGACCTTACTATTGATGAACTTGCTTATAGTTATGAATTATTGATGCATGATTATAAAAAATTGCAATATAGCTATATTGAATTAAAAAGCAAGCATGTCAAAATAAAATCCTCTCATGAAACACTAGCTACAAAGTTTGATTTTATTGCAAATAAAAATATAAATCTTAAAGAATGCAATGAAAAATTAAAATTGGAAAATGCTAGTTTATTTCATAAAAAATGTGATGCTATATTAGAAGTTGAGAATATTAGAAAAGAGATTAACTCCTTCAAAATTAATAGTACATGTTCTACTTCTAATAACAATGCTTGTGTGGATAATAATAAGTTGAATCATGTTAAAAGAAGAATATCTTCTTTAGATTCAATACTAAAAACTTGCATTGTAAATAATAAGAAGCTTATGGATATATGTGCAAAGTCTCATGAAAATTTCTCCAAGAAAACTACACACTATGCACATATGTATAACAAAATTTACAAGTGTTCTATTTGCGATCGTAAAGGCCATATTGCCAAATTTTGTTATAATGCACAAAAGCCTAACAAGCCAAATCATATTTGTGCATCCCATCAAGCTTCTTCATCACATACACATGTACACACACATTGTGATAATCAATAACATGCTCCTGTGTATAAGTTTGGATACTGTGGTCGTTTTGGTTATTTGACCAAGTTTTGTTTCGATTTGAGAAGAAATTCTCGTTTGCAATTGATTTGAGAAATCAATTTCGGCACCAAAAATGCTTGGGTGCCAAAACAAAATTAATTTTGTTTCGTTTTATGAGTTTTGTTTAATAGGATGTGTTTTAAATTGATTTTATGAAAATTTCATATATATATATTTTCCTTTGAAAATTTTATATTTTTTTATGTGAAATTTTTACTTGAGATATGTTTAATCATTAATTCTATGAAGTATATAATTTTATATAATTTTTTATGTGAAATTTTTACTTGAGATATGTTTAATCATTAATTCTATGAAGTATATAATTTTATATATATTTTTATAGACATTTAAAATCTCAAAATGTTTAATCATTAATTCTATGAAGTATATAATTTTATATATATTTTTATAGACATTTAAAATCTCAAAAATCAAGTTTTATATGAGAAAACAATTTTTCAGCCTATTAGTCGACACATCAGTCGACTGATGCCATCAGTCGACTGATATGTTGACTGACGAGCTCGTCTGCCTTTTGGGTTTCAAATTTCTGCGGTTGGTCTTAAACCCGACCCGATTGCCTATAAAATCCTGGCCACTCACTCTTTTTCAGAGATCATCATATCCGTTCAATCTCCTCTATACCCCAATCGGTGTTTCTTCCCCAATTTCTTCTTCAAATTTGATTCTTACATCTCAGTCGACCGAAGCCCATCTCCAGCTCTCTTCTCAGATGATCGTTGCTTCTTCGTTGACTTGTTGTGGTCTAAGCCTTCTTAGAGGGTATCATTCTCTCTCACTCTTATTCTTTTTCTTACTCAGATCTAGGGTTCATTTTAGATTAGGATTTCTAAGCTCTAGGAGTTAAAATATGTTCTGAATCCTTCAATTTGACTCTTTAATCATGAACCGAGGCAATAAACGTCTTAGAACTAGTCAAGGAAAAGCCTCGTCCTCACAAGCTCCTACTCCCACTCCTGAATCTCAAAACCCCCTGAGGAAAATTTGCAATTTTATAAAAATCAATTGATTTCTCCTAATTTGCTTGGAAAGTATCGCAATCTATGTCAATTAAAAATGTTTCCGGGTAGATTTGTAAATTACGAGGAGTGCAAACATCTAAATGTCGATACTGTTCTAAAAAATGTCGGTTTATACCATCTTTTTGACTCTGTTAATGCACCCCCGTACTACCCACATCTTGTGCAACTATTTTATGCTAATATGAATATAAATTTTGTTGACCCTCGTACTCCTTTTATTACATCCGTCATCAAGGGTCGACAAATTCTTTTCACCGCAAATGAACTTGCGGAAATCCTTGGGATACCTAGGGGAGATACCCTCCTAGGTGATGTTGTGTTTGGTGATCCTACCATTGACCCTCTTGTTATCCTCACTGGCAGGCATTTCCATAATGATGCTCATAACACTACATTTCTTGCCAAGGTTTTAGGGAGAATTATTAGTTATAACTTAATCCCCAAAATAGGGGGTTATGATCATTACTCTTAAGACCTTTCCAATGCTATTTATGCCATCATTGGCAATAGGGATGTCCTTTGGGGGAAAGTTATCTTTGACTTTATGGCTTCCACCCACACAAAGTTCCTTCCTTATGGAGTCATTCTCACCACTGTTTTCAAACATTTTGGTGTTGATTTTGCCGGTGAGCCTTCAATCAAAATTCGACCTCTTATTGATTTTGCTGCCTTGAATCGCATGGGTATTCCGGCTACCCAATATGCACTTAATGAACTCTCCTCTCCTGAACCTCCACCTTCTGAGCCTACAGGATCTGCTGAGTCCTCCTCTTCTGACTCATCTTATAGGCCTTCTCACCATTCCCCTTCTGCTTCCTCTCATATGCCTGATCTCTTGGCCCGTCGTATAGACAGCTTAGAGGAAGGAGTTTATAGGCGCTTGAGCGATCTTGAGTGTAGGCAGGAGGAGATTCGTGTTGAGATGATTGGTAGGGTAGATGGCCTGGGGCGTCAGCTTTCTGATATCCTTAATTTGTTGCGGCCATCCTCTCCCTCTCCGGGTCTAGGACCTTCATCTTCGTGATACAGATTATATATTTTTATTTTTATGTACTTGACTTTTGTTTAGAAAAACATTTTGATGTAGTAACTTTGATATGTAGTTTGTTTTGTGTTTGTATGCACTATGGTTAGTATGGGAATATTGTCTTGTGTGTTTATGTAAGCTTGGTTTGTGGTTGAACATGTGAGAGTTATTGTAAACTCAAATTTTGGTTCAAATCTTTCTGCCTCTATGTAAAATGTGTGGATGTGGTTGTTATATTTTCTCTATATATACTTGTTTCACAACCCTCATATGATTATACTTTATGGCTAACCATTCTCACAGGCTTTTAAATAAGGGGAGAATCCCTATTTTGTTTTTTTATCTCACCTATGCTTATATGTAGGGGGAGTTTCTAGCCCTCTTATTACATTTTCCCCATTTTTGATGTTGCCAAAGGGGGGAAAATTAAGGAGTGCGATTGAGATTGTTTGTGAGTATATTGTATTCATTTTCAATTAGCTTTATTAACTTATTATGCACATTGGTAAATTGTTTGTCATCATCAAAAAGGGGGAGATTGTTGGGTCTCTTGTTTTGATAATGATTTAACAAACAATTTACAACTAACAGCGTGTTCAGTGTTTTGTTTTGTGTTGTTTAATATACACACATATATTCAAGAATTTGAGCTATAACGATATATTTAAGCCATGCATAACAAGCCAATCTACTCAAGTCTAAGATTTAGAAGAATCTCTCTTGGTATACTTAGTATAGGATTATATTATGTGTGTTAATTCTATAAGCTCAAATATAGAAGAATCTCTCTTGGTATACTTAGTATAGGATTATATTATGTGTGTTAATTCTATAAGCTCAAATATAAACACACACTACATTTGTGAATTTTTATTATGTGTGTTAATTCTATAAGCTCAAATATAAACACACACTACATTTGTGAATTTTCATGAAAATAGATGTTTTTATGCAAAACACACTCAAATATGTTTTGGACTTCATAAACCTTATTTACATCTTTTAATATGTCCATAAAACTATTACACAAGTTTCAGAACTTGATTTGAGCCAAAATGTCAAAATCAACTATTTGAAAAACATGTATTTTTGCTCTTTTGAATATTTCTGAGTTTTCACAAATAGTAAGAGCAATTTGAAAAATTCTTTTTCCAACATGCTCATATCTATGATTATAAACTTTTCCTAAAGTTTTATATTTTTTGGAATTTATTTGCTATTTTTAATAGAACCTTGAAATTCACTTTCAAAAATCAATTCAGGCTGATAACTGGTTATCAGTCGACTGATCAGTCGACTAAGAAAATGCCTGCAATTGTCATTTTGCTCACTGTTGTGTTTTGGTCGACTAACCAGTCGACTGATGAGATCATCAGTCGACTGATAAGATCGTCAGTCGACTGATGAGCTGAAAAACGTATGTAATGGTCAGCTCATGAGTCGACTGATGAGCTGGAAAACGTATGTAATGGTCAGCTCATCAGTCGACTGATGCATTCCGTCAGTCGACTAATAAGCTCCAACGGCTATATTTCCAGCCTTTTGCAGTTCTGTCTTTTTGCTGGTTTTTCTTGTGTTTTGTGCCTTGGTTTTTCATCCTATATAAACCCCTATTGTTCTCATCTGAACATATTCAAAAAAAGGAGGGTTTTAACAAGAGTTTAAAAAGAGTTTAAAAGTTTGTTTAAGTTTATAAGTTTGAGTTTTCAAAGAGGTGGCTTGCTCTTTCATTTGAGGAATTCATCATCAATCATCTTCATCCTCTATTATATTTATAGAGAGTTTTCCTAACTCTTTTCTCTGGCAATTTGTTACTGATTTTCATATTATCATTTATTGCTAGTTTGTTAATTGAGTTAGAATTTGTTTATACTGATATCATCACAAACACCCTATTTGAGCTTGTAGCGTTCCATACATTATATATTGGGTTGTGGGATTGTGATTTGTGAGATTGAGATTTCATTGAGTTCTCATCCTATTAGAGAATATTTTATTGTAACTGAGCATCATTGTGAGATACACATTGTATTACACTTGTACACTGAGCGGAGTGGTTGGTGAGAGACGGGGTCGATTCCAAGAGGAGTGGCGTCGGTTGTAAAGCCTAGAGAGAGGCTGTAAATCTGAGCACTTGAGGAAGAGGATACGGGCTAGGCCAACACTTAGAGAGTGTAGAGTGTGATTACAAGTGTGTTATTGTAAAGTTTTCGGAGAACTAGAAAACCGTATTGAGAGGTGTATACGTTATTCGGGTGAGCGTAGAAAACCCGGTTGTGATAGTGGATTTCTCCCCGGGACTGGAGAGCGGAGACGTAGGACGAAAGGTCCAAACTCTGTGATCATATCATGTATTTGTGATTGTTGTTTTTGCACCATCACGTGTTTTCTCTTGTTAATATATCCTTGCATATATCTATTTAAATTTCAATATTATTTGGATATATTTGTTAATAAGTTTTAATCGGCATTAATATATAGTAAGATTAGCAACAACCCTATTCACCCCCCCCCCCTCTAGGGTACTTTAAGCTCGCTTAGATGGTCAATCGTCGATGTCCTCAACTTGGGATTTATATATCAGCATCAGGGCCCTTTTCAAAGACTTCACAGTCAACATGGCTACGGTCGATACCGTTGAAATCCAAGAGGACGAATAGATTCCGCTTTATGATGAAGCATAGGATCGCCATGTCAATGCCCAGTGGATTGGTCGCTTCGAACAGCGTGAACCGCCCATAGAGGACAAAGTACTCCAAATAAATATAGGTTACGAGACAAGTACCAAACCTATTTTTATCAGTGATAGCTTACCTCCATAGGAGAAGTAAAACCTCATATCCCTCATCTGAGAGTATATCGAGATCTTCGCATGGAATTATGAGGACATGCCTGGCCTTGATCCTCATATCGCCATGCATTGCCTCAACATCAGCTTAGACGCTAAACCCATCAAATAGCAGCAGAGATGGTTTCGTCCACAAATCATAGAGGCAATTAAATCTGAAGTAAAAACACTAATCGAATCAGGCTTCATCAGACAGGAGCAACACCTCGATTGGGTGCCTAACATTGTTCCGGTCCTGAAGAAGAATGGAAAAAATCCATATCTTCATCGACTTTAGAGACTACAACACTGCATGTCCCAAGGATGAATTCTCTTTGCCCATTACGGATGTCATCATCGACAACACCTGTAGTTACGAGAGGATGTCCTTCATGGACGGATTCTCAGGGTATAATCAGATCAAGATGCCCCCTGAGGACGAGAAACACACTTCGCTCAGAACTCTGATGGGGATGTACTATTACACAGTCATGCCCTTTGGGCTCAAGGACGTCACGCAACCTATCAATGTGTCATGAACACCATCTTCCGAGATCATCTATGAAAGATAGTTGAATTCTAGTTGGATGACCTGGTCATGAAGAGTCGCAACAAAGATAATCACCTTCAAAACCTGAGAGTCATGTTCAACCTTATATGCTCCCATCAACTAAAGACGAACCCTACAAAGTCATTCTTTGGCAAGTTACTCAGATTCATCGTCACGACAAAGGGGATTCACATTGATCCCGACAAAGTGCGAGCTATCCAAAAACTCCAACCACCTAGAAATCTCAGGGAATTGAGGGGACTATAAGGATGTTTGGCCTACATCCAAGATTCATCGCAAATCTTTCAGGCAAGTGCCAAGCCTTCTCCAAGCTTATGAAGAAAGGTGTCTCGTTTGTATGGGACGAGCCTTGCTAACAAGCATTTGAGGAGATCAAAAATTATCTCTCAAATCCACCAGTCCTGGCGGCCCTAATCTCAGGCAAACCATTCGTGATCTATGTCAAGGCAATGGAGCATTCTGTTAGCACCGTCTTAACATAGAACAACGATGCTGTCCATGAGCAAAGCATCTACTACCTAAGTAGTACCCTACAAAGAACCAAACGGTGATACCCCATGGTCGAAAAGAAATGTCTAGCCCTAGTGTTTGCAATTTAGAAAATGTGACACTACTTGGTCAGTCAAACCATTCATGTCATCTCCCAAATGAACCCCATCCGAGTCTTCATGACACAGTCCGGGTCCTTGAACTGGCGGCTCACAAGGTGGGTACTCTTGTTATCTTAATACGACATTCACTTCATGCCATAGAAGTCTGTCAAAGGATAGGCAATCTACGATCTTATGGCTAGCCACCCACTCGAGTCGAAGGAGGACTTGTTTGAAGACATGTTGGACGAAATCCACGAGGTCAATGCTACCTCGTAGGAAGAAGTCTGATGACTATACTTCAACAGTGCCTCTCGCATGGGCGCAAGTGGGTCTATCATCGTAGGTGTGGGGGGTGGTCTTGGTTTCTCCACAAAACTATGTATTACACTGAGCCATGTACCAATAACGTGACTGAGTACAATACCCTGCTTATTGGACTCGACTTCCCTAAGGAATTGGGGGTGAAGCACCTTGAAGCCTATGGTGACTCTCAACTCATTGTCAAGCAAATGACGGGGGAATATGAAGTCAGAAATGACCACTTAATCCCATGTCACCAAGCGGCCATTAAATTTCCCAAATCATTCGACAGCTTTCGCATTGAGCATGTGTTCTGTTCTAAGAACACGCATGCAGCTGCATTAGCGTCATTGGTAGAAAACCTAGCTCAACCACTGGGGACAAGACAACAAGTCACCATCGCAAGCCGACAACTCTACCAACTGGAGTATGCACTGGAGGCGAACACAACTTACTAGGAGTCCGATCAACTCGAGTTGAGAGATTGGTGCTTCCTGATCATTGACTATGTCTTGTACAGTATACTACCTGAAGATATCAAGGAGCGGGATTCTATTCACATATGCGCACCGAGATTCTACTACGATGCAATCACAAAGGCATTGTATCATAGTTTGTACGACGGCATGTTGCTTCAATGTCTCTTAATGACATAAGCACAGGAAGCCCTACAGGAAGCCTATGATGGCACTTGCGGTGCTCACCAACCCAGACCTAAGCTCTAGGACCGATTACGAAGAATCGGCTACTATTGGCCCAAAATGGTCAATGACGTTGTCGTTTACGCTAAGAGTTGCCACACGTGTCAAATCCACGCCAATTACATGCATAAACCACCCGAACACTTGCATCCGATGGCAACTTCATGGCCGTTTGAGACATGGGGGAGGGATATCGTCGGACCGATATCTCCTCCATCGGCCAAAGGTCATCGATTCATCCTTGCGATAACTGACTACTTCTCTAAGTGGGCCGAAGTTGTCCCCTTAAGAGACTTCAAAACTAGCAATGTGATCAAGTTCATCAAGCATTATGTTATCTACCGATACGTTGTCCTAAGACACATCATTCATGACAAAGGATCACAATTCATGAGTCATACCTTTACTTGGTTCTGTGACAAATTCAGAATACAAAACCTAGCATCCACGGCTTATAATCCCTAAACAAACGGATTAGCCAAGGATTTTAATAAGACGGTCATTAAGATCTTGACCAAGCTGACCTCTAATAGCAAGCGCGACTAGGATGAGAAGCTAGGTGAAAGCTTATGGGTGTATCGGATCACGGTTCGCACACCAACCGGGACAACACCTTACTCATTGGTATACGGTTGTGAGGCCGTGTTGCCATTCAAAATTCAGATTCTATCCCTACGCGTCGCATTTCCAACGGGGATGATGACTGAAGAAAGTCATCAACAGCGTCTCACTGAACTCGAGGCGTTAGATGAAAAGCGGCTTGAGGGTCAACAACACATTGAGTTCTATCAAGCCCGAATCTCCAAGGCTTTTGATAAGAAAGTCAAACACATATTTTTCAAGGAGGGAGTGTTGGTTCTCGCAGTTCGGCGACCCTTGATCCTCAACTCTAAGAAGAAAGGCAAATTCCAACCCAAATAGGAAGGTCCATTTGTAATAGAAATAGTTTATTCGAATGGAGCGTATCCTCCGTCAAACCAAAGGGCGACAAGATTATGATGCCTATCAACGGTAAATTCTTAAAGAAGTACTACCCTTTAAGTCTTCCTCCAACCTTCTTTACTCCGACAAGCACACAATTATAAACTACTCCTTCCTTTACTCTGACAAGTACACGAGTATAAACTACTCCTTTCTTTACTCTGACAAGTTCATGAGTATAAAATGTTCCTTCTATACTCTGACAAGTACACGAGTATAAACTGCTCCTTCTATACTCCGAAAAGTACACGAGTATAAACTACTCCTTCTATACTCCGACAAGTACATGAGTATAAACTACTCCTTCCTTTACTCCGACAACTACACGAGTATTAACTGCTCATTCCTTTACTCTGACGAGTACACGAGTATAAACTACTCCTTCTTTCCTCCCACTGGTGCAAGAGGCTAAACTGCTCCTTCTACCTTCACATTGGTGCATGAGGCTAAACTGCTCCTACCTCCAACTGGTATACGAGGCTAAACTGTTCCCTACCTTTGATGGGAAGTTCCTGGAGAATACTACACATGATATTCTTGAGGGTAACCCGTGATAAGCTGATTATTATGGATGAAAACCAACCATCTGAGTAATACACTCTTAATCAGAATTAGGAATCTCCTGCTGCAACTGTTTAATCATGTCCAAAATGATTAAAATCCTCCTACTAGTGAACGAGGCTAAACTGTTCCTTACATCTCCCACTCGGTCAAACCTTCCTATAGTTAGGACCAGAGCTAAAATCCCCTCTTGTTTCCTTCCAAGAATGAGAGGTCTGCTTTCAAGATGGACGACCAAAACTTTGAACAGTTAAGATCGTCCCAAATTCCCACTTGGTCAAACTTCTTACAGTTAAGACCAAAGCATAACTGTCAAGTTAACTACCACCTCTGATAGTCATATCTCCGTTAGTCTCATTCAACTGGACGATGGATCTTGTAAAACTATCAAGTTAACTATTACCTCTGATAGTCTCCTCTAAATTTCCCCCGTCGATCCTCTCCAATAGGATGATGGGATAAACTCTCCTTATCATGTAAACAAACGCCTCTGATAAAATCAACTTGCTAATCCTCTTCAATAGGATGGTAGGTCATTAAAGTCACTCCGATCGGTACAATCTTATCATGTTAATAACCACCTCTGATAAAATCTCTCATCAATCCTCTCCAATAGGATGGTGAGTCTACAAAACTATCAACTTAACAATTACCTCTAATAGTCAACTTTGTCATTTCCGCAAATAGCATTGTCCAATTAATCGTCACACCCATACGTCCCCGAACGATTTGATTCACCCAACATCGTCATTCTCGCAAATGACATTGTTCGTCGATATCGGCCTACCAAGCAATGTGCCATATCGATCCCCTATTCCGAGTAGTAACCCGCCAAACGGCGAGTGGTCACACACGATGACCATTCATGTTGGACTAAGTTGTTATACTTAACGACAGCCCAACCTAACTACGACCTAACGATTGTAATTAACTCAACCCGACGCCTTGAATGACTAAGGCTAGGAAATAAATTTTAGCATTCAGTCTAAAAGAAATTTTTTGACAACTCATCATACTGAGGGGAATAGTATGGCTAGCCAGATTCAAACGATAATCGGTAAAGGTAAATGAAACTCGTTGACAGCTGAGGGTTTGCTAAAATTCCTTAGTGTTGATCAACGGAAGAAATGAGAAGGAAACATGCACACAAAATATTGGAAACAATGAGTGAATAAGAGAACATAAATTTCATTCATAAACTGGTGCTGAGGCAATACATTTAAGCAAAGATGACAAAAAGAGAAAAAGTCTCAAGATCAGAACAACGCTTCAGGGTTGGCCACCGGAGCCCAGTAGACTGAAAAAGGCGAGCTCAGCCTTGACAGCGGCCAGCTTCTTTGCTTGGTCAACCCGAAACTGTTCCTCGAGCTCCTTGTGAAGTTTGGCCTCAGAGAGGGCGTCAGCAGTAGTTCTTGCAGTGGATGGAGAGCTTCCATCTCCTTTCCATAAGCATCATTAACTCTGGTCCTCTTAAGATTAAAATCCTTCAGGATCGCCTCTCCCTGGGTAGTCCTGACCCCCGTACGCTCAGTGATGTTGTTATAAGCATCTATCTTAGACTACAAATGACGTTGTCACTCACAAAAATTCACAACAACAACCTCCTACTTCGATATACTCCTCTCTCGAGCTTTGCGCTCATGCAAAGCCTTGACCCGACCTTCAATTATTAGCATGGCCACCTCATCACAAAGGTCGGTGAACACCAACCCTTCCAAGCGATGCATGGCTTCCTTCAGGCGAATGAGCTTTTCCTCATAACGCCTGGCCAGCTCAATGCCGCACATATGCTAGATGTCTTTCAGGCTGTCCGCTATGAAGGAAACAAAGTAAAAGAAAGGAGCCCGCCCAATGCTGACAATGGAAATTGCTTGTTTTATAGCATTCTCCAAGTGTTGGATGAGACCTTGTACGGAGTCGGCATCCAGGGAAGCAGAGTCTTGGCCGAGGGCCATTATGGCGATAGGCTGCACTTTGGGGAGAGGCCCATCTTCGTCAACAGGTAGCCTCCACCCATGGCCACCGATGTTGGCTGAGTTAGGAAAACTAGGAACGGGCTCCCCTGACTCATCATCTAAGATTATAACAGTCTCAGGTTTTGTAGGCCTGGACCTCGCCGACCTCCTTTTATGAGAGAGATCCCCACATTAATCCGCTTCTTCTGCGAAGAGGGGCCTCTTACCGAATGATCTCATGTTACAGGGCCTAATAATCGGGGCCTCCTCTCAAACTGCACAATACAACAGAAAAGAAGTTAGAAATTTTTGACCCAAAAGGTCAAGAATTTTCTAAGTCTTGAGGACAGGCTACCTACAAAGTGTAGGTGAGCCCCATCATGCAAGATACCAAAGCTCGCCTAACAAGGCAACAGCTCACCGATCAAGCAGAGCTCACCTGACAAGGATGAAATAGAAGCTCACCGATCAAGCAGAGCTCGCTTGATGAAGGCAAAAGCTCGCCTAAATAGGCAATCTCACCAGAATAGCAGAGCCTCGCTTGAAGATGAACAAGAGTTTGTTTGACTTCTTCATGATCAGTTCCCTAGACTTACTGTGGTGTGTTTGAGCTACGCCAAGGGCGGCAGCGGAAATGTTGTCGGCGGCGACGGCGGAGGAGGAAGAAACTTCCTTCTTCCCCCTCGAAGCAGACACCTTCACTCTTAGGGCCATGACGAGTTTGAAGAGAAATAGGGAAGAGAGTTTTTGAGTTTCTTCAAAAAACTTGAGCAAAGAGGTCGATAGTACAACGATCGCCCGATGAGGGAGACGAACACTCTATATAGGTAGAGTCTTAACGATTGAGATTCGCCAGCTCTGAAAAGCGAGCGGCTCAGATCACTTGCAACAGTTTGATTCAACAGTTCGTATCGAACGATCACGAGAGTGCCAGGACATTTGGAATTCTAAAATGAACAACCTAGATTTTGCGGTTCGGGCCACGATCTCACGACGAATCGACGGTAGAGATCAAGTGCATGAAGACGAGGCGTCACATTAGCCGACAACATTAGAGACCGTGAGCAAACACATGGCTCACCCTCATGAGTTTGAGCCTCACCCATAAACTTGGAGCTTGCCTGACAATGTCTTAAGCTCGCTTGAAGACTTGAGCTCGCCAGCACTTCATTAAGCTCGCGTGAAGAGCTCAACCCAACTCAACCCAAGGGCTCAAATTAGCCCAAGCCAATGAATGGGGATCCTCTTCATTTAAAGTATTCCAGACCACATTTAACTTGATTTAGGTCTGAAAACTTTAAAGGGGGTCTTGTAGGCAGTGAAAAGTGCCTAAGTGTCTGGCCCTGCCTACTAATAGTTTGGGCTCGTCTGCATTCAGCGAGCCCAGGAAAGCTTGCCTGTAAGCATGAGCGAGCTCGCCAACACGTTATGCTCGCTAGAACGAGCCAAACATCTCCTGTTTGTTGAGCTTGCCCGTAGGGTTTAACCCCGCATGTTTGTTGAGCTCACCCATAGAGCTCGACTTTGCCTGTTTATTGAGCTCGCCCACAGAGCTCGATCTCCCATGTTCATTAAGCTCGCCCGTAGAGCTCAACATTGCTTGTTTGTTGAGCCCACCCATAGAGCTCAACCTCACCTTCTCATCGAGCTCGCCCACAGAGCTCAATCTCTCCTATTTATTAAGCTCACACGTAGAGCTCAACCACTCCTAATTGTTGAGTTCGTCCGTAGAATTCATCCTCTCCTTGTACTATTAAGCTCGCCCACAGAGCTCGATCTTGCCTATTTATTAAGCTCACCCATAGAGATCAAGCATCGCCTGTTAGCTTAACTCGCCCACATGAATCAAGCTCATCAAATCATTAAGCTCACTAGTACGAGTTCAGCCTCGCCTGAATGCTTCGCTCGCCCGTACGAGTCAAGCAAGCCTGGAGGAAGTTCGCCCGCACGAACTCCGCTTGCTAGCAAACGCTAGCTCATACGTTGGAGGGGCCTACCATCTGATCCTACCTATTTGCCAAGCTCGCGTGAGCATTCAGATAGCTCACAAAGCTCACTCGTAGCTTTGCCAGCCTCGCCTGAGTAATGCAAGCGGGCTGCTTGCTTGTGGGAGTGGGCCTACCCACTTCCCACGTCCTGGGTAATGATGAGACATGACTCTCATCACCCCTATAGTGGTCATATCCCACAACTAGGGGAGGACATGGTGCCCCTCACCAATTAGTGGTCATATCCCACAAATCAAGGGATGACCCATGTCATCTCTTGCCTATTTATAGCCTCCTTCAGCCAACGTGAAGAAGGCTTGGCATTTGATTGAGGCTGAAAATTTTGATGCTTAAGGATCTTCAAACAGAGACATTCATTTGGCTCACTTGCTTGGTAGAACATTTCTAGCTCCTTGCTTGGATTGTTAAAGCAGACTCAATCTGAACTCTCAAATTTGAGACTCGTCAGCTCTTTGCAAACTCTTGCATCATAGCTGTCTCTAGGCTCGTAGCTTTTCAAGCTCGGGTATAGTTAAACTCAATCGCTTCGGAGTCTCTATTGCGCACTAAAGCTCCAATTGCAACTTTAGTAGGATCGTCCAAGGGAAGCAAACTCGACACAAGCATCAAGGAAGGCATCCTATCGCTTCCAACGAATCCACGTTAAACAAGGAGGGTCACCCCCTCCTCCTCTATTGTAAAACATTGACCATTAGTTTGTAATAAGTCCACGTTAAACAAGGAGGGTCACCCCCTCCTCCTCTATTGTAAAACATTGACCATTAGTTTGTAATAAGCCACTCTTATAAATACAAACAGGCCCCCTCCTCCTCTATTGTAAAACATTGACCATTAGTTTGTAATAAGCCACTCTTATAAATACAAACAGGCCCCCTTATGCAGGAAGTCAATCTTTTACGCACCGACAAGGTCATACTGAGATAGGAGTAGGACTCATCTCGTTTACCTCTAATTCATTAAAACAAGTTGAGTCATGAATACCCAGATTAGGTTGACATTGGAAATGACATAGATCATCTATTCAAACAGGTAATGTCATATTTTTTGGATAGCGAACACCAAAGCGAGGCACTCCTTCTCGATCATAGGATATCGAGATTCAGCCCCTACTAAAGTACGACTCAGATAATACACTACCTATTCGTGATCATTATCATCATCTTGTGAAAGTAAAACACTTAATGAGTGGTTTGTCACTTTGACATAAATCAGAAACAGTTTACCAGATTTTGGTGCAATGAGAATAGGAGGATTCACCAGATATAGTTTAATGTCTTCAAATGCTTTCTGACAAGCATCATCCCAAATAAATGATACACCTTTCTTTACGATCTTGGAGAACGGTTGGCATTTTCTAGAGAGGTTCGAGATGAACTGACGAATATAAGCTAATAATCCTTGCAATCCCCTGAGTTCTTTGTGGTTCTTTGGGGATTGTAGTTCGTGTATTACCTTTACTTTTTTGGGATCAATATGGATACCCCTTGTGGTAATGACGAACCTAAAGAATTTATCGGTAGACATCCCTAGGAAGAATTTAGTAGGGTTCATCTTGAATTGGTGACTCCGCATGAGATCGAACATCATCTTCAGATCTTTAATATGGTCGTCTTTGCTGTGACTTTTCATGACCAAATCATCAACATAACACTCAATGGTCTTTCGTAGGTGTTCCTAGAAAATCTTCATCATTGCACATTGGTATGTGATGCCTACGTTCTTCGAGCCGAAGGGCATGATAGTGTAGCAGAATATGCCGAGGGACGTTCTGAATGCGGTATGTTTTCATCGTCAGGGTACATCTTGATTTGGTTATAACCCAAAAATCCATCCATAAAGGACATCGTCTCGAATCTACATGTGTTGTCAATGATGACATCTGTGATCGGAAGAGGGCAATCATCCTTTGGGCAAGTGGTGTTCAAGTCTCTGAAGTCGATGCAAATCCTGATTTTTCCATTCTTCTTAAGAACCGGAACAATATTTGCTAGCCATTCAGAATGTTGTTTTTCCCTGATAAAGCCTGAATCGATTAATTTTTTGACTTCCGCCTTAATGGCCTCCTGATCTGCAGATGAAATCATCTCTACTGTTGTTTGATAGGTTTGACATACGGTTTGATGTTGAGGCAATACATTACGACATTTGGGTCAAGTCCTGGCATGTCCTTATAATTTTAGGTGAAAATGTTAATATATTCCCTAATGAGGGAAATTAACTCTTCTTTCTCATCTGGTGGAAGACCATCGCTGATGAATATGGGTTTTGGATTGACTTTGTCGCTTATGTTCACTTGGATCACTTTGTCTTCGGTGGGAGGTCCCCTTTGTTCGAATCGATCATTATATTACATATTCAAGTGATGGATCCAAGGGTCTTCCTAAGTTGGCATTTGATCATCTTCTTCCGTTGTGGCAGGATCAACCGTAGCCATGTTCATCATTAGGCCTTTGAACATTTCTCCAAGACTAACATCAGAATCCTAATCTGTAAAACCTGATGAATATCCGTCTTTACTCAGATTGGATGATTGGTTGATGACTTACCAACAACATTCATCATAGGTTAACGAAACATAACCTAGACCTTTCTTATATTCATAATAATTGTCAGGCTTCCCTCTTGGTACATAGGCGGGACTGGGTAGAACCCGGATACCTTGACCAAAATGAAGACCGTCACCGAGCATGAGGTTGTATCCTTGCTTCTTCATATAGTAACGTGCTTGGGAACTATATCTGAAGAAATATCATCTAGGCCCTTTATCATCAGTATTGATTTCTAAGAAGATATCGAGGGGCAGGAATGACTCCTATTTACCAAAGATTATTTCTTTTCCACCCCTTGCCTTTGTAGGTAGGACAAGGGTTGTTCCGAAGGAGTCCTGGATGTGCTTTTTTTTCATGCAAGGCGACCGAAGTTTCGGCATCAATCACATAGCTTGTGACCTCGGACATCAGATCTCCAAGCTGACATTTCACTCGGATTTTTCCCAGCGGCCTAGATCCACTGGTATTGAATTTATAGATTATAGTGCTTGTGGAAGTCAATTTGCTGGCGGGAATTCCGAGATGATACATCAATCGGAGTAGCATGATACTAACAGCGGAACCCGGGTCGACTTGGATCCGGTTAACAACGCTGGAGATAATGTATCCGGTGAAATACAAACACCTGTCATGTTTTGAATTCCTCACTTGCATATCTTCTTTAGTAAAAGTAATGCAAGGGAATTGTGTGGCCCCGAGGTTGTAGTGTTGAACTGATGACCCCAGCTCCTCAGGGGTTGGCTTAATTTGAGTGAGAAACACATCAGAATCGGCCAAGGATTTGTATAGAGCTTCCCGGATGTCTTTCGAGAGGCGCAACAGCTCATATAAAGTGATCCTCACTAGGATGTTGGCCAATTGAGCCATGACATCAAAGCAATACGGGTTATTTGAACTTTCTAGGTTATCTCTTCTAATCGGTCGATTGAAATAAGACTGCTTCGAAACTTGAACCTCTTTGTACTGAGGCCATTTCTCCTTTTATTTGGAAATTGGCTGCTGTTGGGATTTTTAAACAAGTGTAGGTGGAGTTGTAACCATCCCCAGTTCAGCCAACATTTTGGCATTCGGATCAGAAGCTTCAGGATATTTGTACCAATATTCATTACCACTCTTGGTAGCAAAGACTTCGTGTTCCTCTTCAGAAAGTGGAAAAGTAGGGACACTTTCATCATCTTTCTCAGGGATTGTAGTAGTAGGATAACAATATTTGCCTTTGTTCTTGGCCTTCTTTTTAGAAGAGGATCCTTCCCATTGTTCATCTCCAAGCAGATCTTGATGGACCCAAAGAACTTCGTCGTTAGGTGCAGTGTATGGTACTAGTCTCTTCTGATACTGTCCATGGCTTCTAGGAGAGATTATTATGACACGTTTGGAGAATGAACTCCTCCATGACTAGGTCTCGACAGTTCATCATTTTATTCATGTAACGTTTGACGAAGTTGTCAACTGACTCTCTATCTTTTTGTTTCTCATCCAGCAAAGTTCCAATTGACACTTCCATGTCGTCATCAAAAAAATTAGTGAGGAATAAGCTTTCTATATCATCCCAACTGTTAATGCTTCTAAGCTTGAGACGTCTGTACAAACGAAATTCGCCCCGCGAAGGGTACCAAGACCAGACCATCAAAGATTCATTTCCAGAGATCATACCCAAATGAGACTTGAAGTAAATTAAGTGTTGAGTGGGTGAACCTTTCCCGTGAAATGGAGTAAAGTTAATTAAACTGAATTTTGGCGGGTATGGAATTGACTCCCACTCCCTCGGATATGTGCATGGAATACCCATCTTCTTTACTTCTTGAGCCGACATCAAAGCGTTGACTTTGTTCTCTAGCTATTTCATTTTCTTGTCCTCTCCCATACTTTTCTTCGGGGGATGTTGAGGATGTTCAACTAGACCACCCCTAGTGTTATTGTCATTAGGAGAAGGATCGGCCAAGATGTACTCATCTACCTCTGAATCACTGTCGACTGTATTCGTTCGAACCGGAGCAATATTATGCTGGCTAGACTCAGCCCTCTGACTTTACTCAGGCAACTAACGAGGTTGTTGAGTTTGCAACTCTCTCATCTGTTGCATAGTCAACTCCATCTCCATTATCATCTTATCTCTGATTTCTTCTTGATACTTAGCCAGAGCTTCTTGCAGCATTTGAGCTAATTGATCAGGTGTTATTGTGAATACTTCTCTAGCCTATCCTACACTGGACATTATATCGTTAGATGTAACTGCAAAACAAGTATCTGAGAGCCCCTCATCTGATGATAACCCTTTGTGCATTCTTCTGTAATCTCTACATCTAGTGGTCCTTAGCTGTAGCCGTGACATTCTATGAGAGAGCCCCTGATCAACTCTTCCTCATGGAGAAAAATCAGGGTCAGAATTGGTTGTATGTTATTTTGCTCTATCTGTCATATTAATGGTGACCTCTAGAAGATCATCATCTTGAACGGCAGATCTTCTCTTGCGGAAATGCCTCAGCTTGGGCTTTAACATTTCAGTAGAAAGTCTTTGGAATATAGAGAATCTTGCTGGTGAGGCTTTGGAGCAGCTATATTTAAATAACACTGCTTTGATGAGCCTCTCACATGCACAATGAGGGCTTGTTTCTCGAACAGTCCTCTTCCAAGACTTATTCTTACTTCCAGTCTGATAGTACAACTCGTTAGTATGATAATCGGAGTAAACTATCAACTGTTGGTGTTGTTGAGCATTGTTGACATTCTTAAGATGACTTGCCATCACCTTTGAGTGATCCAAGGTCATATCAGGATTCACACGATTAGAACTACCCCCTTGCGGGTGCGGAGTTTTAACGAGCTTCTGTGTTCCGATGCAAACTCCCAAGCGTGTGGAAATTAGAATTTTCTCCTCCTAGGATTACTTAGACTTGGTGGGAGGATGTGAGCCACCCCCTACATGAGAAGTCACTTGGGATTTATTCACCAGACTCAAGGGTTCTTTGACTAGAGCTTTACCTCGATCCTCGTGCGAAGGACCAAGGCGATCTGCCATTGTAATTCTAAACTTTAACAGGTCAGGACTGACCCAAGGTTTCATTGGTGGAGTAGTAGATGTGGTTGTAGCAGACGAGCGAGGAGTAGACGTCGACGGAGTTGAAAGAGAGCCCTTGGGGGATGGTCTTTGTCCGAGATACTTATGTGTGTCTCAGATATGGCTCCCTTTGCCGAGATAGCTGTTGGTGTCTCAGATAAGGTCCCTTTGTCCGAGATACTCGCAAGTGTCTCGGTTTAAGTAAGTATTCTACAATTCTGATTCTCATGTAAGTTGAAATTTTGGGATCCAAATTTTTCAAATTCTCTATGATTCTTTGGACACCATTTCCTTCTTCCCTTCTTATGATTGCTGCAAAAGGGCACGAGCACGAGTGGTGTTTACACGACACTTTTGAATACGCTCTTTAAGAGTCGAACGAGCTCTTTTGACAAGAACTCATTCCTCCATTGTTAACTTAGAAAAAATATGAGTGGTTTGTCATTGAGGCAACTGGACCACTTATTGTTTGCTCGACTCTAGATCCGCATAGTAGCAAACTCCGTTGACATGTTCTAAGGCTTTATCCATTTGACAAGCGTGGCGTTGATGTTGTCTCTGACGAGACCTCTTCATCAGTGCTGGTGAGCTTTGACTCAATGACTCCTTAACTAGAGAGGAGTCCTTGTAAGCAGAGGTCCCGGCCTTGTTGATTATCAGAGAAGCATTGTGATGGGTTGTCTCAACAACAATCGGGAGAGAGTCTTCACCCGTAGCCTTCATTGGAGTTAAAGACTGGAAAACCTTCTTCGAAGATAAAATCTTCCTGCATTTGTGAGATGAGGAAGATCTTTAGGATGAGGATGACAGATACTCCTCAAACTTTGTTTGGTCAAATTCATACTCAACCGTGGATTTAATAAGGATCTTGATCGGTTGCGACACGACGGTCTCAGCAGCGAGACCGTTGGCTCCCACTATGGTCGCTAGCTTGTTTGCATCAGAAATTAGTTTATTCATTTCATTACAATTAATTTATCAAATACAATGAATTCTGAGAAAAAAATCTTTTTATAAGACTTCTCATTACAAACGAACAACTTCCTAGAAACACACGCAGGAACGTTTATCGTTCGCTGTTTGCGTGGGATCTTTGCCTATGCCAGGGGTGCGATAGCCCATGGACAACCAAATCAAAGATCCAAGTTAAACCGTGAAGAAGACTTAAGGTCAATGTTTCGTTTTAGAAACAAAGACAGCAGTGAATATCTTAGCAAAGTAGGATAAAATACTCTTCTCGAGATTAGGTCAAAGTTAGATCTCAAGAAATCATAAGAGCTCTGAAAGGCTTGCACGAGATGAAGACTCTCTCTCTCTCTCTCACTTTCTTAGAATGCTTAAATTTCTATTCTATTATGATTAATAATACCTCATCCTCCCTCAGTAATGGTCCGAGGAAGGTATTTATAACTCATAAGAACTGTAACTGAAGTTTGAAGTTGAAATAAAACAAATCGACAAAATCCCTATTTCCGAGATAGTTGCGGCTGTTTCAGAAACAGGGTTCGTTCCTGTCCATTTTGCAACCATTCCCACTATGCTTTAATGCCATTATTTTAGTAGTTATTGGCGTGATTTTCGCTTGTAACGTATCCCCCATGATTATGGATTGTCCAGGACAGTTATGAAGCCACGTGGATCGCTCAAAACTCAAGAAAACCATCACTAAGTCCACTCTAGTTTCGAGACAGTCGCAAGTGTTTTGGAAACTACAGTTTGCCTTCATAGCTTCTAAGATAGCCGCAAGTGTTTTGGAAACTATGATTTGCCTTCATAGCTTCCGAGACAGGCAAAACTGTCTCGAAAACTATGAGTCTTCTCATAGTTTCTGAGACACGTTTTGTGCTTTGAAAGTTGTGTGATGCACTTCTTAGGCATTCCTTAGTTGATTTTTTGAGTTGAAGAGATTTATTAACTTTGTCAAAGCATCGCAAAGATCGTTGAATCTTCTCTTTAGTTCCTTGCAATACTGGGAGTCGTTTGACGAGATAGGAAGCTTTCGAGTCGACTCAAAGCGTGTCGACCGACACCACCTTTCGAGTCGGCATGAAGAGACTTGGCTTTGGAGGTTGGTCTTCTACCGAGACACTTGCTAGTGTCTCGGACAAAGCCGCCTTTCAAGTCATCATGGAGGGAGTCTCGTCTCAGGTATCATCTCGAGATGTTGACTTCTATTGGCCTTCAAGTCGATACATGAGGTGTCTTCTCAATTTGCCATTCGAGTCGACATAGGAATTGTCATCTTCATCTAGTTGACACTTATCTCGTCTTGACTTCGAACTATCATCTTGTCTCGAATTTCAAGTCAGCTATTACCGCCTCTCAAGTCAACACAAAGGGATTTCATCTAGGACTTTGAGTCGACTGTCAATGCCTTTCGAGTTGATGCGAAGGAGATCTCGTCTCATGTCTTCGAGTTGACGCCAATGCCTTTCGATTCGACACAAAATAGGTCTCATCTCGGGTCTCGGCTTAGACTTTGAGTCGACTGCCAACGCCTTTCAAGTCGACATGAAGGAGATCTCGTCTCGAGTCTCGTCTCAGACTTTGAGTCGATTGCCGACGGCTTTCGAGTCGACACGAAGGAGATCTCATCTCGAGTCTTGTTTCGGACTTCGAGTCGACCGCTAAAGCCTTTCGAGTCAACATGGAGGTGTCATCTGGTCTGGTTGAGACATCGACCGCCTTTTGAGTCAACACAGGAGGTGTCATATCATCTGGTTGATTAAGATGTCGACCCTCAGTTTGTAGGGGTCATCGGATTGTGATTCCCATTGTTTATTTGGCTCCTTAGTCGTCCTTTGGCATCGAGTGATTCTCCGTAACTCAGATGATGATGTTTATCGCCTTCCTTGTAACTTGAGCTTATATGTGATACCCTATAGGTAATTTTTGACGCCTATAATCATAAGTCGACTAATTTATGATTTCAAGATTGTTGACCTTTCTTTTGACTTTCATTTGAATTTCATGGATTCATGGACACTTATGATTTTTATTCATAAATTTTGTAACTTTCATGACTTGTTTTCATTTAAAAATATCTTTCATTTTTTATTTCATGATCTATATATATATAGATAAATCTATATGTTGATTTTGTTTGTGCATTGAGACGCCATTTTCACAATAATATATCTATGTGTGCTCTCAATCAATCATGATTTATGTTCGATAACTTATGAATTTTTGGATTTATTGATTAAACGTTTGATCTTTGATTTTTTAAATCTTTTAATTTCATTTTTGAAGAGTTTTGTTTGATATATTTATGTTTGAGACCTTTAAACACCTTTCTTAATGTTATATACATATATGTGTTTCCCTTGGTCTCTTCAAATATGAGTTGTCTTTTATGCTTTTATATATCTATGTATGTTTGCTTACCTAATATTGCTTTATAATTTTTATATATATGCTCTTAGGCATTTTGATAGGGGGTGCTTTTTTCTATATTTATTTTTTACTCACCTATGCTTATTGATAGGGGGAGCTTTTGCTCTCTTTATTTTTATTTTTTCTATTTTGATGTTGACAAAGGGGGAGAATAAGTGGTTTGTGAGTAAGTATTTAGTTCTTTTCATGTATGTGGATCATAATTTGTACATTCATTTGATATCATGCATATTTTATATTTATTTGTGTAGATTGTTTGTCATCATCAAGAAGGGAGAGATTGTTAGGTCTCATGTTTATGAGACTATATATCTAATCTAGTTTTGATGATTAACAAACAATTCCTCATGTCATGTTGTCGAGGGTTTACATTTTTTTGTTAGGTAAAACTACACAAATAACCTCTTGTTAGAGGTTGGATGGAATTTAGTGTAAACGATCACATTCAAAGGAGGTTGGAAGGAATACCAAAATGAAGAGAATACATTCAAGTCAAAGATTCTAGATCAAGCTTCATTCGCAACCAAGATTGAGCTTCAATGAGAGATCATTAGCTTTGGTATAGTGTTTTAGTTTTTAGGAGTTTATACTTGTGTGCAAATCAAGCTCAATATTATACACACTCACATCGTTTTTGTTTTATTTGCTTTCAAGTTTTAGCCACATAAATATGAAATAAATGGATATAGTTATATAAACACATAATTGTTTCATGCTTATACGTGCTTGAAATAATTTTATTAAAATCAAGCTTTAACATATTCAAATCAATGAAATCATGTCCTTTGTTTTTCGTACTTTTGTAAGTTTGCAAAAAATATACCTATGGATTAAAGACTTGATTATACTATTTTACATCTTTTATAAATTCTATTAATCCACTTAAGAGAAGTTTCAAACCTGTTTGAAAACATTGTGTCAAAATCATGTATTGTTGAAACTTCGTGTTTTGGACTATTTTGCAAAATAAATAGATTTCACAAATGGGAATTGCAATTTGAATTTTTTTTCGTAACATGTTCATTTTCATAATTATATACATTTCCATGTTTTACAATTTTTGAAATTTATTTTATATTTTTAAAGAGGTTTCAAGTTGATTTTTACTGTTCATATTAGGTCTTGTGCACGTTTTAAGTCGACTTGCTACAGTACCAAGTCGACTTATAAAGTGTTACACAGATGGTGTTTTTAATCTGCTGAGTCGACTCATAATATAACAAGTCTACTTATACTATATAAGTCGACTCATACATGTCATAAGTCGACTTATAATATGACTATTTTCTAGGTTTTGTTATTTTTAATGTTTTTAGTAGTTTTTGCTGGTTCCTTGGGGCTTCTGAGGATACGTAAGAAAGTTTTAATACAAGTTTTACAAGGTTTTTAGTTTGTTTAAGTGTGTTTTTACAAGAGTTTATTTGAATAAGTTGTCATAAGAGGAAGAGATCATCTATTTCGTGTTTGGGCTTCAATTTCATACTCTCTCACTCTTATTTTTAGAGAAGTTTTCTCTAAACTTAATTTATAGATTTATATATTTATTTATTGATTAATCATTTCATTAAGCTAGATTTCATATTGAATTTAGTTTTGCTTATTGCTCATTGTTTACACACACCCACTTGAGCTTAAGTATTTCATACATAGTATATTGGGGTTGTGAGGTTATAACGTTGAGAGTGAGATTAATTGTGTTCTCATCTTGTTTAGAGAACAACCCTTTTGTATATGTGCCTAATTGTTGAGTGAACGCATTGTAATACACAAGGATACTGAGAGGAGTGTGTGGTGAGATACATGGTCAATTCTAAGAGGAGTGGCATCGGTAGTAAAGCTTAGAGAGATGTGGTAAATCCAAGCACTTGAGGAAGGTAACACGTAAGAGGCCAACACTTAGAGGGTGTATTGTATGATTATAAGTCTGAGAGTTGTAAGAGTTTTTGGTGAGCTAGAAAACCGATTGTGGAAACGTTTTCGGTGAATGTTGAAAACTAATTGTAATAGTGGAGATTCTCCTCGTGAGTGAGGAGCAGAGATGTAGGTCAAGGATAACCGAACTCCATGATCATATTGTGTGTTTTTGTTTGTCATTGGCGCTCTTATTGTTGTGTTCATCTTATATCGCCTATTGTGCTCATTTATATTGTCTCATGTTTATATTATCCTTAGTTTAATTGCATATCCTTACTCATATATCTTGTTGTATATCATATTTTCTAGGATACTTTTAATAAGTTTTAATTTGACATTAATATCATATTAGATTAGCATATACCCTATTCATCCCCCTCTAGGGTAATTTCAATCAGTCGACTGATGGCAGGCATCAGTCGACTGACGAACTATTTTCCAGAATCTTTTGGGTTTTGGTTTGGGTTGTTTGAGTCCGGGTTTGTACCAATATATATATACATTTTTGTCACGAAAATTTCATCTTTTCATTTGCTTTTCTAAACCCGAGCAGCCTATCTTCTTCTCTCTCAAAATCCTAACCCTAAATTGAGATTTCAGGAGAGCTTTGTGAAGCGAACACTAAGAGAAGGACAAGATTTGTGATGTTTGGTGACGAGGGATTGATTCCTGCTTGTTTCAGAGGGATTTGCACGTGGTGAAAGGCAAGATCACCTCCTTCCAAATCTCTTCTTAATTAAAAATTAAGTATTTATGTGATAATTGAGATTAATCCGATGTTTAGGATTAATCTAATGTGTTAGAGCCTAATCTATGATGTTAAATTTTAAATCACTGATATGAACAGTAAAATAAATCTGTATGTTGAGTGTAGATGATCATGATTATTAGAGTTGTACTTAACTTGTTATTTTCATTTTAAATTAGTTTAAACATCCTAATTAATTAAATTGAACAAGAGTTTAGTTAATTGAAATGTTAAACCCTAAATTTATGAATCTACATGAGTTTTTAATCAAATATATTAAAAAACCAAATTTTGAATGAAAATAAACAAAACCCAAAACCTGGCAGTTTCGGTCAGGTCAGTCGACTAACCATAAACGTCAGTCGACTGACGGACATGCTTCGGCCTTGTGCATGTAGCCGATTAGTCGACTGAAGCCCTTGTCGGTCGACTGATCAGGCCCGAGTTTTGATCTTTTTACATGTGAGTTCGGTTTACGAGCGTGTAGTACAAGTCGTGAGCTGATATTTATGCATATTTTGAGGAGTACATGTACTAAGTGTGTCTACACATGAATCCATCATTTGGAGTAGCCAAATAGTGAGCATCGTTATGAGTAATGGTTATCATAGTTTATTATAGTTGTGAATGTTTGAGCGGGGTTAGTTGGTACCCACAATGAGACCGCGGATGGACTACACTTCGAGTGCGTTAGTCAGTATACTACAATGAGACCGTGATGGACCCCCCCCTTAATTTTATATTTATGGTTTAGTATAGTAAAGTAAACCCTAAATACCCTAAACAATATTTAACACATTGGTTACTTTCAAAAAGATTTCGACTTTGATGAATTTGTAAATAAAACATGTAACTTTGTTTCGTTACCAGCATCCATCGACTGATCAAGAGAATTACTCGACCGAACTACCCTAAATACCCTAAACAATATTTAACACATTGGTTAGTTTCAAAAAGATTTCGACTTTTATGAATATGTAAATAAAACATATAACTTTGTTTCGTTACCAGCATACATCGACTAATCAAGAGAATCACTCGACCGAACTGGTCTTCAGGATGCAAAATATCTCTCTGGCCGGTCGACTGATCAAAGAAACCAGTCGACCGATGAGATTTGTCGGCCGACTGATTTAGGCTACATTGCATATGTTGATTCTTTCCATACGTGTTTAGTCACAAACACAAAGTGCGAGTCACACGTCGACATACGTGCGAGACCATGAGAGGACACGTACTAGATTTGAGCACGCACGAGCCTATTGATACGCGTAGTCTAATGGTTTGCATTTGTCAGGATAGGGGGTGACGTGTTTTGGTTTACGATAGTTGTGGATGGTCGAGTGCGTTAGTCCGTGCACCATAATGAGAATGTGGTTGACTACACTCTAATTGCGTTAGTTTGTGCACCGCAATGAGAATGCAGTCGACTGCACTCCGTGATACATCATTGTTTTGGTGGTTGAGTGTGTAGGTTCGTGCACCGTTTTTTATAGCGGGTGACTACACTCCGGGTGTGTACGTCCGTGAGCCGCATGATATTATGGACGACTACATTTTACATATTTAGGAAGCCTAGAGCTCAGATGAGTATTAATTATGAAAGTAGGCCAACAATTGACATTCTTATAAGACAGTGAATACTTTGACGAGGCTTACACAGGATTGTACACTTGTTTCCATGCCACCTACCCGAGGGTAGTGTGTGACACTATGATACGATATTTATGACCTAATTTGGATAAGATGTTGATGATGTATTTGTTCTTTTGTTAATCATTATTATTCATAGGATTTTATAGTACATATTTAACGATCCACAATTTGACATACATGGTATATATGAGGGTTTCCGTGTTTGGATTATTTCACTCGACGTACTTATTCTCATGTTGTGAATTTCTAAATCTTAATTCCTCTTAGTTCAGTGCATATGATTTATATATCTATATATGCTATAACCTATATTTTTATACACCAAACCCCTTCCCCCTGGGGGAGGTGGAGATGTCCTCACTAGCAATTTGACGCTCGTTGTTTCTATATTTCCAGCACTGATTTAGCTTCCGAGAGCTGCAGTTGATTATATATTTGTTTTTTATCATATATATATATATAATTATTATATATTAATATATATGTATGTATCTATTATATGTAATTATATATATATATTATATATATATATATATATATAATATATAATATATAATATATATATAATATATAAATAATATTATGTGTTTATATATATATATATAACATCATACATATTACATATACATATACATTACATAGTATATATAAATATATATATATATTAATATATATATATTTTATTTATTGTGTTAGTATTTGTTTTATTTTATATATATATATTATTATATATATAATAATATATATATATATATATATATATATATACACACACACACACACACACATATATATATATTAGTTAGTTCTCAATAGTAGTTTATTATTTGTTTTTAGTCTTTAGAGATGTATTTCATTTTGGAGGCTGAGTGTCATAGTACTATTTTCATTTGACTCTTGTGTTTGCTATTCCATACCAAAATGTTTAAAGCTATGTGTAGATATCTGATGGTAGAGAATCAAATGTCTGAACACAAATCAGACGTTTAATGTCACCTACTAGACGACTTGATTCTTCTTTACTATTAGTCTTTTTATCTAATTTTTCTCGTTCCTTCATCGTTTTGCCTCAAATCTTCTTATGACTCTTACTCTTATAAGCTATGATAGAAATCAAATATACATGTTTTTAACACATTTCTGCCATATTTATAAGGTCAAACATTGAGAAAACAAAGAGAACTAGGGTTTGCGTGAAGACCTATAGATATAATGATTGTGTTTTGGTAAATCCTATTGGATCTCATCAAATCTACTCCGGCACATTAGGGAAAACATCACAAAAGCTGCAAGAGTTTTAGCATGATTTCTAGGGGTTTTAATAGATCCAAATGATATCAAACAGGAAGATAATCAAAAATAATAATAATAATTAAAAAGAAGAAGTTGGAAAAACCCTCACCTGATAAGAAGATCATTTTTTTCCCACTGCAAATCCTCTCACTCTGGGATGAATATAGGCTATGTACCTATTTGCAAAATAACCCTATTACTATTTATTTTACCTTATAATCTTTAAGATTACATATGCAAATCTCCTTTACTATTTGGTCCATTTCATGATTAATTTTTCATGAATCTCATTTTAATAAAGATGTACTTTAGTGAAATTTATCAGAAATAATTATATATTTTATAAAGATCCCCTCAGTTAAATAAAATATTTAATTAAAAAATTCGGGAGTTTATGTGAGGTTTTCAAATTATTAGAGAATTTAAGACCAAGGAGACAAGAGAACTGCGATCTGAGATCAAAGGAGGGAATCTCATCAAGAGTCTTTCCAACTTTAATTCTGGCATCACAACTTTGCAAAGTATGACCCATGTGACCACAAAAATGCACAACAAAGAAGTCTCTCACAATTCACTTTAATTTTGAATTCTTCCAATTTAGGAGTATAAGGACAACTAATCTCAATGGTTAGTTGAAAAGAATCTTAATTTTACTCAAAGAAATCTTCACCATGGCTAGTGTGGGAAGGGGTTTCCATCTTCGAGGAACTTTCCTATGAGAGATCCAAGTTTGTGCCTAATTGTGGAGCTTGAAGAGCAAGGGAGATTTTGTGGAATTGGATCCATACAGGAGAGGTTTTGAACATGTTTTTTTCAACTTTCATGTTTCTTTCTCCCTTAGAGGTTAGGATAACATCACTTCGATATGACCAAGGACTTTTTTTGTGATTGATCTTAGCATACCTTTGATTTTGAAATAGGCTAGGCCCACATTTGGGAAGGCTGCAAAGATAGATACTTGATCTTTAGGACCTTACAGATCGAAGATGTTTTTTGTTGTTGCTAATTTTATAGTTTTTATCAGTGAGAACAATAAAAAGGGGTTATTTTGGGTCGAAGGAGTCTTTGATATGCTCATCCATTACAATGACTCTACTTTCTTGGGAGACCAGTGGTAGATATGGCTTTGAGTTTGTTTATGAGGGATTTAGTAGCCTCATCCATGGTTGGTTGGTTAAATGAAGGAATTGAGGGTGGGTTGGGATAGATGGAATGTGGTGGTATTCAATAAGGGATGATGAGTTTAGTGAGGGAATGTTAGAGAAAGGTTAGTCTAAAATTAAAGGGTATGTAGAAGGGAGAGAAGAAGGAATGAAAGAGGGAGGGCATAATAGAAGGAGGAGAACACGGGGGGTGGTTTGGGTGGGAGGGGCAGAGGGGGGGAGCTCTGAAGGGGGCATGTAGAAAGAGGGAGCTTTTTCTCCTTATTTGACTTGGAATGTCTCTTTTATATGTGGATGATAAATCATATAAAAATATCCTACAATAAATCATATAATAATATCCTACATGTGGGATGCTCTGAACCATATATAAAAAAATTACAATATTATATACTCCCTAAACACCACTTTCATAAGGTCAAAAAAATACATGATCGTGGATTTAGATGTTTTTATATGATTTAATCATTGCTTGGATCCAGTAATTTTAAAAAGATTAGATGAATTGTTAAGTTTATACTATCTTGTTATTTTCTAGCTTACTCTCACCAATAATGTGTTTGTGTTTATCCTCTAGTTAAATAATAAGGGGCATTATCAAAATCCATAAACAGATTACGAATTCTCCTTTTTTTTAAGTGTACACAAACACACACATGATATTGTGAGCTGGTAAGTTCAAACCTTATCATGAGCTAGACTAATCAGCTCATTAAATTCAAAGTAGGCATTGTATGTCTTGTTGAGAACATTATTAAATGTACATGATAAAATTTGCATGATGTTCGAATCCTTTCTGAATGGGAATCAAACTAGCTTAATATGTTAATTTTTAAGACTACTTAGTAGTCGTCCCCTTTGTACATACCTAAAATAATAATTAAAATTTTTAAAATAATATAATTTTTTCTATCTATATACTAAGAGAGCGTATTTACACTTGGGCCGATACTATATGGGGTCTATTCGCCACAAACAAAACTTCGGTTCCGATGGGTAACATTTTCGTGAAGAAACCAAAGATCACCGACGTCGATCGAGGCGATCCTCTCTCTCAAGACTCAACGCCGAAAGCTCGGCCAGTATTAGAATTTATTTTTATTCACTTAAAATCTCGACCAACAAGCTTTTATAGCGATCGAGCGAAGGATCTGATCCTAGATAAAAGAAAAGACAGGGCCTTGCTTGCACTTTAGAAGGAAAAAGAAAAAACTCAAGAGGAATTATTGAAACAAGTGGATACTTGGCTCCTCAATGTTGAGCAGCAAGCTTAGAGGCCGGAAATAATGCTAACGAAGCTATGCAGAGTGAGCTTAACTTTGGAGGATGTTAAGAAATTGACAGATGCATGATACAGCTTAAGCAAGAGCTTATCAAGATGTGAGTACTATTTCATATATTAGCTCTTTGCATCAATGGCTCTTTAATTTAAGCCTCCATAATCTTGCTTCTCCTAAAGTAAAGAAATGCATATATATATATACTTCTTATAAACTAAAGGAGAACAACAAAAAGTCATGATGAACAGTAAATCTCAGGTGGACCAATCAGATTTTTTTAAAAAATTCCAATCCACGTCGCTACTCTTTCACCAAACTTCCCACTGTTTACAACCCACGATCTCCTTTAAAAAAAACTTCCCACATTTTCTCCTTGAAAATCGTCATTCAAGGCCACCACTGTTAGCGTTCTTTAACCGTATACTTTTTTTACACTCTCCACCATTCTCTCTCTTTCTCTCTCCATATTTCTTCAGATAAAGATTCAAAAAATAAAAAAAAATCAAAAATTGAGATCGATGAACGCTCATGGAAATCACGGAGGAGCATTGTCAGAGAGCTGAGGCCAACCGCCTCGCCACCCTCGAGAAGCACAAGCGAGCGACCGAGCGCTCCAACGATGACCCATGGCGCCTCTTCCGCTATCATAAGATCCCCAGCCCTACCCTCTCATCGTCCAAAGAGGATCCTGATCCCATAAACAACTCCAATCCTCCTCATCCTCCTCCGCCGGCGGTGGCAGTTCGCTTCCTCATCGTCATCGAGATCTGTTCTCCTACTGAATTCTCCGTCACTCCTCAACCTCTAAATGGTTTCACTTTCCCTGGAGGACTCGAGTGCTTTAGAGAATTGAAGCATGTCTCTCTTCGGTCTCTCCCTACCTTTGCTTTTTTGCGTTAAATTAGGGTTTAAGAAAGGTCTCATCTTTTCTCTTCTTGATTATTTCAAGCTGTCCCATTTCGAGAAATTGAGAGCCAAGGCATCCGAATGACGATGGCCTGCAATATTAAGGATCATGAACTGCTGTTGAGATGCTTGAGGATGATATCGGGGGTTTAGCTACAAGATATACCTCCCAGGATGCTGTCTGTGGCCAAAAGGTTTCAAGAATGCTTCTGAGATCAGTGGGAACCTTTTAGTTAGGGATGCTATACTGATGAGCAGGATGATGAATTGTTGGAGAAACTGCCTAAGACTTTATGAGATGCTCTCCTCCCATTTCAACTTGAATGTGTGAGGTTCAGTCTTCGAAGGGGTGGGAGGTGTCAAAACATAAAAGTAGAATATGACAGCATAGCAACATGAAAAATCCTTTAAAAACTTATATTTTAATATCAATGTTTCTAGAGGAATTAATTGATATATATATATATATATATATCATGGTGATGAATTTGATCTAAATTTTATTTTTTTGCGCCTCAGATTGTTGGTTTTTGGATTATTTAGTTACTTCTTTTAGCATGGTAAAGATTATAATTTCTATTTATAATGATTAAATTTGATATATTTAATCTTAATAGTGCCTGACTCTGATCATATCCCTAATCCTTATGTTTAAATTTGATTTAGGTAATCTTTTTTGCTTTTTTAATGAAGATTTGGTTGCTAAGTTTTAATGGGTTTTGTTTGTTTGTGGGTTAGAGATTGGAGATTGATTACGTCAGAGATGATGATGGATAGGATCGTATCGGAGGGTCAATTCAGTTCATCACAGTTATGAAACGGTAACTTTATTTCACTTTTCAAATTTAATTTTTAGATAAATATTTTCACACTTTTATGCATTGAAATAATTGACCTTATTGTGCTATTTTTGTTTCAGTTTTGAGTAGTTATTTGATCTTTAATTGAATCCACTAATTGATCTTTAATTGAAGAAACATGAAAATCCCTACACCGGCCTAAAATTCAGGCCCATATTTACACCCTAGCCTTAAATACTAATTGAAGTAGTTATCGAATCGAACTCGATCGAATATCTGGACAAATAATAATCAAACTATTTATTAATTATTCGGTTTAGTTCCACCACTATACTTCATATCTAAAGCAGAATGCTTTATTTTGATAACATGTTCAATATTTGCAAAAAATCTTTTAGGAACCGTGCTTTGCACGGGTCTAAATACTAGTAGTAATAATAATTTGCCCTTGAACATCCAATACATATTATGTAATAATATTGTAATGTTAATAAATTTAATTGTTGCACATAATTTGGGTATTATTTATATAATTGTTATATATATCCTTAGAAGTTATTTTGTTAGATCATGCACTGTGATGGTCACTTGCTTGGAGATATGATCTAACTTAGAAATTTCTTAAATTTGTGCTTAACCTATAACTAGTAAAGGATAACTTTGTTATAACAGGTTATTATGCATGACACCGATATATGAGATATGGTGGTGGGTCTCAACCATCGCCCCTTAAATTTAATTTAATAACATTGTACGTACCAATGTGCAAATATTCCAAGTACAAATATCCCCGTTTTATCTTCAAACCGCCCGCATTCGTCCACATCCCTCTCGATGGTAGTCGTAATCTCCTCACCAATCCCTAGACCCTTCCACTCCCCCTCTCTTCAGTCTCCAAGAAACCCTCGATCCCTTCCATTCTTCGAAAAGGGCCCCGTTGGCTTCCGATCGACGCTGCGTCAACGTGGCCTCGCCTCGATGGTGCTGCCCTCCTCCTCCTCTCCCTCCCTCAAAGGTCAGCGCCCCGCTTTTTTTTTTATCTCCAATTTGACGATTTTTCATGTGGTGGTTGATTATTTAGGAGGAATTTTGGCCAAAGGTTGGATTTTGGGAACTTGGGCATGTTAAAGATTGGATTTTGGGGGAACCCCGCCTTGGGCTTTGTGGGGTTGTGTTAGAGATTAGGATTTTGTGTGAACGCCCATTTGTGGGTCGTTGGATTATGGGAACAGCAAAATTTTATCCTGAAATTTTTAGTTGCAGCCCCTCTCTGGAATAACATAACAACAACCGTCTCCGTCGACTCTCTGTCGCTTTATCCTTGAGAGGATGATGCATTGTGGGGAATGTCAATTAATGATGAATCAGTTTTATTGCCTTCGATATCACTTACTCTCGAGTTTTTTTTTTCCTGGTTTTTCTCTATCTTAATTTCCATTTTTCACGAGGGGAAAAAAGAAGAAGTAGAAAGTGGAAGAGGAAAAGAACAAAGAATGTAATCCCTTGATTGGATCTTGTAAAGGAGAATATTAGATTTGTCCAGTTGGTGCTAGGTGTTTACTTACTGGTGGACTTATTATTAATATTGTTTTACATGTATTTTCTCTAGTTTTTGGTGGTCTACTTAATTGTGAGCAACAACATTGATAATATTTTTAATTGCCTAAACTGAATATTGTTGGAGAACCATCAAAGTTTGATTGGGTGTCAATAAGGAAATCTAACCGTAAAGCATTACTTTGCAGAGTGCAATAATTCTGTTTAACTCCTGTGAGCGACACCACTTCACAAGCATATCCTTTGCTAACAAAGAACTCCATTTATGTGGAACTTTTAAAGATTCCGAGAGAAAGCAATATTATATTCCACCTAAGTTGAAAGGAGGACATAACAGAAAATCTAAATTCATAGGATTAAAGTCATACAATATAGAAAAGAACCCATGAGTATAAAGTAGCATGCATGTGAAATAGATTTTTTGTCCTTCTAATAGAATTTAATTGCTCTGCAAACTGTGTAATTTTTTTCTTTTTAATTTTAATCTGGAACATGACCCTCTTCAATTGATTATTTGCAAGAGGATTAAAATGATACTATGTCATATGCAGGTACATTTGATGCAGAATTGAAAAGTCCAAACCCTGGCGTCACAGGAGAGAGCGACTTGCTGATTGTAGGACCAGGTGTTCTTGGTCGAATGGTTGCTGAAAAGTGGAGGCAGGTTTGTGACAAGTTTCTTAACACTATAAACATATTCACGCATGATCTAGTTTCTTTTCTTTAAAGATTTGTGGTCCTTCCATTTTGTACCTTTTCTGATTGATATATATATATATATATATATATGTATATATATATATATATATATATTGAGTGTAATGAATAGTTTGGGTCACTTGGCCTAGTGGTAAAGTTTGGAAGTTTGGACAAGAGGTTAGGGGTTCAAACCCCTATAGCCATAATATTTTTAGAATATTCGTTGTTAAGGATAATGGTTGATTATGAAGGTTACGGGTTGGTTGTTAAGGTTACGGGTTTGTTTTTAAGGATATGCGTTGGTTCTGAATGTTACGTTTTGGTTGTGAAGTTAACCTACATAACAAACTCGTAATATTAACAACCAACCCGTAACCTTCACAACCAACCATAACCTTAACAACTGACCCGTAACCTTAACAAATTATTCACAACCTTAACAACAAACCCGTAACTTTAACAATTAAATCCGTAACCTTAACAATTAAACCCGTAACATTAATAATCTCTTAATACAAACAAAAATAATTAGTTTCCTCATCAACAATAAAAATAATAAAAAATAAAAATAATAAAATAACAATCCCCTTCAATCATTTCAACATCATCACAATAACATCATGATAGAGAGAGAGAGAGAGAGAGAGAAGGGATCCATGACCTTAACAATTGACCCGTAACATTAACAATTAACTCGTAACTTTAACAATTAACTCATAACTTTAACAATCCCAATACAAATAGTTAGTTCCCCTCATCAATAACGAAAATAATAAAAAAATTCTCATCAATCATTTCAACTATCATCTCAGTACATCATGATAAAAAGAGAGAGAAAGAGAGAGAGAGAGAGAGAGAGAGAGAGAAGGGTATTATTGTCTTCACATATTTTAATCTCTTGGGTTCTATGTTTTTGGGACTTAGAAAACAAAATCTTTATTTTTGGAAGCAAAATACCTGTTGACAAAGTTTTAATGGGGAGCACGTTTTCTTGGGTTTTGTAGGCCGGAAGCATTTTTTTCCCCAAAGAAAAAAGGTTTCTGAAGTATAGAGGTAAGGGACTTTCTTCTTATATGTATCTACGAGGATAAAGAGAGGACGTTTTATCGTCATTCGCCGCGTAGGTTCCGCCGAGCTCTGACTCATTATTAAAATGAAGTTTGAAAATTGACTGTTCCTGATTCAAGATCAGACTATGACTTATGTTCACTAACAAAGATGCGTAGCTTCTTACTTTTGTTGCTGTGTTCCTTTGCCTAGCAACTTTAATTTGGTATTGCATTCCGTAGTTATTTAAAGTGATTACATTCAAATTAAATCAAGTTATGTGTAGTTATTTAAAGAGAATCACATTCATTTTATAACAAATGTATATGATGTTCACAACGAACTCGCTAGTTTATCTAGTAAATTGGATAGCTCATCATTACACTAGAAGAAAACTAAAAGGTTATGGCAATGAGGAGAAAAGGCTACATACTAGTTGGCTTCGCTTTATCACAGAGAAAAAGAGAATCTAGGGGCATGAAAAGAGGAATATTAGGGCTTTTGGATATTACTTCACCATATCATTCACATTTTGAAATTAGTCGCCCAAATCTTAATATCATGAAATTGGTATTTAAATCTTTAACTGTTTTGAAAGTGTCACCCAAATCTTCATATAGTGAAATTAATCCCCCAATCTATCAAAATATTTTAAAATTTGTTCCCAACATATCTAATCTGTTGCTAATGAGAGGGACTAATTTCAAAATACTTAAAAAGATCTGGGAGATAAATTTTAAGATACGAAGATTTGAAGGACTAATATCAAAATACTTAAGGATTTGGGGGACTAAATTCAAAATATGAAGGATTTCCGTGATTAATATCGAAAAAAACGCTTATTTTTTTTTGTCTTCAATCTGGAAGAAAAGGATGAGAGACAATCTCTCGTATTTCGATATGGATCATGATATCAATCCTTCCACTACGTGGGGTCAAATGACATGGATGCAAAAATTATTTGCTCAATTAATATGAAATCCAATAAAATACAAACATGAAGAAAAGAAAAGGGAAAAAATTGAACCCAACCAACCTCAAAAACACTAGTCATAGTCCTTCTCCATCTCTACTCCACATTAAGGGTCAGTCACGGAGAAACAAAGGTAATATTATGAAGAGAAGAGAGAATTAAAAGAAGAGTTTTGCTACAGGGACCCAAAATATGAGACCAATAAGGAGGACAAGTGAGGTGTTATCCTCCTATTGGATAATGAGTTGGTCATTACCTAAACTATAGAACCAATAGGGGGAGGTGTTCCCCTCCTATTGGATAATGAGTTGACCATCATTAACGATGACCAACTCATTATTCAATAGAAGGGTGATACCTCACTTATCCTCTTTATTGGACTCATATTTTGCGTTCGTGTAGCAAAACTCCTCTAAAAGAAATTGGCAAGGAAAGTACCAAACTCGTGCCTATTTCAGATGTGAGGGGGAAAAAACATACCCAAGCATCTCAATAATAATGCGATCCAAGAAGATGAGAAGATACGAATATTATATCTTTGAAAAAAATAAACAAATGGGCAAAGAAATAATCACATTCAGGACTAATTCAGATCAAGAAACATACCCAGCATCTGTTCATAACTATGAAACAAGTAACCAAAAACAAATCCTAATTTAACTTCACTAGCTATCTTCCCACAGTAAGCAAGGATGGATTGGCACCAACCTCTCCATTCTTTCTGCCATTGCCAACCGCAGTGGCGGCATCAGTACTAGCACTGGCCTTACTGGAAGCATAAGATTTGGAGGAAGAAGATGAGGATTTTGCCGGCTTAAATGATCCCATTGGGCCCGCAAATGCCAACCCCCAACTGGCGATTCCTCCCTCCAGCAATCGCTGATGCTGATGCTGATGCCCTCCCCGTGTTCGACCCAACTTCACTATCGAAATCATAGCCGCCGCCGATGAAAATTCTGGCACAGCCCACCCTCTCCTTAACCCTCTGCACGTCATTACCACTAAGCTTCTTGCCGCTGCCCTTGATGCGCTCGCGGTGCGATTCCACTCTCCTGAGAGTGCAATCCCCAAACCCAGTCGAGATCCTCTCCAAGAAATCGCCAGAGAAGCTTCGGCTTCCGCATCCGACCGACCGCGATCTTGCAACCTTTCTTCCAAACGAAGAGGAGCTCTCTGCAGCAACCTCAGCCTTTCCTATTTTGGTTTGAACACGATCGCTGGTACTCTCTTTTCGCTGCTGTTGCATCAGGTCTCTGCTGCTCGAGGAGGATGAGGAGGACGAGTAAGAGGAGAAATTAAGGAAAGACCAGAAGCTCTTCTTCCTCGGAATTTCAACCGTGGTTGTTGCATCCGAAACCCTACGCATCGATCGCGATGCCACCGACTTCCTCCTCTTGAAACCCTCAAAGTTACTATTCGAGGCCGAGGAAGAAGACGCAGCGACTTTCTTTTTCTGCGTTGCGCCATAATCGGAGCGGAATGAGGGGGAATCGGAGGGGGAGGAGGAGGAGGGTTGAGGGCGGAGGAAGGAGAAGGGGTTGCCGCCAG
>NC_033795.1:47598063-47599121 GCF_001876935.1 Asparagus officinalis
TTACTGTAGGGGTGGTCGCTGCATTGCGTTACGTCATCGGCTGTGTCGCTCGCCATGGGGAGAGATCTGCGGAGAGGGGATTTTGGGAGATTTGAGGCGGTTGATGTGGCCCCTTGTTTTTTGTTTGGTTTTCGTTGGTGCCGTTGATATTATGTGCACAGGAGTCGGAGATGGGAGTTGCAGAGGCACGTGGCCTCAGAAAGTTAATTATTGGGGATATTTTGATATCAGTCTCTCAAATCTTCAATACTTTTATTTTGGTACCTCAATTCTCAATCTTTTGCTCTGCTGTTGTTGACATATGTGTGTCAAAATTCAATCATGTAACTAAGCCGGGCGGCATATGTAATTGAGTCAAACTTCACAAAAAATCACATTTATCTAATGTCGAGAATTACAACACAGAATATCACACAAGCATAAATAGAAACTGAGTAGCGGAAGCAAAATAAATAGACTCAGAAACAAATCCCACAAGTACTAATAGCTATAAAAATTTCGATACATCAACAAGTTTCACAAATAATAAAGTAGGAATCGTAAAGCAGCGGATACACAAACAACTCATAGAAGTACATAATCAGCCGCAACTGTAGGCTACAGAAGTATACTACATCATATAAGGGGGTGTTTGTTTTGTCTCCCAAAATTTATGGATATGGATTTCACCATAGAATTTGAAATCCATAAAAATTTTTACATGTTTTGGGATCTCTAAAATTTTGTTTGTTTCATCAATATTTTAGGATTTGGAATACCAAAATTTATAATATTTTATTTGTTTCATCAATATTTTGGGATTTGGAATACTATAATTTGTAATATTTTGTTTGTTTCATTAATATTTTGGGATTTGGAATACTATAAATTATATATTATAATATTATATAATATTTTAATAACATATATTATTATAATATTATATAATATTTTGGGATTTGGAATACTACAGCATGAACAGTGATTATTGGGTCCTCCTATATATATTATATATTATATATATAATATTATATTATAATATATTATATTATAGATATAATTTATATAATATATAATAT
>NC_033795.1:47600401-47603940 GCF_001876935.1 Asparagus officinalis
ATAAAAAATAATATATATATATATATATATATATATATATATATATATATATATATATATATATATATATATATATATATATATATTATTTATTATATAATATAATATATTATATATATATATATAATGCTACAGTAATTTACTGCAGCATTTACTAAAGCATGAACAGTGATTCTTGGGTCCTCCTATAATTATAGAGGTATAGATGTATTAATCTTATATTATAAGCATTAATACATCAATATCCAACCTACATCCTCTCTCAATTGTAGGATTTCACAAATTCTAAAATATAATAATTTTTTATTATTTGGGGATTCAATATCCCAAAATTGGTTTTGAAACAAACATGGTTTATGGAATTCTAAAACCCAAAAAACCTATAATCCACCTTATATCCCAAAAAGAAGTTGAAACAAAAGAGATGATTTCACAAATCCTAAAAATATATTATTTTTTTTATAATTTAGGGATTCAATATCCCAAAAAAAAAGTGAAACAAACAAAGTTTAAGGAATACCAAAACTCAAAAAAAGCACTTTATACATCCCAAAACTTAAAATCCACCCTATATCCCAAAAAAAGTGAAACAAACACCCCCTAAGATCATCTTGTATGTACATCACATTTATCTAATGTCGAGAATTACAACACAATATCACACAAGCATAAGTAGAAACTGAATATCGGAAGCAAAATAAATAGACTCAGAAACGAATCCCACAAGTACTAATAGCTATAAAAAAATTCGATACATCAACGAGTTTCACATATTATGGACCTGTTTGTTTGCCTAAAAAAAATTAAAAATCAAAGAAATGGAAAACTATTAAATCAAAATTTTTTTTGGGAGTGTTTGGTTTGCTAAAAAAAAATTAAAGAAATGGAGATGAGTTGTCACCTTATTATAGGATGATGTGAGTGATTTTTTAAGAAAACTTGTTTTGATGTTGTTTGGTTGGCGAAAAAAATAATAAAATAAATTATAAGAAACCTATTTCTTGTAGGGGTTGTTTGGTTGGTTTTCTAAAAACCAAGAATAGGAAATGGGAGCATAGAAGTCTCCAATTTTCTATTTTCAATAATTTCCATCCCTAAAACTTATCCCAACATTCAATAAAATATTATTTTATCATCCAACTCATCTAATAACATATTATTTTATCATCCAACTCATCCAATAAAATATTACTTTTATTATCCAATATCTAATAAAATATTATTTTTATCATCACATCATCCAACTCATCTCATCTCATTTCATCTCATCTTTAAAAATCAATCACATCATCCAATAATATGGTGACTGTTCGCTCGGAAAATCGTTGCTTTCTTCATCATTGATTCCATTGCTATCTTGAATAACAGTCTTTCGGTTACAGAAGATCCGGTCTTTTTTAGATCCGGTTACAATGAAAATCAAAAATAAAGAAAATTAAAAATTATAACTTTTTCTCCTTCGTCGAACAAATCGCGAGCTCCTGTTATTCGGTCACTCGCTTGCGTGGGTTGTTTGCCTGCGCCGGGGTTGCTTGCCGTGGACCACCGCGCGATCTAGATCCGAACAGATCTACGCAGTATAACGGGTATTATTTCACTAAGGAAATAATAGCCGGAGGGATTATTTCACCAAGGAAACAATCGCTCGAATCTCGGGATCAAAGACCAAGCTTTGATCCGGAGTGTAACAACGTAGATCTGAGATCTCGATCCCCTTGAACTCCTGCCTTTTGTGATGCGGGTGCTCGCCAAGAATCAGATCTGAATGTCCAAGTCTTCAAGCCAACCAGATCTGGGCGGCCACCTCAGGGGGGCTCGGCCTTGGCCGAGCCACTCCGGGCTTTGCGTCCGTCTTTCGGTTGTTTCGGTCCTTGTATCCGCTTCGTCCGTGATTCTGTTATGCGGTTGATTGGTCTGAAATCGATTCGTTGACTTGATTCCTGATTTGGCAGTCTGGATCCTGATTAGGCAGTAAATCGGCTTTGATGTCTGAGTTCGAGTCCGTTATATGGTTGGATGACTCGTTGACTCCCTGGACCGTTGGTTTGATTCCGCACGCGAGTGGATTCATTCCGTCGTTCACGTGCGGTTCGTCAGCTTCGTAGCCTTGTTAATCCGCTTCGGTGTTGTGGACTGACGTTCGTGCTTAGATACGTCGCCTAATGGTTCATTAGTTCGTGTTGAACCGTGTCAAGGGACCTATAAGCAATTTTATATGCCTACAGATACCCCCTCCAAAGTTTTCCAGTCTCGTTCTTTTATAGAAGAGTCTGGAATACTTTGGATATGACTGTCCCAACCTTCAATCGGTGTAACGGGCTCTGATTCCTTCAGTCCTCCAGGCTGTTCGGTGGTTTGTCGAATGCTTGAGAGGGTTCCGGTGCTGCATTTATTGTCTGACCGTTGTCGGAATTTTGAATTTGAAGTCGATTCTTGATTTCCTGGCTTTTTAGCTCGAATTAGTTGCTTCAACATGGAATTGACCATCGGTTGACGGCTTTGAATCTTCAATGTGACGCGTTGTCCGGCGTTTAACACAGTTTACACTCGTAAGTATTTTGGAGTCTACACAGTTTAAGCTCTTAAGGAGTTGGAGCGGGGAGGTCTAGTTTATACTCATACACTCCTGGGAGTTATGTTGAGTTATCCTTAAGAATATTTTTAGAAAAATATTCTCCAGAAACTTCTCAACAAAGAGGAGGGAATAGTTTATACTCGTATACCTTATTGGAGTAATTCTTTAGGTTCGAATAATCTGAACCGGCCCAAAAAAAAGTGCCAAAAAGGCAGTATTTGGGTTCAAAAATCTCTCCGACCCTTCCAAATATATGGTAGAGGGGTTAAATAGGTGAAGTACTGAACCGTAGGTTGATCAAAAGTCGTTTCAATGCTTAATTCAACTTCAATTTGAATTCTGGTTCAAATTTGGTTCAAACTGGTTCAATTTGGCTCAGACTGGCTCATTCTGGTTCAATCTGGCTCAATTTGGCTCATTCTGGTCTGGTCTGGTCCAGCCAGGCTCAATCTGGCTCAATTTGGGCTCATTCTGACTCATTCTGGCTCATTCTGGTCCATTCTGGTCCATTCTGGTCCAATCTGGCTTGGTCTGGTTTAGCCCGGTCTGGTAGGGGTGGAAACAAACAGCCCCTAATCAACTGTAGGCTACAGAAGTATACTACATCATCGATGATAAGTATATACAGAAAGCTTGAACATGATTTAAGATAATTGTTAATGATAGTGGGCAACTCTGGATGGTCCCACAAATCAGCATCTCCTAACACTTAGAATCTCCGGAGAATGGAGTGTCTGTAACCATGGTAACAGAGGGATGCCTAGTTCTAGCAATGGTGTGGAAACCAAGACGGTCAAAAAAGCATCTAGCAAGTGATAAAATGAATGAGGTGGCGGTGCACATGTAGAGTGTATTATGCTAGAATAAAGTACAAAAGACTATGACAAGTAACAACTTATAATACTCATGATCACATGAACATTCATAGGAGAAAAAGAACTCAAATATTGATAAAACAAAATTA
>NC_033795.1:47603950-47647554 GCF_001876935.1 Asparagus officinalis
TAAGACTAATTGGGTCATCAAATTCATGATCCTACCGTACATCTTGTTCAAAATATCATCAAATGTATATGAATAAATTTTTACGTAGTTTGAAGTCTTCTATTATATGAATCAAACTAGTTTAATATGTTTATTTTTCAAATAACTTAATTATCGTCCCTTTTGTACATAGCTAAAATAATAATTAAAAATTTCAAAATGATATAATTTTTTCTATATATAAATCATGATGAGTGCAAATCATGATGGGCAGTGCTGACCATCGTTCCAGGTAGCCTATTGGACCATCTCACAATAAGAATCTTATCTGATCTCATTTTAACATTTTGCTATATATATCTACTAGTATGTGCCCCGTGCATAGCACAACAATTTATTTTTTTTATCATTGTATTCTAAATTTGCGTCTCTCTATGTTTTAATACATTTGATTTGATTATTATACTCTTAAAATTAAAAATTATATAAAATATATGTTACCAAAAATATTGTCATCTAATTCTTATACATTCGTCTACATTGATGATTATTTAGATTAATTTGAAGCTTGCGTCGAGGAATAATTTAAAGCAGTATATGATGGTTAGGGGTGGAAACAAACCAAATATTTAATAAACAATTCGCTTAATATTCGTCCATATATTCGGCCATATTCGATCTGACGGGTCATTTAATACTAAATGAATATTTTCAGTATTCAACTTACAAACAAATAGAATTTAACTAAACTTATATTCGATTAGGCTGATTATTAACTATTTGGTAATCTTTTTTATATTAATCCTATTAATTAAACTTGTTACAAATATTACCCATCGAATTTTTTTTTACAACTTCTTCCCCATATATAAATAGACTTATGACAATTATTATTCGTCCAGATATTCGATCAAGTTCTATTCGCTAGTTCATTTAGTACTAAAAAAATAATTTTTAGTATTAGGCTTATAAATGAATAAAATTTAACAAAAGGTATGTTCGTTTCGGGAGTCCATTAACTATTCGATTAGTTTTTGCATTTTAGTCCTATTAATTAAATTTATTGAAAATATTACTTATCTAAAATTTTATTTACAAATGCTATCCATATAAATAGCTAAGAGAGAGGATTCTTAAGTTAGGGTTTCACTTTTCTTCTTCGTTTCTATCAGCCTCCTCCTCCTCTAGATCTGATCGGCTCCTCTCTCCTCTCTCTCTCTCTCCCCTCACCTCCTCCTCCAGATTTGATCGGTTCCTCTCTCCTCTCTCTCTCTCCCCTCCTTCAGATCTAACTCTAAGTAGATGAGCTTCTCTCTCCTCTTTCTCTCTCCTCCTTTAGATCTGTGACTCCAAGTGGATTCTAGGGCTCGGGTATTCATTGTTCTCCTTCGAAGCTGGTTGCTCACTCCTCCCTCAAAAGCTCGTCCTTCGAATCTCGTTGTGTCAAAGCTCGTCGTCCATCGAATTTCATCGTCGACTTCTCCCTCGAATCTTGTCGTCGACTCCTCCCTCGAATTTCATCAGAATTTTTGTCGGCTTTGGGAAAATCACTGCCTTTCTTAGGGGAAATCATCGGATTTTTGCTTGATTTGTTTGATTTCAAAAATTATAGGTATAATTTCTTTATGATGTTCCCTTTCGTTGATTAGTTGATGAATAATTTGATATCAAAACCATTAAATATTGTTAATCGATTGTTTCCCTATTTTTGGTATTTTTTATGCTTAATTTCATGCTAGATTCGTTAAATTTGGTTGATCTATCTCATCTCACGAATTACGAACCCTAGATTTGGTCACTCTTTATTCATTTTATTCCCACAAATATAGCTAAATGAAATAATCTACATGGGAATAAATTACGACACATATAGTTAAATGAATAAATCTCATAAATAATTTTTTTGTTTTAAGCACTCTATATTTTCTCATGAACTTTATGAGTTTAATGTTATAAATAAATTTAATTTTTTATAAGTCGATGTTCTTCCTCTATTAGAATCCTATTCAATGGATGCACTAATTGGTGAAATCTGTAAATAAAATTGGGGATATATATAAATTGCCTATAAGTTACCCATTTAAATTGCATGCTTAAGATGAGCAATGTTAGTCCAATTTGAAGTCTTAACTAACTCTCTTTTTTGCCTTTTCTTCATACTAAAGGCAGGGGACTACTTGAGTAAATTCTAGGCAGTAGAGATTTTCCTTCTTAACTATTGCTCAAATGGTTATAAGAGTTATGAAATTTACAAGAAAATTATCGCAAGGAAAGAATTGCATGCATGAGCTAAAATGAAAGCTTGATCATGTTGAAATTTATTTTAAGGAAAAAATTACCTTAAGTGATCAACGCTGGTAAGTTTTTAATTAATGTATTTTAATTTGTGTTGTTTCTGTGTCATAATCTTAGAACATAGTTAATTTTTGAAAGACGTGTCTTAGAGTGAAAATACTTATATTGACTTATCTTTATAGTCTTTACATTATATCAGATTATTTCAGAATTATTCTCAATTTTTAGATATCCTAATACGCTATATACATACTCTAATACAAATGGTAATTTATTCCCACAAATATAGTTAAATGGAATAGTCTACATGGGAATAAATTACGACACATATAGTTAAATGAATTAATCTCATAAATAAAATAAAGTTTTAAGCACTCTATATTTTCTCATGAAGTTTATGAGTTTAATGTTATAAGTAGATGTTTTCCCTCTCTTAGAATCCTATTGATTGGATGCACTAATTTGGTGATATATATAAATTGTCTATAAGTTGCTCATTTAAATTGCTTGCTTAAGATGTAGTCCAATTTGAAGCCTTAACTAACTCTCTTTTGTGGCTTTTTCTTCATACTAAAGGCAAGGAACTGCTTGAGTAAATTTGAGGCAGTAGAGATCTTCCTTCTTAACTGTTGCTTCATTGTTTGTCTGCTTCATTGTTTTACTTCAAACATTGTAATTGACATTAACTACTATTTTTCATATTATAAAATTTTTTACTTACAAATGGTGTAAGTTTTTGCTCTGGTACTTAAAACTAAATTTAAGCATGTAACCAGGAGGGAAGCATACATTGTTTGAGAAGCTAATTAAACTATTGGATGATATTTTATTAATTAAAAAGTGATTATATCTATAACTGAATGATCAGAAATGTAAATATAATAAATTAAATCATACCTGCTATAAATTAAATCAAACCTGCTCTTAAGTATCCTGTTCTTTTTAACTATGAATAGGAAATGTAGCTTTGAATGTGTACCTGATTTGCGCCATTACTTCCTTATTACATAACCTACACCAGACTTTCCCCAAAGTTGATGGTGTTTTTTTGCACAATCTGCACATCCAACATAACTTGAATAAATCGATATATTTCTATTACCTATGAATTTCCTGGAGCATCGAAATATACATCTTCATAAATTATTACCTCAGAAGCCTCTATTGATTCTTGTTGCTAATTGTTATTATTGGTTTTTTGTGCTGACATTGAGGTATTAGTTGTTGGCTTCTTGTGGTATATAATGGTCGGTTTGAGCTTAATGGCAGATGGCTTTCTTTGGTACTCAATTCTGGTATGGGTTCTTTTGGTTTATGTTTTTTTAGATGGGCAGTGATGATAATAACAAACTGAGAATGCATCCTATTTTAATTAATTATGTAATGTTTAGATGAGGTAATTCTGTGTGGAATGTAACCTACATTAATATTATAATGTTTGAGTGATGTAATCCCTCATAATAGCAGCCTACATTACATCATAGTTTTATAGGAGAGGCAATCTTTTATGACCAATCTATATTTATCCTGAGCACCAGTAAGTCTTCATAGATTTTTGTGATGAATTCGAGCTTGTTTAGCTCTAATTTGAGTGGGAATTGGTGCTATTTTGTAGCTTTTATAATTGACATATATAGTTAAAAGAGCTGGTTTTATCATGTAGCTTTTATAATTAAAAGAGCTGGTTTTATCATGTAGTCGGTAACGATATCTTTATAATTTGAATAAATTGATAGATTTGTATTACCTGTGAAGTTCCTGGAGCATCGAAATATACAACTTCATAAATTGTTGCTTCCGAAGCCTTTATTGTCTCTGGTTGAGTATCGGAGAAATTCACAAACGAAGTCACTAACTGTAAGTTGTTCTCACTGTGAGTATTTCTACATGTATGATGAAAAAGTCATTATCAGTAGTATAGATAGTTCATAATTTATTTAATCAAATGTTATGTTTCACAAAAAAATTCATTAATGTATTGTGTAACCTTCTAACCTTTGTAGTAATTTTTGAACTCTTGCTTCATCAATACTGAACATATAGCCAAATAAGTAATCAAATCATTGGAGTTGTTAATATTTATTAATAATTCTAAAATACTTTGAAAATGTAATAATTTCCTAGCTTGTGTCATTGTATTTATTAATATTTATTAATAATTCTAAAATACTTTGAAAATGTAATAATTTCCTAGCTTGTGTCATTGTATTTATTTTACTTATTGTCGTGAAATATGTTACTTTGAAAATGTAATAATTTCCTAGCTTGTGTCATTGTATTTATTTTACTTATTGTCGTGAAATATGTTAATGATTATGGAGATTGTAAATCCCTCATTACCCTTCGCATAACTATATTTTATTGATGCTACTTAAAGTTTAACTTTCTTTCCAATTATACCAAGGATAAAATAAGAGAAAAGCTATGTTTCATTTGCATAAACCATGTAAATACTCTTATTAGATACCTTTTTAGTTCATAAATTTTAACTGCCTTTTTAGTGATTTTTGTCTATCAAAGCAGTGTTCAGATTATCAACTTCTCCGTTGAAGAGTAGTAACATAGTAACTGTTGAACTATATTTCCCTTTATAGCTTTGTACCTGATTTATATAATTATATACTTGGTAAAGATTGAAAATAATATTGCATGTGCTTTGTAATTATGACTATGAAAGATTCATATGAATGTGTACTTGATTTGAGCCACTACTTCCATATTACATGATTTGCACCATACTTTTTCTGAAGTTGATGGGTAATTTTTTATATATATATATATATCATCCAATAGTGTAAGATGGAAAGCAAATATATCTTCATTGATCATATTGCCATTTTTCCAAATTATACTTACTCCTTCTTTAATGATTGCATCATTGTTTTTGTTAGTTTATAATTTGATGGTTGAATATGTACCTGATAACATCTACATGTCCTTCAGTCTGCACTGAAATATTAATTTCATCAGTTAGGTAATATAATCATATCATTGTAAAGAAAGATGTGAGATAGTGCAGGATTATAACAATTTAGTTTCTTGCAATTTTTATTAGTGTACATATCATTTATATCATTTAATGTTATGCTGAAGAAATAAAGAGAGGTTCAAAAGCCAGTATGCAATATTAAAAAATTAAATTTATAGAATGTTTAAAACTTATACCTGTTTGAAAATTTTCTTTGTACATAATGTTATCAGTTAGGTCAGATCTGAGTTTAGGGTTCAAAGCTGCTTTTTCAACTTCCTTTTCCTCTCAAGGGCTGCAGCGGCTGCTATTGGCTTCTTTTCCTTTCCTCTCAAGGGCTAGGTAAGATCTCTGCTATTTCTTCTAAGTTTTTCTTTCTCTTCTTCTTCTTCATCTTTTTTCTTGCTGCTGCTTTCTTTTTTTTATGCCATTGTGTTGTTTTGTATTGCTTCTGGCTGCTGCTCTCTCCTTGGTTTCCTTTTCTTCGCTCCTTTTTTTGGGTTGAATGGACTCCTGGTTGTCTGCTGCTCTGTTTTTGCATACTGATGGCTACAGTATTTTTTCCTGATGTAGTGAGTGCTGTTTTCTTGAGTGAAGTTTGAATGTAAATGTATTATGAGTTTGGAGAGAGAATAGATAATTTCATTATCTTAGTTGTATTTGAATTTTGAAGTCAGCCGCGCATTTTGTATGTGTGATGTGTGATCCACTACAGTGTTAAATTTACTGTACAATTTACTGTAGCATGAACAGTTACTCTTTGTATAAAGGAATAGATATACATGCGCACACACACACTATTCACTAGGAGAAGGAATCTACTCCTCCCACATTTTTAGCATTTAAATCTTCTAATTAGTTACCTAAAGATTAGAAATAAAAGGTAGAAGTTATTTGGTTGGGACGACAAAATAAAAAAGATACTCCTAATTGAAACTAGACATGTATTGGTTATCTAATTAGAAGAATCCTCCTAGTTGCATTGTGTACTGAAATAATCCAGGATCCTCCTAGTTGCATTGTGTACTGATATAATCCCCCCTATACATGATCATCAAGCCTTACAAAGAGTATAGTTCATTAAGTCATGAAGCAGCGCGCTGCTGTTTTGCGCATTCACATAACGATTTAGCAAGCAAATTTTTTTTTGATGCAGGTTGTCCTTCAAATATTCATGACTGTCGCTACTATTGATTCAATCATAATAGGAGCTCTATGTATATCTTCTTGTCAGCAAACGGTTTGATTAATAAATGAGAGACGAGAGAAATTTTAATAGGTTTGATTTATTTTTCCGTAAAAGAAGACATAGGTGAGGGGTCTGACTGATAGGTAATAAAAGAAAGAGGATTCTGTTAATCAAAAAAGAAATGAATGGGAAAAATGCCAGGTAGGAAAAATAGGCAAGGTGTGATATTAGGTGATTTTGTGAATATTTTTTTATTTAGTGATCCCAACCAAATAACTTCTATTTTTATCACTAATCTTAAAGCACTAATTAGAAGATAATGGCTAAAAATGTGGGAGGAGGAAATTATTTCTCCTCCTAAGAGTAGAATAGTTCATCTCTATATATAAAGTCACTTCTTGTGACCTATTCAGAATGCAATGAGACTAACACACACCAAGTCGACAATGACAATGTTGCAATAATATATGAAGCTTATCATCTTTCTACTTATTTTAATTTATTTATCAAAATAGGTCATTTTCAGAAAAGATGATTTCTAAGAAAAAGAGACAAATATCTAAATTTATTTAGTAAACAAACAATAAAAATCATCCCTGATGTTACATCATGCAAATTGTTAAGTGTTAATCCCTAAATGAGGAGCTGACACGTGTCCCACTCTATGTCTAATCAGCCATATTCGAAGAGGGACGACTTGAGTGACTTCAGCGGTCGACCCCACCAGGCCGAGAACTTGCGAGACCGACTAAAAAGGCGGTACTTGTTGACCTACCCCTAAGATCGAGATGAGAAGCATCCTCTCTCGGCCTACTATACTGGTCGACCCCACTCCCTCTCGGCACTCGGCTCTTTCAGGCCTACAAATTGCGAGGCCAGCTAAAAAGACAGTGTTTATATGCCTCCAGTGAGACGAGTCAGAAAGCAGTGTATCCTTTAGCTCCCTGCAGACAGTTAATAGCCATCACATTAAATGCATGATCAGAGCAATCATTTCTTTAGCCCCAAAAGTCTTTATGACTCATCGGACCTCGTCAGCATTATGCATATTCTGTCACCCTCACATTAAACACCTAGATGACTCATCCCCCTTACTGCCGACACCTGTAAAGTAAATTCTAACGGAGACGCCTACGTGACTAGGCCAAAATGACTCATCTGCCCTATTGGATCTACTATAAAAGGAAAGTGTTGCCTGCTACTTAGGGTAAGAAATTTTTGCCAAAATAAACCCTTATACATTTTGAACTCTTCTTCCTCACTCAAGTTCTAAACTGACTTGACTGTCATAGGAGCCATCGAAAATCCCTACTCCGACCTCTTAAGTGTTCTTCATGTGCAGGATGGGACTATCAACTTAAGAACTAGCCGTCCGAGGAAGCCTGAGGACCCTAACACCCCTTATAATCCATGAATAAGCCACTATTAGAGAATTGACATCAATAGTTTCACACTCGCTGTGGGGCCTTTCATCCTTCTCCATACAAGATGGCTGGTTCTAACCACCAAGCCGATTCTCTAACCCTTCCGCTGATGACCAACGCTTGGGCTATGTTACTCAAGCACAACTAGAGGAGTCGACTCGGCAGATTTCTCAATCTCTACAATAACAGTTCACTTCCTTCATGAAAAAACTCCTCCATCATTCGTTCCTCCTCCTCCCTCTCCTGTAGATCAGGCCGAGCAGTGACCGCATGAAGACTATGCTAAGCACACCTCTCCTCTGCCTCGCCAGCAAGCCTGTTTCACTACTCTGCCTCGACGGTCTCAGCTATACCCCCAAGCAATAGGGGAGAGCCCTAGCTTCGGCTATGATGGCCATGATCGGACTGCGTGGATGACTTCGCGTTGTCCTAGATACCTCTATGCTGCTCCGGGTCCTTCTGCCACCAACCTAGCAATTAGTTATGACCCTGATAGGGAGTGCTAAGATGTGGTGGAACTCATTGGATAAGAAGTTTATTAACAACTTCGAGGAGCTCAGCCAAAAGTTTATACATTATTTTTGGCCGACTCTAAGTAAAAAAAGCCTTCACATGTCTTGCTTGAGATAAGGGAAGAGCCTAGAAAAAACCTAAGGGACTATTTCAAGAGGTTCCAAACCAAGAGGCTGGAAGTCGACAACCCTCAAAATATAGTCTCCATAGCCACAATCTTGGCAGGCTTATAGAACAATAAGTTGGCAAACTCACTTATTGTGGACTGAGTCACCAACTATGAGTAGTTGATGGCCAGAGCCTGAGGATTCATGGATGCGGAAGAAGGCCAAGCTCATAAGAAGGTGGTCAAAGAAGCAGAACCAACATCAGTGATGGTAGCACTCACTGCAGGGGCCGAGTCCCCTCCTAAGGAGAAGATAGAGAAGGATCCCTCCAGGACCAACTCTAGACCAGGTAGGGATGCAAGAGAGAACAGAGGAGAGAAGCCACCAAGAAGCCGGCCCTCACTACCCTCAACACCTCTCTTACACAAGCCCTTTACATAATCTAAAAAAGGGTATCTCAATTCTATTCCTCCCCACATGAAGCCGAACCCTCGATCTCTTGACTTCAGGCAATTTTGACGATACCATCGAGATTAAAACCATCATACTAATGATTGTTGAGTTGACTTACTACAGAAGGGATTCTTGAAGAGGTTTGTCTCACAGAGGGACATGACAAAACTTCCTCTAGGAAGATCGGACAGGAGGTCCCTCTCTGCATTGCCTCGTCCTCAACAGCAATCTGACAAGCGGCCTACTGAGACCAACAATCAGAGCATCATTAATACTATTAGCGGAGGCCCAGCGGTGGGAGGAATGTCCAACAACATTTGAAAGAAATATGCCAGACGAGTGTTACATGTCATCTTGTGTGAGAAGAAGGCGAGGACAGATCAGCCCATCTCCTTTAGCGACACCGATTTAAAAAGGCATTGAGACGCATCACGACAAACCTCTCATCATCTCGGCCGAGATTAACAGCTTTTAGGTCAAGAGGATTTTGGTCTAACATAGGAGTTCCACTAATATCTTGTTCATCGACGCCCTTAATCAGATATTTATTGATAAGTCCAAGTTACAACCATGTTGGGGTCCTCTCATCGGATTCACGTGGCATTTGCTCCTACAGGAAGGAATGATTACTCTCCCCCTAATGATTGGTGAATTCCTTCACCAATTCACTGTTCCAAACCTAGTTTCTAATGATGAACATCAAGTCAGCCTATAATGTTATCCTTGGAAGAACTTCCCTGAATAGCCTACAGGCGGTCCTATCCACCTACCACCAGATTGTAAAGTTCTCGACCCTTGAAAGAGTAACCCCTAAAAGAGTCGAGATTATTAGGAGCAACTAACGAGAGGCCTAATCCTACTATCTACTCTTGATGAAAGGAAAAAGAGTACTAGCGACCCTGCCAGTTGAGAAGACACGCCTCCAAATGGAGAAAGTGTTAGAACGGAAGCGGACGACTCTCGTAGAAGAGCTCTAAAAAAGTTCCGATTGACTTAGATGGGTTGAAGAAGGTTAAGATCAGATCAAGCCTTGTTGAACCTCAACGAGGAGCTGTGATTGTGTTCCTACGTGAAAATGCAGATGTATTTGCTTGGGGCCCGAAGGCATGTCAGGAATCCCATGAAGTAGCGATCCATGAGCTCTCAGTCGACCAACGCAACAATCCATTTCAACAAAAGAAGAGGCATCTCGGCTCCGAGAGATGGAAGGCGGCCACAGATGAAGTCGACCAACTACTCAAAGTCAACTTCATCAGAGAAGTGTAGTATCCAGAGTGGCTATCCAATGTGGTTCTTGTGAAGAAGTCCCTTCGCAAGTGGAGGTTGTGTGAGGACTTCATAGATTTGAACAAAGCTTGCCCGAAGGAAAGCTACGCCCTCATGAGGATTGATCAACTAGTAGACGAGAGTGTGGGTCATGAACTAAGTTTTATGGACGAATTCTCTGTCTACAACTAGATCCTTATGGCGGAGCATGATCAAGAGAAGACCTTATTCATTATAGACCAGGGAACCTATTGCTACAACGTAATGCCTTTCGGCCTTGAAAATGCAGGGGCCACCTACCAGAGGTTAGTCGATAAGATTTTCAAGCACTAGATTGGTCGTAATGTGGAATTCTATGTAAATGACATTATTGTAAAGTCAAAACAGGTGTCGTCTCACGTATCGGATCTTAAAGAGACCTTCTGTGTCCTCCGGCACTACGGCATGAAGTTCAACCTTGCCAAATGTGCTTTTGGAGTACAATCGGGCAAGTTCATCGGGTTCATGATTACTCAGTGAGGCATTGAAATTAACCCCGAGAAGATAGCTACTATAGAGCAGCTACCTAAACCTCACACACTAAAGGACATGCAGAGGCTGAATGGCTAGATAGTGGTGTTGGTCTACTTCCTTTCAAAATCTACCAAAAAAAAAGCCTCCCATTCTTCACAAGTTTGAGAGGGAGCAAGGAGAGAGAGCAAGGAGCTAAAGGAAGGTATGAGCTAGATGGCCGAGTGTAGTTAGGCCTTTAAGGACCTCAAAAGATATTTGATCACCAAGCTACTATTGAGCCGACCCAGAAAAGGGGAGACACTATCTCTCTACTTGGCCATCTCCTCGGAAACCATTAGCTCTGTCCTAATCCAAGAGGGGGATAATGCGCAGAGGTTGGTATACTACATCAACCGGATCTTGAAGGTGGCTGGACTCAACTACACCCACATTGAGAAAGCCTCCTTCATTCTTATTATTACACTACGAGGCCTTGCCCCTACTTTCAAGCACATACCATGATGGTGCGGATGAACCTGCTTTGAAGAAAGAACTTGGTAGTCCTACCACTTTAGGGAGGATGATCAATTGGTCAGTCGAGCTTAATGAATATGATGTACAATTTGAGCCAAGGATGACCATAAAGGCCCAAGCCTTGGCCGACTTCTTGATAGAGTCGACCACAACGGACGTCGAACCATCTCTGCTCATACTAGTCTTCCTACCTAATCCTTCGTTATCCCAAATAGCCAAGATTGTAGGGTCAAAAAATTAAAGTTGATTGATTTTCTTGTTTTAAGAATGTGTTCTATAACTTGGTAAGAACCACTTTACAATCACTTACTCTCTCGATTACAGAGGAAGAGAAGAAAGATTTGACTTATCTTTTGTTTAAGGTGGGTTCTAGGTGGTGAGAGGATGCTTCACTTGATGTTTGAGTCAAGATGGCTTCCCGTTGATGATCAAAAACAGATCGCAAAAGCTTTTGACAATGGCTTCGACTACAAGAACTGAGGTTCGTGTTTTTAGCTTGTGTGCGAGAGCTTCACTTAGAATATCTAATGATCCCCCCCTCCTTCATAGATGCTTGCGGCTATTTATAGACCTTTAGCACATAACTGACGTGCTACAATCGTGGGATCGTAGGCGTAACCGACTCCTGAGATTTAGCCCACGTGGATGACTGGGTCTTCTAGACGTTACAACCTGATTTAATATAGGTGACGAGCTTCGCTGTGTTGGCAAACCTCATCCTTGATGTCAAGTCTTGCTGCATGGCGAGCCTCGTTTCTAATGTTGACTCTCGCTGGGTGGCGAACATTGTCTTTGATATTGAACCTCGCTGTATGGTGAACCTTGTCTTTGATGTCGAGCATCGCTGTATGGCGAACCTCATCTTTGATGTCGAGCCTCGCTGTTGGCGAGCCTCGTCTCTAAAAATGAGTTTCAATGCTTTCGAGCAAACTTCTAGATGATTTTTGTCTTCACTTGCGAGGTTTGTTGTAACAAGGTTTGACTCTCGTCTTCCTTCTGGCATTTTTGGGTGTCTACAAGACCCGCTTCAAAGTTTTCAGACTTGAATTGGGTTGTATAAAGTCTGAAATACTTTGAACTCTCTCGATTATTACGAGTTTGGTTCGTAGGATAGACTTAGCCTTAGTACTGTGAAATGAACTTCATGGTTCATTGTTTCTAGGCATTTCGAGACGAGGCTCAGCAAATTGTTGAGTTTCTTCACTCCATATGGGCTTCGTCAGGCCCACATCGGCTTGACAATCAGGCTTGTCTACATTAAATGTGATGGCTTCCATCCTCGCGCCTTTTCCAAGCCTGATAGGGTGTCTGCCAGCTGGAGCTTCAAGATCTCCTGTATAGATCTCATTGGTTCGTGGGAAAAATCGTGTCTTTCTTTGTAATTGATTCCATTGCCATCTTAAATAACAACTTTTTGAGTTACAAAGATCCGGTCTTTTTATAAGATCCGGTTACAATGAAAATCAAAGAAAATAAAAGAAAGATTACAACTTTTTATCCTTGTTTGTTGAACAAATCACGAGCTCCTGTTTTGCGGTCGCTCGCTTTGTGGGTTCTTCGCCTGCGCCGGGGTTTATCCGTGGACCACCGCGCGATCTAGATCTGGTCGGATCTACGCAGTACAACGGGTATTATTTCACCAAGGAAATAATAGCCGGGGAGGATTAGTTCACCAAGGAAATAATCGTCCAAATCTCGGGATCAAAGGCCAAGCTTTGATCCGGAGGATGACTACGTAGATCTGAGATCCGGTTCCTCTCGAACTGCCTTATTTGGCCTACTGGCACGATCGCCGATGCACCAATCGTGGATGGAGAAAGTCCTCGCAAGCTCCAAATTTTGAATCTTTTTTTAAGATTCTGCAGTCTTCAATCCAGCAGCGGCTTCGCGCTCCAAAAAATCCCAACCTTTCAAAATGAACCAAGACGGCCTATGTTATAGGCCGTCTGTGCTAAACTGTGCCCTGACGCACAGATCTGGCGTCGCGCCACCTGATGCGGTGGCCGCACGTGGCTGCCGAGCCACCCCGAGGTGGCTCTGCCACCGAGCCACCTCAGGGTGGCTCGGCTAAGGCCGAGCCACCTTGAGGTGGCTCGGCTTTTGGCCGAGCCCCCGCGGGTGTTTGACTTTTGTCGTTTTGCGTTGTCTCGTTTGTCCGTGTTTCGGTTGACCTGAGACTCTGATTTGATGGTTTGATTTGGCAGTAATTTGGATTCCTGATTTGGCAGTAAATCCGCTTCTGAGTTCGAGTCCGAAACTGATCTTGATTCGATCGTGGTTCGTCCGAGTCCGCTCTCGGTTGGATGACTCGTTGATTCCTCAACTCATTAGCTTGATTCTGCACGCGGGTGGATTCATTCCGTTGTTCGCGTGCGGTTTGTCGATCTCGTCGCCTCGTTGGTTCGTCGGTTTGTGCCGAGCTATGCTAGGGGACCTATAAGCAATTTTATATGCCTACAGATACCCCCTCCAAAGTATTTCAGTCTCGTTCTTTTATAGAAGAGTCTGGAATACTTTGGATATGATTGTCCCAACCTTCAGTCGATGTAACGGGACCTTGGAATGGCTTCTGCTCTTGATTCCTTCAATCCTCCAGGCTATTCGGTGCTTTGTCGAATATCTGTAAGAGTTCCGGTGCTACATTTATTGTCTGACCGTTGTCGGAATTTTAAACTTGGAGTTGATTCCTGATCTTTTAGCTAACCATCGTTGCGACGCGTTGTCCGGCGTTGTGTTGTTGAGTTATCCTTAAGAATATTTATAAAAATATTCTCCAGGAAGTTCTCAACCAAAAATAGGGAATAATTTATACTCATATACCTTATTGGAGTATTAAGAAGCAGTTTATACTCGTATACTTTTCGGAGTATTGATTCTTTCATTGCAACGCATCGATCGGCGTTGACCTAGGGTTACGCGTTGACCGGTGTTGATCCTAGGGTTTCGAATATCGTACGTTGACTGTTTGGTCGCAACGCGTTGACTGGCGTTGACCTAGGGTTACGCGTTGTCCGGCGTTAACCTTAGGGTTTTGAACGTCGTACGTTGACTGTTTGATCGCAACGCGTTGACTGGCGTTGTCCTAGGGTTACACGTTGTCCGGCGTTAACCTTAGGGTTTTAAACGTCGTACGTTGACTGTTTGATTGCAACGCGTTGACTGGCGTCGACCTAGGGTTACGCGTTGTCCGGCGTTGACCCTAGGGTTTCGAATGTCGTTGGATGCTCAAGTCATGAGACCAACTAATGAGGCTGATGCGTCAGTGACTCTCGTATTTATAGGATTTTTGGCAAATCCTCAGCCATCAACGGGTTTGATGCGCCTTTACCGACTACCGTTTGAGTCGGGCTAGCCTGCGGATTGTTTAAACCCGTTCCGCAAGTGACGTTAAGCTAAAAGAGTTAACCCCTTTTAGTGCTACGATATTGAATACGTAGACTTCGTCTTTCTCACGGGAATAGACTACCCGGCGACGCGTGTTAGGCGTTGACTTTAGGGTTTTTGGCTAACCCCCAGCCTTCAACGGGTTTGATAAGCCTTTACCGATTACCGTTTGAATCGGGCTAGCATGCGAATTGTTTAAATCCGTTCCGCATGTAACGTTGTGCTAAAGGAATGAACTCCCTTAGACTTGATGCTACGACTTCGAATACGTAGACTTCGCTATTGTTATGGGAATAGGCTGCCCAACAACGTGTTTTAAACGCTAACTTATCCCTACTTAGGCTTCGGGATAAAATACCCCAGAATCGAACTCTGGTGTCTTTTTCCACGGAGAAAGACTAAACCGGCGACGCGTATTAGGCGTCGGCATATCCTTTCTTAGGATTCAGGATGAAATTCCCCATGCGTGTGAGGCATGGATTTTGGTGTTATTAATAACAACCTGCCACAATGTTGAATATGTGAACGGGTGTTCTTTTTGACGGTTAAGAACTAACCGGCAGCACGGGTTAGGCGCAGACCTATCCCTGCTTAGGTTTCAGGATAGAATACCCCAGAACCGAACTCTGGTGTCTTTTTCTACGGAAAAAGACTAAACCGGCAGCGCGTGTTAGGCGCAGACTTATCCCTGCTTAGGATTTGGGATAAACTTCCTAGTACTTGTGAGGCATGGATTTTGGGAGTTGAAAAAGGTGGTGTCTTCTCTTGGGGCAAAGACGAACTCGAAATGGGAGAGGAAGAATTTTATATTCTATCTCCCGACACTGAAGAAGAAGAATTTTATATTCTATCTTCAGCTAGAAAGGAGACTCGAGGTGGGATCTCTACCCCCAGAATCCGGAAAGGTGAAACTGAGAGTGGGATCTCCACTCTGAGAATCGAAAAGATTCGGATAACCCTAACTGTCGGAAGGTTTGATTACCGAACTAAAGATGAATTTCTCGTTTATCGAGAATGAATCGTGGTTTTGGTCCTAACTGTAGGAAGGTTTGACCAAGCAGGAGTTTGAGATGACCCTAACTGTAGGAAGGTTTGATCACTCGATTTGAAAGTGGACCTCTCGTTCATTGGAGGAATCGAGAGGGGATTTTGACTGTGGTCCTAACTGTAAGAAGGTTTGACCAAGTGGGTGTTTTGAGACAATCCTAACTGTAGGAAGGTTTGATCGCTCAATTTGTGGACCTCTCGTTCATTGGGGGAATCGAGAGGGGATTTTGACTGTGGTCCTAACTGTAAGAAGGTTTGACCAAGTGGGTGTTTTGAGACAATCCTAACTGTAGGAAGGTTTGATCGCTCAATTTGTGGACCTCTCGTTCATTGGGGGAATCGAGAGGGGATTTTGACTGTGGTCCTAACTGTAAGAAGGTTTGACCAAGTGGGTACTTTACGTCCAGACTCTAACAGAGAGAGTGTTGAGTGCATAGACATGGTGAGAATGGGAGTTCTTATTCATTACATTGCTGTGGTTTTGGGAACTTCCCGTTACATAAATCGTCCACCCCCAGTTTCCTCTGCGGAACTGGTTCGGACATTATTATCAGTTAACTAACCGGGTTATCCTTAAGAATATTAGCTTAATATTCTCCAGGAACTTCCCGTCAAAAGTGGGGAAACAGTTTAGACTCATATACCTATTGGAGTATCAGGGAGTAGTTTAACCTCTTATACCGGTCGGAGGATTGAGAAACAGTTTATACTCGTATACTCTTTGGAGTTTTGCCGTTCTCAATTGGCTTACCTTAGCGTTATGACGCCGGCTTCAACCAAGGTCTGAATGCTATTCTTGAGAGCAAAGCAATCCTTGGTGGGATGAACGACCCTCCTGTGGTATGCACAGTACTTTGGGTCCGTAGTGTTGTCAGCTTCCTCCTGATTTGTGATAGGTGGTAGCTTGATCTTGTTACCTTCAAGGAGGGATTCGAAGATGGCTGGAACGTCTTCGTCCTTAAAAGAGTACTCTTTTTGGAGTCTCGAACCCGAAGTCTTTTGCTGCCTTCGGGATTGCTGTTGTGACGTTTGATTAGCACCATCAGCAGCTGCAGGTGCCTTGCCCTTACCACGAGAGGCGAAATTTGAGCTCGGAAGATTCGCCATCGGTTGGCTCCTTTCGGCTTTCTTCCTTCGGAGGAAGCGTTCGGCTTGTTCCCCGCGCACTTTCAAGTCTTTCCAAGTGTCAGACGGTACTGTTCCCATCGCTTCCAACACGTCCAACGCAAGGTTGTTGTGGCAAGTCTGGAGGATGAATTCCTCAGTGATCGGGTCCCGATAATTCATCGCCTTGTTCTGGAACCTTTTGACGAAGGTGTCGACTAATTCCCCGTCTTTCTGCTTCTCATCGAGCAATGATCCGATAGATATCTCGGTGTCGTCGTCGAAGAAATTGGTGAGGAACATAGTCTCCATATCGTCCCAGCTGTTCACGCTACCTGGCTTGAGGAGACGATACCAATCGAAGGCGGCTCCGTGAAGAGTGCCGACAAATGACCGCACCATCAGAGGCTCATTGCCAGAGATTACCCCCATGTGTGATTTGAAATAAATCACATGCTGAGTGGGCGAACCTTTCCCATCAAACGGCGTAAAGTTGATTAAATTGAACTTTGCCGGATATGGAATTGATTCCCACTCCCTTAGGTATGGACATGGTATGCCAGACCTCTTCACTTCTTGAGCATTCATCAACGCGTTGATTTTGCTCTTCAAGTCCTTGATCTTTAGACTTTCGCCTGTGTTTTCGTTAGCACGATTCTGAGGCGGAAGTGTGGCATTACGACTAGCATCCTCATTACCACCCCCTGCATTGATGGGAGGATTATTGGCATTGTGAGCTTCATCCGTATCTGTGTGCTCCTCTTCCTGAACGACCTGGTTCGGCGGCTTGGTTCACCTTCCTGGTTCGTCAGTGCCTGAATTTGTTGCTCATGCATTTCTCTCATACTCTGCATGGCCATCTGCATTTCGAACCTGAAGCTCTCCTGTTGTTTAGCCATGGTTTCTTCGAGCATCTTGGCCACTTGTTCCGCGCTTATCATGAATGACTCGCGGGGTTGTCCTTCGCTGGACACCGTATTGTCTGATGCGACAGCAGAGCAGGAACCCGATTCTTCATTTCTGATGGTAATCTTGTCCGAACCCTACCATAAGTTCCTCGTATGATGGCTCCAGACCTAAGACGAGTTAGATACTGGGGTATTTCCGGAATTGACTCGGAATTATCCCTTGTCGATGCCTTTTTGCTGGTCATATTGGTAGTGACCCTCAGAAATTCTCCATCTCTAACCACCGTTCTTCTTTGTCGGAAACGCCTATGCCTTGGTTTTGGCGCCTTGGTACTAAGCCTTTCGAACACCGAAACTCTCTCGGTGACTTCCTTAATGCAGTTGCACTCAGACAATACTGCCCGAATGAGCTTTGAACAAGGGCACTGAGTTTCTAGCCTTCGAGGACTTCTCTTTCTGGCTTTGCTCGTACCCCCAGCACGATAGTACAGCTCGTCCGTTTGAAAGTCGGAGCAACCTATCGTGTGTTGGCACGATTTCTCAGGTATAACGCAATCATCATCAAACGATAACGTTTCCTTCTGAGAGTGAATTACCTTCTTCGGACATTCGAGAGTCACGCGCCTCGAAACGCGCCTTTGTGGGCGTGAATTCTCAACGGGCTCTTGGACTTCAATGCGCAAATTGGTGCGCATAGCTGCCCTGATTTCTTTATCACGTTGGAGGTGACGGCGACCCCCAGCGTGTTGAGTCGTTCTGGGCTTCTTCATTGGGCCCAAACTCTCTTGAACTGGAGCTTTGCCTCTCTCGTCGGGAATTGGACCGAGGCGCTCCAAAACTGATTTCTTCCTTCAGGACGATTCTGCACGATCTCCCGGGAAAGCTATCGGAATTACCGGCGACTTGGGTTGTTTCGCCGGTGGTTGAACTTTCGTTGGAGGCTGCTTCGGCCTCCATACTTGGCGGGTTGGTAATGGCTTTTTGGCCACTCTTTCTTCCTCTAACTTTTTGGCCTCCTGCACAAGAATTTTTGCCTGTGCGAGTAACGCGCGACGTTTGTGAATCCGCTCTTCAAGTGTCGAACGGTTCCGTTTGACCCGGATCCATTCGTTCGTTGGCGACCTGGAGAAGCTACCATACTTCAGTTGTTGAGGCTGTTTGCCTCCTCTGTTCTTCAGATCCACGTTGTAGCGGATCCCGTCAACAAACTCCATGGCCTTTGCGAATTGTTTCGCAAGGCGTTGACGTTGCCTTTGGCGGGCTCTCTTCGAGAGAGTCACCACGCCCTCTGCGGTAGAAGGGTTGGCCAGAGCAGCTCCGACCTGGTTGGGAATTGGAGGAATCTCACCCGATACGACTTTGGCATCAAACGGGGTGAGATCTTCGTTGGTGGCTTCGACTTCTTCATACCAACGAACCTTTCTCCTGGAGGAGAACTTCTGGGATTTCTTGGACTTGCGGGGGAGGTCGATCCGGACGAGGACGACAAGTATTCCTCGAACTTTTCTGTTGGTCCGAACTCATATTCGACCCTCCTCCATGAACCGGGATTTGAAGAAATCCCGCTGGCGACTGCTGCCGATCTGCAGCAGTGAGACGGCGGCTCCCACGTGGTCCGCGCAGATGGTTTCGCGGGAAAAATCGTGTTCTTTCTTTGTAATTGATTCATGCCACTTACAATAAGCAACTTTTTGAGTTACACAGATCCGCGTTTTATAAGTATCTGGTTTCCAATGAAAATCAAAGAAATAAAAGAAAAGATTACAACTTTTTATCCTTGTTTGTTGAACAAATCACTGAGGCGTCCTGTTTTGGCGGTCGGGCTCGCTTTATGGGTCTTCGCCTGCGCTGGGGTTTTATCGTGGACCACCGCGCGATCTTAGATCGCGGTCGATCTACGCAGTACGGACGGGTCATTATTTCAGGGCGAAGGAAATAATAGCGCCGGGGGGGATTGGTTCACAGCAAGGAAAACGAATCGCCCAAAATCTCGGAGATGCAAAAGGCCAAGCTTTGATCCGGAGTACGCCTGCGTAGATCTGAGAATCCGGTCCTCATCGAACTCTTGCTTATTGGTCGTTGTACGAGTGATCGCCGAGCACTCAGAATCTGGATGAGCAAGTCCTCGAAGTCCTAAGTTTTGAATCTTTTTTAGATCTGAGTCTTCAATCCAGCAGGGCTTCCGCCTCCAACAAAAATCCAACCTTTTCAAATGAACCAGGGGCCTATTTTATAGGCTCATCTGACTGTGGCCTGCGCACAGTCTGGGTTCAGCCACCTATGGTGCCGGCACGTGGCCGAGGCCACCCATTGTGGCTCGCCACCCGAGCCACCATCGGGTGGCTCGGCTTTGGCCGAGCCCCCCTTAGGCGTTGGGTTTCGTCGTTTTGCGTTTTCGGTTCAATCCGTGATTTGGTTAACTTAGACTCTGATTTGTTGATCTGATTTAGCAGTAAATCCGATTCCTGATTTAGCAGTAAATCCACTTCTGAGTTCGAGTCTGAAACTGATCTTTATTCGATCGTGATTCGTCCGAGTCTGCCCTTGGTTGGATGACTCGTTGACTCTTCGAACACTTGGCTTGATTCCACGCGCGAATGGATGTATTCCGTTGCTTGCGTGCGATTCGTCAACCTCGTCGCCTCGTTGGTTTGTCGGTTTGTGCCGAGCTGTGCTAAGGGACCTATAAGCAATTTTATATGCCTACACTCATCTACAAATCTTATCTGCAAATCTCATCTGCAAGAGGTCACGTTCGCCGATTTCGACAGTAAATCTCGGCCATTGATTCAATCTTTTGCCACCTCTATATATAGGTCATGGTGATTTGGAGAGTCTTTTCCTTTCCTTCAAATTTATTGTGCCATCAAAGCTTTCATCTTCCATGTTTTCAACTCTCTCTTTTTTTTGTTGTTGAAAACTTCAAGCTTTTCATCAAGATCAATGACCCATAAAATTTCTGTTAGCAAGGGCAAGGACAAGAAAGTTGTCGGTTCTTCTGATGAACCCACCGCTCTGCCTACTTTTCCAAGTAGTGTATCTGAACGTAAGATTTTGCATTTCAAATCAATTGAACTCTACTTATTTTGGGTTTGAGTTTCTTGAGGGAGATGAATAGTTTCTATTTCTGAATGATGTCTTAGACGAATTTTCATCTGTTTGATGAATCTCGTCTTTTTGACGAGGGTTGGTTGCTTGATGAGGTTCATCTATTGGACGAGCCTCATCTAACTGATGAGTTTCGTCTGTCTGACGAGGTTTATCTGTTTTGATGAGGTTCATTAATCAGACGAGGTTCGTCTATTTGGACGAGGCTCGCATGTGTAATGAGGTTCGTTTATTTGACAAGGTTCATCTATTTAACTAGGTTCGTCAATCAGACGAAGTTCATTCATGAAATGACCTTTATGCCATTATTTGGGTGTTTCTCAATCTTTTTGGATTATTTTCATCCCGACTGAATCTTTTGGACTAATTTTGTTTGTCCCTTTTGAAGTCGTGTACCCTTCTGTTCCGATTCCTTCACGTGGTGATCTCGGTTCAGATAGTGCTTACGCAATGGAATATCATCCGTGTTATTCTTCCCTTGCAAGTATCCCTGTGTTTGGAGATCAAGAACAAGGAGAGCTTGAACTTCTTTTTGATCCTTCGAGCTCCACGCTTTGGTGTTTAATCACGAATGCTTCTTTAGAATCAGTCAATCGTGACCACATCTTGAAGCTTGTTTTCCTGTTTGGAGACTCTTCAAAGGATCTTGACTTATTAGAAATTGGAACTTATCGATGGCTTAGGACTATGAACGAACAATGTATGTTCTTGCCTCTTATGGAACATGACTGCTCTCTTATTGCCCTCAAAGCGGCTTCTGTCCTAAGAAAAATGGATTAGGACTTAACCCCAACACAAGATGGGGTTACATGTGGTTTTTTCTCTAGAAGTGGTACCAAGATAGATAGTAGTGGTCACTATGTGATCGGATTGCATCCAGGACTATTTCAAAGAGAACTAATCATTGGTGAAATAGCTGAAGAAGCCAACACCTTTGGCCGCGCCTTCTTCAAAGCAAAGGGGAAATTCCCCGCTAAATATTTTAGGACTCTCGGTTGGTCTCATTAGAGACCTACACAATGGTGGCCTTGAGTCACTGAATATATTTTTGCAGGAGAATTAGGATAACCTGTAGAAATTTGGCCTCTATGCACCTATTAAGGAAACACAGCTTGGGTTGCGGAACAACTCTCAATCAATATCTCTCAGCAAAGCCATGACAAGCTCATATGAAGATGTGGAAAGCTCTACAAAAAGAAAGGAGAAATATTACATTCTGAAATATCAGCTGGAAACTCAAAGCAATTTACAAAGCAGAACTTACTAATGCCAGCAGAGGACCCTTCAGCTTGGCGTCCCATGCTTGACCCTGCCGACCTAACATCGGGAACCACTGGAATGGTGGTAGGTATGACAGTTGTTGAAGTACCGGCTTCTTTAGCTGGTCTCGTGGTTAGGACGGTAGGATTATCCCCTACAACGGTAGCTTCTGTAACCATCGAATCTAAGTGAACAGTAGCCTCAAGCTGAGAGGTAGGTAGCTGGCTGCGGCCATAGCCACCTCCAATGGTGGAAGCTAAGATCCTCAAGCTGATCAGAAGCACCAATGATTGTAGCTGTATCAGCTCCGCTAGCTGGTCCTACAATCAAAACTCCCTTGTGGTTAAGTAAGAACTGACAAACGAATTGCGGCAAAGTTACAATAAAAATTCCTACCTACGGATGAACCAGCCTCCATGCACAGTACTACAGCTTCGTGATGGGCTTACTCTGATAACATATCATCGAGTAACATATCATCAGCCTTGGAGGAGCTCAAAGTCTGATCGAATGCGTACCCAACCAACTCCTCGATGTCAGCATCATGAAGGGTTTCATTCTCAGCGAAACCCTCCGTAATCATATCTACGGAAGATAGAAGTTAGGCAGAAGGAAGGAAAGCTAAAATTTAGAATGAATAGAGATTAGACTCACCCTTTGTGGCTGCAACAACTTCCCCAGTCTCGGCACTCGGGCCTGTTCCCTTCATCTTCTCTAAAAGAGGATGAAGAAAACAATTAATGGATCCACAGATTCGGAATCGTTCAACTCCCGTAATTACCATTTGAATAGTGTATTACCGGTATTAGATATACCTAGACTGGAGATCCTCATAGCTGGATCAAGGTCTCCAACATCAGCACCCTCTCTAGCCCCTAGCACGCATAGGCTCTTCACCAATAGCCTCACATATCTGTTGCATGAAGCTTCGACCTTTGAAGTGAGCAAAGTCGGGAAAGAGAGAGTCGTACGCGAATACACCTCCTTTGTGACCCCGTGAGAACATAGAATGTGATTAGGTCCAAAGAATTCACAAGTAAAATGATAAATGGATACGTAAATGTGAGTCGTTAGCACACATAGGCTCTTCACCAATAGCCTCACATATCTGCTGCATGAAGCTTCGGCCTTTGAAGTGAGCAAAGTCGGGAAAGAGAGAGTCGTACGGGAATACACCTCCTTTGTGACCCCATGAGAACATAGAATGTGATTAGGTCTAAAGAATTCACAAGTAAAATGATAAATGGATACGTAAATGTGAGTCGTTACCTTCTCCGCCGGTAGGTGCGTTGCCGAATGACTCCGCCTCAAAAGCACGCGGATTGATATGTGACTTGTGCACTGTTTTCTTCTACTTCAGGGATCGAGCCTCCTTATGAATAGCAGTTCTTTCTTACCCAAACTTATCATGCGAACCAACCCATGAAGAAGCCTCGGCAGCGGATTGAGATCTCGTGCAAAGGAAGGGACGAGGCTCTTCTTCTTCAACCGCTTCACCTAGAAGGACATTTGTAATTTTGTTAGGACAATAAATAAAACCTCCTGCCTCAACTTCTTTGAAGTCGTCGGAGGCTTAAACAAAGCAAATGGATGAATCCGGTAAATGATCACCAGATTCATAACTGATCTTGAGGAAAAGAAGGAGTCAGACAGACCTGGCTCAACAGCCTCCTTATCACCCTCAATCTTAATATCTCTACCATCACTAAAGTCTTCTTTTGAGGTCTCCTCTTTGCCATCAGTGGGAAGGAGCTCCTTCTCATCCTTCACCATTTGTTTGCCTTTGCCAGAGGGTCTGGAAAGATTCTTCCCCTGCTTCCCCGGAAGCTCAGTGTCACGGATGGTCTTAGTGGTGGCTCTAACCTCTTCTTCGGCCTCCAACTCTGTAATGCGCTTCAACCTCACAGGCTCATTCATAGCAATGAGCCACTTGCAGCAGAAGAGAGTAAGATGTGTCTTATGGCCTATGGCGGGGAGGGTGAAAGTATCGCATGTGCAACCAGTCACACTTGAAACCTATGTTCGGGCACCATCTATAAGACCGCCCTCAGTCCTCAATCTTCGGTTTGGATTCCCAACATACAGTTGGTCGTGACCAAACTTACGAGCAAACCGACACGACATGTAAGCCTCTATGTGACAACGTCCCTTCACTCGAAGGACGAGATATCCGGGCCGAATATTCACCAGCCACCGGAAGCAACCCACATCAAGAGAAGTCCGACCTAACTCCGGCTTTTCTTCATCAATCAGTAGATCATTATAATGACCAGAGAAATGAGCAAAGCATTTGAAGAATTCCCAGAATTTGTGGATGTGAAGCTCTTGCCTTGCCTCGAGGAAACCTTTCTCTACCCACCTACTCTCTTCTAATAACTACAGGAGGGGAGTCGAAGGATCTACAATGCTCGGTGCTGACATTAGGTTAGGATGATGGAGAACAAGCTACATCATCATATAGGCATACGGAAGCTCGACCTAGGCAGGAGGTATCTCAACCGATGGCTTGCACCCCATCTGTGTAAAGCCAATGACTAGATACCAAAGCATGCAGTGTATATCGGCGACCATCGTTGGAAGTAAGGAACGATCATTCCCATAAGCAAGTTGGACGAAGGGGAAGAGAACCTCTATTTGTAAGGCGGTGGAGAACTAATACGGTACAATGCACTTATTCAGCCAAATGGCGATATATCCTGCAAGAAGATTCATAGGCCGAATTCGCTTCTGGGCATGCCACAAGAATGTCCGGAACTTGGTCCCCTCTAGAAACTTGCCCTCGGCAGCAGAAGTAGTGTATGATTGGGGACCCATCCTCTCAATCAGGTTATTGATCTCTAAGGGAGTTAGAGGAGTTAACTCACAAACTGCTTCACCATAACTATCATCTAAGTGCTGGAACAGGTAGTCAACGAATTGTTTCAGGCTTAGTTGTGGTGATGTCTTCTTTGCCAGAATACCTACGCTAGCTAAAGTCATCTGATAATGACATGTAAGATCCCACAACGTGTCGTAAATATCAAGAGAGGCTTTCTCTAATTACCTTAGCTGTCGGTTGGGAGGGAAATACTCCTGATATGGATGATCGACAATAGGAAGTCCAGAAACCTTCTGCATCTCATTAAGACCCAACCCCAACTCTCTATTGTGATTCAAAAAAGTGTTGGTGTCAGGGTTATAAAGCTCTAACAATGGCAAGAAATGGTGTTTGCTAATCTGCAATCCGTACATACTAGCGTGTATTGGTGTGTATAATCCGCTATTCTTCAACTCATTGCCCTAGTGTCTAAGAACATAGCTCATCATACAGGTCCACCACTTCTTCATCGATGAGTGCACCCATCCATAACACCTATATCATGTCACAAGGAGTTCCCTCCTAAGTCTGACAAGCCGATTTCTCACCGTGTTGGCGATTATCGACAGCTCATCCTGCGGTGTTGTATTAAGTCCCAGAATACCTGGTTAGAGACTATAAATAAAGTCCCACCCATCAGAACATGGGGTCTTCAGATAAGTAATAAACCCACAATGAACTGGCTCATGATCATCTATGAGACGCCAAGGCATCACTCAAGTCACGTCTTGCATCCTCAAACATTAAAGGGTATATTGACGAGGAATAGGGGGAATATATAGCAAACTCCTACTATCCTCGTTCAGCCAATGCTCATCCTCAAGGGTTAGCATATCTGGGTCTTCAACGTGATCACCAAACAAGTAGTCCAGCTTCTTTAGGGCTTGAGTAGAGCTGGGATCCTTAGTAAGTGGGGTGTCAGTAATCAGCCATCGTAGTGTATGACAATCCCCATCTCGCACAAGCCAAGGAATTTCCTCGGGCCCATCGGGATTAAATTGAGGAGCAACGATGATGAGTGGTACATCGTCAACATAGTAAAAGTCTCGCTGCTACCACCACTTGCCACATGAGACGAGAACACATCCGAGGGGAATTCAACTGAAACAAATAAAACGCAATCAGAAAAATATTTCTAAGGCAATACAAGAAGTTGAACTCATCTCGCAAATCTGCGAGATAGAGTCATTACCATGTAAATTAGCGAGACGATTTCAACTGCTTCACGTATAAGGAACAATATACATTGTCGCATAGATAACGTGACAATATAACCCGACCGACGGACTACAATATAGTATGAAATCGCCCCATTTGCCTTAGAACATGTTTTGATGAAACAAAACACGTCTTTTTAAGCGTTAATCCCCACAAAGGAGTATATCTGCTCTTCTCAAATGCCTCGCAAAGGAGACAAATGAGGGTGCAACATTCAATATATTAATTTGAGTTTACAAAAAGCTATAAAGGCTCACCATCGTATGAAGAATCTACGAGAGTTATTCTCTCAATATGTTGAGAGGCCGATCGACTCCTGTGAAAATGTGGTCGCCTCAGAGACATTGTTAACCTGTAGTAAAAATCAACGGTTCAGGTACAATTTCTAATTTAAGAGCCTGAAATTAAAAGGAAAATTATGAACTTTAGCTAAAATCCTACAAACAAAATAGGATTTTTCGATTGAAGTCTAATTAAACCTACATGATTCATACATACAAATGATGGGTTTGATTTTCAACCAAAACCCCTCAAGTTCAATTCATGCTCAAAGCTCAACTTGAGCCATGAGCACATCAAAAATTCGACCATGTTTGAGGGGGGGAACCATCATCAAGTCCAATTTTTGGTCATTATACCCATCATCCTCAAACTCAAACTTTGAACAAAATGCACACAACCCCCTCATATCAAAATTCGGCCATCATCGCCATGCTCAAACCCTCAAATTATTGGCCATACCCACATCAAAACCCCCGTCAAAAGTTTTGGCCATCATCACCATGCCCAAGCCCTCAAAATTTTGGCCATGGCCATGAACACACAAAGAAACCAAATCCCTCATACTCAATGTTGGGTCACATTCAATTTACAAGATTAAAACTTTAATCTTTGCATCAAAATCTATGAGTTCTTGAATCAAAATCAAGCACATAACAAAGAGGCTATGAGGAGAATCTTACCCAACAAGAAGCTTGAGCCCAAGAAGAGCTTGAACCCAACAAATCAGACAAAATCAAGCCTTAGATCCTGGAGAAGGAGGCTTGGCGAATTTCTTGAGGGTTTTAAGGGATTTAAGGGGCATAAATATGAGATATTTAGAATTCTAGTTGAGGAGGAAGTATGGGTTTAGGAGAGTTTGAGTTTGAGAAAAGAAGAAAGAAGTTTGAAGAGGGAAAAGGCCCCAAAAATTCGGCCCTAGTATTCAAAAAATACCCCTAAAACCGACCCCCCCTCTTTCTCTCTCCTCACATGTGCGAAACACGTAGTGTTTCGCACATGTGTGAAACACTACACAAGGGAGAAAGTTCCGGGTGTTTTTATGCTGTGTATTTTCTCCTGTTTTTGACTATTTTCACCAGTTTTGATGTATTTGAGGCCCGTATTTCCACTCTGATAAGTATATGAGTATAAACTGCATTTTCTTAAACCTCCAACAGGTACACAAGGTTAAACTGATTCCTAAAACTATGAGGAGGATATGAGTACAAACTTATTCTCCGAACTCCTATGCCTTAAGAGCTTAAACTATGTAGACTCTAGTCAACATATGAGTGTAAACTGTGTTTACACAAGTCAACGTCGGTTAATGCATTGCAAATGAGAGCCAACACCGGTCAATGCGTTACAAATGAGAGTCAATGTTGGCCAACGCGTTACAAATGAAAGTCAACGCTAGTCAACGCATTGCAAATGAGAGTCAACGTTGGTCAACGTGTTGCAAATGAGAGTCAACGCCGGTCAACGTGTTGCAAATGAGAGTCAACGCCGGTCAACGTGTTGCAAATAAGAGTCAATGCCGATCAATGCGTTGCAAATGAGAGTTAATGCCGGTCAATGCATTACAATGAAAGCTAACACCGGTCAATGCGTTGCAATGAAGGTCTACGGTAGTCAACGCGTTGATGATTTTCGCTAAAATAAGGCTCAAGATGAGGTTCTAGGTCAAAAGGATAACCCGGTGAGTTCAAGTGTGATTTAGATACGAATCTCTGACGAAGATGATTAGTTCAACATCGATTCAACAACACGAGCTAAATTCAGAAATCCACACACTAGTTTTAGTTTAAGATTTCGACAACGGTCAGACGATAAACGCAGTACAGGAAGAATTTTGGCTATTCGACAAAATACTGAATAGACTAAAAACTGAGAAAGTCTAAGAATTGAAGGGTGAGTCCATCATATCCAAAGTATTCCAGCCTCCTCTAAGAATGAGGTTGAAACACTTTGGACGGGGTATCTATAGGTGTCAAAATTTGTCTATAGGTTACCGCACGTAACTCTAGACAAAGAGAAGGTGATGAATGTCATCATTCGAGTCAAGGAGAATTATCTGAGTCAAAGAGGATCATTCATTGCTATGAAGAAGCGAACGAGCACATGAAGCGAGTCGGCGAAGCGTACGAGTCAACAGAACATGTGAAACGACAAAATGATGGATAAACGGCCTCGTGTTTTGCACCTATAGTGCGAAACACCTAGTGCAAAACACCAAGAGTGTTTTGCACATGGTGCAAAACACTAAGAGTGTTTCAGACCTAATGCGAAACACGCGAAGTGTTTCGCACATGTTAGGACTCTAGGGACGTGTTTCGATGGTTTTTGATCTATTTCGATTGTTCTAAAACCTCCCCAACTATCTTGAGGGTATCCTTAAATGTGGGAGAGCTGTTAAAGTTGTTTCCAACCGAAAATAAGGTCATATCTTAGGTTCTTATCTGAAAACAGGGCATTTGGAAACCTATAAATACAACCATAGGGCCTCTATGCACGTGTAATTAGGAATTTCAAGCTTGAGGCGAGTTTCTAACCCTTTGAGAGGAGGAGCATGAATTTCAAATCAGAAGGTGAGTTCTTGGCAAGTTCTTTATATAAAGAATAAGAGTTCTTGGCCCCTTTAGTCCTTCAGTCATTTTCTTGGGATCAGACTTTGTTTCAATCTTGAGAAGAGTATTGATCTCACTTCGTTGAGGGATTTACTTTTGTTCTTACATCTTTTATGATATAAGAATATCGAGCCTTCATTTCGTTCAACTCGAATTTGATTTCTTAGTGGTCCACGAAATAACACGTCCCTATCACAGGCAAAGATCCCACGCAAGCAACAGGTGATAAACGCCCTCTGCGTGTGTTTCTAGGAAGTTGTAATTTTCTTTGTTTTATTTGTGTAAGAGAAGTCTTATAAAAAGACTTACTCTTTTGAACTTATTTTAAAATGATAAACGTTGCAATGAGTTCTGCAACGAAACAACCTTTCGATGCAAACATTACCGTTCCACGTGGAGTTCGAGGAACCCACGCGGTCGACACAGGTGCGAAGGGTGGGGGAAGAGGATGAGGAGATGGTAGCGTAGGACTGGAGGCTGCGGCATCGGTGGTGGTAGGGGAGGGGGAGGTCTTGGACCGAGATTAGGGCCAGCTGGAGGAGGAAAGGGATTGTGGGAGTATTTTTTGGGTTTCAAATTAGGAAGGGTAATTTGGGAATGAGTTCATTGGGTAGTGGGTTTATACATTGTTTGAGGGTTAGTTACATTTATATTTCTGTAAAAGGGCTATGGGGTATTGGTTTTTTAGCTGGGGAGGAGGATGCATAGCTCAACTTTTTTGAGTTGCTCCAAGCAATTTTCCCTAAATAGAATAACCAATGGAGGTGTAATGTTAGTCAGTTAGGTTCAAGGGAATCCAAGAGACGACTACTATTTGGAAGTGTAGTGTTAACTTAATGGTATGAGAAATAGATAGAAGTATAATGCCAATTTATTGATTTTTGAAATGAGACTAGTAGAGGTGTGGTGTTTACTTGTTGGATCCTATGAAATGTGAACCGTTTAGAGGTGTAATATTAACATGATGGTGACAAGAGATTCCTAGGAATATACAAGGGTGAAGTGAGAACTTGATAATTCACTGGGGTATTTTGTTGATATTATTTTATCTTAGAGATCATTTTTATAGTACAAGGTGCAAACTTAAACATGACTAATATCTCTATGGGGAGATAAAAAGGCTCAATTCAAGAGTAATATTTCTTGGAAAATTTCTCATTGATTGGTGTCATAAGCCTATTTCATTTGGATCAATCAGGCGGTATTGCCCATTTGAGTAGACTGTCTCTACTATAAACGAGCCTTCCCATTTAGATTGAAACTTGCCTTTGATCTTATGCATCATGACCATGGATCGACTAATAGCTAAATACCAAGTCTCCTTCTTTAAAGGATCATTCTTTGACCCTCCTATTAAAGGATCTTAATATTCGAGATTAATACATCACGATTCGCAGTTGAGCTTTGAGTCTCAACTCATCTAAAGCCTATAACTCTTGGAGGTTCCTCTAATAGTACTCTTCTATCATCATCTTTTCCATGAGGGTAGTTCTTAACAACAAAATTTGGATCTCCGATATAGCTTTGTAATCCTATAGTAAGGATAAAGGCATAGTGCCTATGGGAGTGCGAACTGTTGTTTGATAGGCCAAAAGACACTATCCAAATTTCTCACGCCAATCTCACTTGTTAGAAGGGACGAACTTCTTCAAAATCTTGATGATTACCTTATTGAATGCTTCGACAAGACCATAAGCAGCCGAGTTGTATGACGTAAAAAGCACATCTTGTATCCCGAATTTATCATAGAATTTGAAGAATGGTCGACTAGTAAATTGTGAACCATTATTGTGGACAATCCTCTAAGGGATACCAAATCAATAGATGACATCATGTTCCTTGAATTTAACCATGTTAGAAATCTTGATTTCATGGAGTGGGATGGCTTTAGCCCACTTGGAGAAGTAGTCGGTGATGGCTAGAATGAATCGATGTCCTTTAGTAGATGGTGGGCTAGTTGGTCTTATGACGTCCATTCCTCACATCTTGAATGGCCATGCAACAATTGTTGAATGCAATTCTTGTGGGCGTTAGTGTAGGAAGTTTGCATGGAATTGACATGCGCAACACCACTTGGCATAGGTCACCGCGTCTATAATCATCGTTAGCCAATAATAGCCTAAACGACAAAGTTGACCTTGGAGTTTTGGTGTAGCCTGATGAGCTCCTCATATGCTATCGTGGGTTTCATTTAGTGCCTCTTGGGTCTCACTTGATGGCAAGCATCTAACTAATATGCTATCAAATGATTTTGTGTACAATGTCTCTGTGACAAAATCGTAGAAGAAGCGAGAGGCTCTCCTTTTGATGGAGATTGCTTACGTTGGATCATCTGGCAATATGACGTGCAAGACATAGTCAACAATTGAGTAAAGCCAATAACTGGGCTCAAAACCCCCACACATAGCATGAACTTCATGGGCATCCAATATCTATTTAGAAGAGCATAGATGGTGGCTAGCTACTGTAATCCACTTAGTAGACTTGGAGCTTAATGCTAAGGAAGCTGCGAGTGATGCTAATGCATTAGTGTAAGTGTTCTCAAGGCAAGCTACATATTTGATGTATAAACATTCAAACGAATGAGCAAGCTTTAATATTGTTTCATTTGCATAGCGAAAGATATCATTGTGTCAAAACTCATCCTCTCCTTTTATCTGATTGAGGATTAATTTGGAATTGCCATGTGATTCAAGATATTTCACTCCCATATCTTGGATAAGATGTAAGCTAATTAAGAGGGTATTTTACTTAGCCACATTGTTAGAACATGACTTAATTAGTAAATAGGCTTAAGGAAGGACATGTCCATGGGGATCAACAAGTACTACCTACACTCCTACGACTATTGTTCTTTTATGGCTATGTTACGATGCACCGTCAATGTAGAGTTGTCACAGTTAATGATCCAACGTGAAGTTTGACTTGAACACCCCATTTAAGATGTTTTTCGTGGAGCTTGGAAGGCTTAGGGAAAGGATAATCTATTAGGAAGTTAGTTAGTGCTTCTCCTTGGATCGCACTCTGAGGTACGAATGTCATATCATATTTGGAAAGTAGTATTGCCCATTTTGCAAGTGTGGAGTTTAAGGATCTAGGATTTGTCATGAGTATCCATAGAGAGTTGACTCCAAAGATGACATGGATGGATTGGTCAGTTAGATAATGTCGCATTGTCTACATTATAAAAACCAGAGCTAGACACTATTATTTGATCGAATTGTAGCAATACTTCACATATATCATGGTCCGATTGATATAGCAAACTGCCTACTCATGCGGTCACCATTTTTCTAGGGAAAGCAGTGCTCTAAGGGAGTGGTCTATAGCTTTGACTTAGATTGGGAATGGTTTGCCCGATACTAGTGCAGCTAGAACAGGTGGCTTCATAAGATACTCTTTGATTTTGTTGAAGGCATTTTGAAAGGCATCATTCTAAATGAGCAAAACATCCTTTTTCACCAACCTTAAGAATGATTGGCATTTTCTAGATAGATTACCAATGAATCTATAGCTCTAGGCTAGATGTCCTAGTAAACCTCTAAGTTCCTTAAGGTTTCTATGAGGCAACATCTCCTAGAAAACTTTGAATATCTCTAGGTCAATGTGTATCCCTTTTGAATGTGACAATAAACTTGATAAATTTTCCTAATGATACACCCAAGAAAAATTTGGTTGGGTTCATCTTGAGTTAGTATTTTTGCATGATTTCGAACACTATTCTCAAATCTTTGATATGATTCTCTTTACAATGACTTTTGTTTGTGAGGTCATTGATATAGCATTTCACCATCTTGCACAAATGATCATAAAAGATTATGTTCACCATATCGTGGTAGGTGGCTCCAACATTCTTCAAACCAAAGCATGTTACTATCCTGCAGTATACTCTCAAAGGTGTTTTGAAAGCGGTGTGCTTTTGATCATCTGCATACATCATAATTTAGTTGTATCCGAAAAAGCTATCCATGAATAACATCCTCTCAAACCCACTGTATTATTGATCATGACATTTGTGATAGGAAGATAGAACTCACGTTTTGGACATATGAGATTAAGATCTCTAAAATTGATGCAGATCCGAAGCTTACCGTTTTTCTTTATCACGATGATAATGTTGTCTAGCTAATCTGGATGTTGCTCTTTACAAATAAATTTGCACTCAATGAGTTTGCAGATTTTTTTCAATCTGATCCATCAACTTAGAGCAGATGCATCGTTGTTGTTACTCAACCAGCTTGACACTAGATTCAATATTAAGGTGATGCATAGCCACATTTGGGTCCAACCTATGCATGACTCCATAATTCTAGGTGAAAACATCAATGCACTCTCAAATGAGAGATATAAGTTCTTCTTTTTAAATAAGCAGCAAGCTCTCACTGATCAAGATAAACTTGGAGTTGGCTTCATCACCTACATTGATCTGAATCACTTTATCTTTAGTGGGTGGCTCATAGGGTTCAAAGCACGATTCTCATTATTTTGCCCAGGGATCATCCTTAGGGTCATTGAATATTTTTGATTCATCAAGTTCCATGGTTTCTATATGAAACCATATTGATCATGAATTCCTCATACATGGCACCAATGCTGACATTAATATCCCAACCAGACGTGTCTAAAGAATTGCTTGGTAGCTTCTCAAGTTTTGATCATATGTCTGTTTGCTAGGAGATATATCAGAGCCTACATTTAGTTTGATTGAAGTAATTGATTTTTTCCTCCTTTTGATGGAAAGGAGATTAATAGGACCCATGGTCCTCGATCAAAATTTAACCGTAATTTAGGGTAAAGTTGTAGTCCATTTTTCATTATGTGATGGGATTGCTGGCTATAATGAGAAAACTCAAGCATTGCTTCAATTTTGTCATCTAAGACTAGTAGATGTGGTTATGCTTTGACTTTCTCAAAGAGGATTGGATCTTGAATGTTTCTTTTAGCAAGGATTGTGAACGTGGTATCTTCTGAGCTATCCAGCTATTAATTAGTCGAATATGACTCTTTTAAGGGCATATGCAAACTCAGTCCTAAAGCTAGGCCTAGACAATAAAGGATCAGTTTCTAAGTTTTCATGCTCAGAGCCTAAAGAACAGTCACAAGTAAGCTTTACGTTATCATTAAATCCCAGTCACCTGATTTTCGGCTAACTGTTTTATACATAGATCCTCTAGAGTAATTACAAGAGGTTCTATCTTCCAGATAGGATCCTCATTTGGGATGGATTCATCTACCTCAATGCCACTTTTCAAGTTTTTAGGGATAGCTACCTCAATTGTATGCTTTTCATCGTACATGAGGGAGTCAATGAAGTTGTTCTCCACTCATTTAAAAGGATGTTTCTTAGCATAGACCCTTTGATGTACCCCCTCTTCATCGATATACTTGAAGTACTGATGTAACGTTGATATGACGATCATATTAGAGTGGATCCATGGTCATACAAGGAGAAAGTTGTAGGATGTTTATATGTCAATCATATATCATGTCACCTCCATTTTTAGATCCCCAATCTGACACTTAAGATGGATCTTTCCTAGTGATCGACTACCGCTAAAGCTAAATCCAGAGATAGTAATAGTCATTCTTGAAAGGTTGTAGAGTGGAATGCCAAAGGCTAAGAAGCCGCGAATGAAAGATGCTCAAGGCAAATCATCGATTGATATGAATTTGATCGACTTTGGTTGAACTGATCTACCCAATGTAATAGATGGATTGGTTGTGGTAGTTGTCCTTGATAAGTATATCATCAGGAGTGCAGTAAATGCAAGGCTTCTACTGATAGCATTGGTAGCATTGCCTTTAATCTTCATCTTGTGGAGACCCAGGCATGTGAGTGAGAAACGCTTCACTGTCTATAAATGCTTCCGTCAAAGCCTCTCTCATGTCCTTAGACAAAAGAAGATGTTTATGTACGGTTATGTGAGCTGATATGCTAGCTAGCTAAGCTAATAAATCATACCGGAATGGGACTTTGAATCTAACGAATGGTGGCTGCAAAGCCTTCTCGAACTGTGTTTCCTTTTTATTTAACAGGTTTGAGCTACTTAGAAGGTCTTGGTCGATCATAGTTCTTCAGTTAGCCTCTACTAGATCTTGTTCCAATAGGAGAATTTTGGTCCAGTTGAACAGCCATAGCAACTTTCTCTTCCTTAGTGTCAATCATTGTGGAGACTTGTAAAGACTCATCGCATGCAATTGCACATATGGTGTTGCAAGATTTCATCTTTCCTTTACCCATTGCACGAGATGTTGACCTAGAGGATGTCTAGCCCTCATTTTGGAGAACATCAGGATGGACCCACATTATTTCTCCTCTATTAATTGTAAGAGGGACGAACAGTCTTGCTAATCATGATTAATCAAGTTCATCCTTGAAGTTAGAACTAGAATGACACCATTTTGAACTTGAGTCATTAGCATGGACCCAAATTGAAGGGTCACCATATTGGCAGTAACCTTCTTTTACTTAGGTTGGAGCTTGAGAGCCTCTGAGTTGATGGCTATCTTATTTTATCCTTGAGGATATAATAGTTCTTCCTCAAGTGCTAGAACATTCTGTTGTAAAGGCAACAATTAAGATCATTATTATTCCCAACCTCTTCTAAGCATCAGGCTTTAGGAAACTTTAGCCAATTTATCTTCTTGAGCACATGAATGATGGCAAAGATATGCTCATCTTTGAAAGAGTAGCTCTGTTAGCACCTTTTAAGGTCCCTTTCTTCTAATTGTCACATTTTTTAACCTCAATTACAAATGTCTCCTTGGCTTTTGACCGAGATGACTGACCTTGCTTGTTTTTCCCCCCTCTTTGATTTGAGCAGGGATCAAACTTATTGAAGAGTTTGACAGATTTCTTAGTGATTTCTGCATGCTCTATGAGATCATTCTATGAGTTCCCCTTAACTACACCAATGTGAGGGTGCTAACGAAGAGTCTCTCTTTGATAGCGTTAATGCCTACTACACTCCCTGTTTGTTTATAGAAGTAGTATATGTGCTAGCTAGGGGAACCTTTGCTATTGAACATGTGTAATGTCTACGGGTTGAACTTTATTTGGTGAGGAACAAAGTCCCACTCAAAAGGATAAGGTCAGGTAATCCCAGTTTTCTTTAGCTCCATACATTGTGTCAGAGCATTAAGCTAACTTTTGAGATTTTTAAGGATCTTTGCTTCATTGCTCTCCTTTAGGGGAGCTGAGTCTCAGATTCTGAGTGAGTGGAGTAAATATCATCACAATTTGATGGCTCTTCCTTGAAGGAAACTACAATAGGTTGTTTCCCTTTCAAATTATCTCCGGGAGAATGAGAGACGTGCAATATCTATTGCATCATGACTTCAAGTTGCTCAAAGAACTTATCAGATGCTTTCTTTTAAGCTTCCATTTGATGAATAAGGTCAACATGGGTGTCTGTCCATCATGTCTACGAACCACCTCCGCTCTTGACTTGAGCTAGGAGTCACATTTGACACTATGACAATGTTTGCATTACTATAGCAGGTAGGTCTATTCATGAAGATACTCGATAAGCGTACATTCTCAAAAGAGAATAATCAAAGGGGATTATTGTGCCTTGACTAAACCCGATGTGATGATAAACGCCATTAGTCTTTGGGAGTATGCTTCTAGTACTATGAGAATATCGAAGATCAGAAGGACTATCTGCATCCTCTTTATCATCTCCATTAATCGCACTAGTCATATTGATCATAGATTCTTAGATATTAGCTTTACCCAGCCAGGTACATCGTCGCCTTTTAATCCAAGTCTCTAAAGACTTAGGAACTTTGTTGAGACAATTGAACACTGATCCCTTTACATGGAGAGATTTGCATTGGCAATTTGTTTGAACTAACGTGGCGATCTCCCCAGTGTAGCACAATACTGACATTAGCACGCACTCTTTAGAGAAAAGAATTGCCTTAAATTAGTGGGAATTTTGACTTAGCTTTAGCAGTTGCTCTTCTTGAGAGCAACTTCGCCTGCTTGGACTTCGACAAGCAAACAACACCTATGATGATATTATTTTGACCCAGGACTGGTGTAGTTAATTAAGTCCTTATCACAAGTCAATGCTTGTGATTTAGATAAAGAATCACCATGGGTGATATTGTTCCCTTGTTGGATTTTGGGTGGACGATAATCCCTATTCTTTACTCATAATAGAGAAGATAGTGAGCATCGTGAGATGCTTTAAAGTGAACACTAAAGGGGTTGTTAACTATTGTCCAAAATGAGAAGATGATTAAACATTTTGACCTTCACGAGAGTTTAGGGTCGCTCCATTTTGGCTTTGGTCGAACATCATCTAAAGCCAAGAGTCTCATTAGCAATCTTGGCACTCTCCATAAAGATCTGGCTGTTAGTCAATAGAGTTCAATTTGAACCCAGCCCTAAACTATGACAAACTTTAAGGCAGTTTTTACTTGGAGTCGTGCAAGTCTTCTTTGAGGAAAGATATTTCTCAAGCTTTGCTTTATCAAATTCAATGAGTAGTGATTCAGCAAAAGATAGTATGGCTTTAGTGTCAAATTGTGACATGTCTTTTCATCCATTGAGAGGAAAATCCCCAATGGAAATGCCATCCTATTTCGGATCTTTGAATTATAACTAAAACTTATCTCACAATTTCTAGATTATATGTAAATAAGAAAAAAAATTAGAGATTGTGTTCTTTTCTATGTGCCAATGGAGCGTTAATTTCATACTCTGTTAGCAGTCAGACTAAGGTGGCAAATCTTCTACTAATTAAAGGCCACGGACTAAGCTTGATCTCTAACCTCTTTAGAGCATGTTGAAGTCTCTCTAAAATCACTATAAGATGCAAGTTCACAATATGCTAAAAAGTGCCAAAGTTTTTAAGTGCGTAAAAATGAACAATCTTCCCTACTCTTATAGGTTAAAAGAGAGAGTTAGTGGCAATTAAATGTGTATTTAGTGCTAATTAACTTAGAAGATAATGAAGATAAATTGGTTCAACAGAAATAGCTTCTGAAACGCTAATAAGCAATGTTCACCAACAATGGTCGAGGACAAAGCTTGTTGAGTGGCCTTCTAGCGAATTTCACTAGAATGTGTGTAACCCACTTCTCTTGGGGTGTGGATGACATGACCCATGGACTAATGTGATGAAATTCATTTTGGGTGAACTTTGTTTGATGCTTCATTTTGACTTGGACTTGGTAGCAAGCTTTTAGTGTAGCTTGGGCGAGCTCCACAGAGATATTGGTGAGCTCCGCTAAAGCTCATATTTGGGCTAATTTGATTTGACTATGTGTTTATCCCATGGATATCCACTTCTTAAGCCTATATTGGGCTCCAATATTAGATTTTGTATTATTACATTGAGTATCAGTCAAGGATTGAGCTATATTTTGACTATTAACATGCACTTGTAACGTTTGCATTTTATTCGCATTAGTATGCAAGTTGTGATACTATAAACATGTTAAGATAATTTATATCACGGATTTAGATGATTAGGTGGATATCGTTGTTCATGGTATATATTGTTGGTGGTCAAAAAATACAAACCATTTGATAGGATCATCGAAAGGGAAACACGAACCCTGAGGGCATTTGATCATTTGAATTCAACCACCTGACCCCAACAGGAGATAAAGAAAACCCATAAGTGTTGCTGATGTGATTTGAGCACTATCATTATATCTCTCACACAGAATGTATTGCATAAACGAGATAAGCACTTCGGACATTTCGAGGCGCACTGTTGATGTGGCATAATTATGTACCAAAATTACAAGTGCACAATTGATAAAGTTATAGTATAAAAAGTTATCGATCCCATTAGGAGGTGATTTTAAGAGATTATTAGAATTAGTTCTTATGTTTTGTGCGTGAAAAAAATAGGATTAAAAATTAAGTGTGATTATGGAGAGAGATATGATGAGTGATTGTTTTGAATATATGCAAGTGACAATAAATTGAATTTTAGAGAAGAGAAGAAAGAATCAAAGAATAAAATAAAAAGCAAGAATAAAAAGAGAAAAATCAAGAAAACAAAAGATGGATGGTTCAATTAAAAATATGAAAAATCTAGAATTGAATCCACTAGCTAATCTCAATTATTAAATACAAACTATTCTCTTTTTGTCATATTTCAATTTAGATTTATTAAGTATAGACTATCAAACCATTTAAGGAAAGTATAACCTATCAAATTATCATCTAAGTAAAAATAAAAATCATGATAAGAACAACAACAAGATAGTAATCCTAGAATTCATAAGTATAACCTATCAAATCACTCAAGATAAGCATAAATTATCAAATTCTTCTTCTATCAATTAGTTCTCTAGTTGATTGTCCTATACATGATCATTTTAAGTGTAAGAGAATAATTTGCAGAACATAAAGAAAATTAGACTAGTTTCATACAATTCTAAGATTACTACAAGAATTAATTTTACATCTTAAGAAATAAAAGTAAGAAGAAAAAGAACTAATTACAAAAATAAAAAAAATCTAAACTATGAACAAGAAATAAATCTAACTACAAAGAATTAAAATCTAAAATACAAAATAAATTACAAAAATTAAATGCAAGAAAATAAATCTACTCTACAAATTAAGGTGTAAAAAGAAATAAAAAAAGATAAGAAAATAAATCTACACTACAAGCATGAATATAAATCTAACTGATAAGCAATAATAAAGAAATTACTAAAAAGAAATAAAAGAGAAAAATAAAAGAAATGCAAACCTTCAAATTGCTCTTCATCTCCATCCTCATCATTCAACAAAGAGGAGAAAAGAAAATTTTAAAGTGGAGAAAAATTCTTTTATTAATTATAACAAAAGTTATAAATTTGGAAGGTCTTCTCAATTAAGAGTAACCCTCCTCTCTAAATGGAGTTACAAAATTTTTTACCCCTCTAACCCCTCACTCTCTACCCATATTTATAGTAAACATCAGTGAATGAGAGCCATTGGATTAAAATCTTATCTAAAACAAGCAAATTTTAGCCACTAATCTGTAACAAACTGTCAGAGGTATCGATACCGACATCGATAAGGGTATCGATGCCGGCATCGATGCTAGTGCTCTCCTATTGCTATCCGAACTTTTTCTCTTGTTCTTGGACTTGGACTTTTGGGCTTTGCCATTTCTTCTTCTTTTTATCTTTGGGCTTTAGGATAAATTGTCAATTGGATTTTACAATGGGCTTCTTTATTTCTTTTTTGCTTCATTTCTTCATTTACTCAAGAGGCTTTGTTGAGAGATGAGATTTTTAGGATTTATTCTTGATTAACTTGCATTTAAAGATAAAAATAATTATTAGTGGTATATTTACTCATATAAAATAGATAATTAGGGTATAAAATTATAATAAAATATGATTATCAAATACCCCCACACCTAAACTTTTGCTAGTCCTCTAGCAAAGAAAGAGAAAAGAAAATCTAACTCACTTTCGCAGGAATCACGGTTGTATTTAGCTCATACAACAAGCCTTTAAACCCCTAGGTTACCTTAGTGGACGAGTTATAGTCTCGTGAGGGTTTGTAGTGAATATACCCATAAAATTCGGTCAACTTGCCAAGTTAAATAAGTCAGTAAATAACTAATTTTCTTTGATATATTTAGACATTCTAATTGAAGCTAGTTAAGTGTTATATATATATATATATATATATATATATATATATATATATATATATATATCCACTCTTTAATTCTTGGTGATTTTTTTTTCTATTTAATTAGGCTTTTTAAGTGACTATTTAGCGAGTTTTGGGCCAATGAATTCCAACCCAATTGGGCTTAGGTCATTAAGTTTAGAGATACTCCTTGATTTTAAGTGTTTATTTTTTTTCCTTTTTGGTGCCCATTTTCCGTACTCTTCTTTTATAAGGTTAGTTTTTTTAATATATATATGTGTGTAAGTATAGATATAGTCTGAAAAAATGTGTAAATCAAGATAACTTGAAAAAAATATTTTTAACTCTAAATTAAGCATGTAAAAATTTTATTATTTTTAATTAAAAGTCTAAGGTAAGGCTTAAGTAAAGTATACTACTTGAAAAATAATTTCTTAAAAAATTTATTTGGAGTTATCATAAAAGGTGAACTTGAGTACATCACTAACTAGGAATTAGAAAATTTAAAATCTATCAATTAGATCAATTATTATTTGACTCTATTAATTTAGCAAGTGATAATATTTTTATATTTTTAATATTATTATTATTATTATTATTATTATTATTATTATTATTATTATTTAAACAAAAATTATGTCAAAAATGTAACAAAAGGATAAAATAAAGAGGAAAAAATGTACTTCTCACCCCCACATCTAAATTTTGCATTGTCATCAATGCAAATTCGCTGATGCATAAAGTAAAGCAGATAAGAATTAAAGAACTTACATTTGTTCTGTCGACCTAGAAATTATTGTTAGTATGAGGATGAAGAAATCAAATAAGAGAGAAAATTTGTAATTATTTTTTAAATTTTTTCATTTTTTTGTTTTAATTTTTTTATATATTTTTTTATAGATAATGAGGTTCATGAAGAACCAACACCTCTTCCTCTCTGAGCGTAGAAAATTCTAAAAATGGTTTTGGACGTTGACCATTTATTTTAAAAATATTACTATTTTTAGGATTTTCTATCTCGACAGCCCTATGCGAAAAAACTTGTTTGACAAAATATGGACCTGTCTATCTTGATCTTAATTTTCCAGGAAAAAGATGTAACTTTGAATTGTACAATAAAACTTTCTATCATGGAGAGAAATTTTTTCGTAAAATTGATTTGTCATGAAAAATCTTGGTTTTCTCTTTGTAAAATTTTGAGTTTTATATATGCATCATTTCGAATTTTTTCCAACTCATTTATTTGGAGCAAATTGTTCTTACCTGCCGAGTCTGAGTCAAAATTTAACTGTTTTATTGCCCACATTGCTCGATGCTCCAACTTTACTGGTAGGTGACAAGCTTTCCCAAATACCAGTCTGTATGGTGACATCCCTAAATTAGCCTTGAAAGTTGTTCTATATGCCCACAGAGCATCACATAATTTTACAGACCAATCTTTTCTGTTATGATTAACTGTTTTATCTAAGATTTGTTTGATCTACCTGTTTGTGACCTCTACTTGACCACTAGTTTGAGGGTGATAAGGAGTTGATAATTTGTGTGTGATTAAATATTTCCTCTTCAAAGCCTCAAAAGAACGGTTACAGAAGTGTGTACCGTTATCACTAATGATCGCTCGAGGCACTCCAAACCGTGCAAAGACATTCTCCTTCAAAAACTTGACAACAACCTTGTTGTCATTAGTTTTACAAGCTACCGCCTCAACCCATTTTGACATGTATTCGACAGCTACTAGAATGTAAACATTTCCAAAGGAATTTGGAAATGGTCCCATGAAATCGATACCCCACAGATCAAAAAGTTCAACAGATAAGATGGGTTGTAAGAGCATCATATTTCTTCTAGTGACTTTCCCTAAAAGCTGACAGCGGTTACAGGTTTTATAAAACTCGTATGAATCCTTAAAAAGAGTAGGCCAGTATAGCCCACATTAGAGAATTTTTTCGGCTGTTTTTCTTGCACCAAAGTGGCCCCCACATGCTTGCTCATGATAAAAGGAAAGAACAATCCTAGTTTATTCAGTGAGAACACACCTCCTAAAGATCTGATCAGGACAGAATTTGAACAGATATGGATCATCCCAGTAAAAGCATTTTACTTGGGAGAGAAAACGGGATCTATCATGTTTAGATCAATGAGAAGGGATTTGGTTCATGACTATGTAGTTCATAATATCAGCGAACCATGGAACAGATTAGATTTGTAGGAGTTGTTCATTAGGGAAATGCTCATTGATCAGAACGGTTGATGTTGGTGCATTCGGGAGTCGAGAGAGGTGATCTGCTACGGGGTTCTCTGTTCCTCTTCTATCAAGAATTTGAATGTCAAACTCTTGAAGTATGAGAATCCATCTAATGAGCCGTGCTGTAGCATCCTTTTTGGTCAAAAGATACTTTAGTGCGGCATGATCTGTGAAAACTTTGGTTAATGAACCAATGAGGTAGGACCTGGATTTTTCTAAGGCAAAGACTACAGCTAAAAACTCTTTTTCTGTGACAGAGTAATTTTGTTGGGCATCATTCAGAGTCCTACTAGCATAGTAGATCACATACGGTTTTCCATCAAACCATTGTCCTAAAAACAGCACCAATCGTGGAATCAGATGCATCATACATCAGTTCGAAGGGTAAGGTCTAGTCCGGTGCATGAATGATAGGAGCTGTGGTTAGCTCCTTTTTCAAATATTCAAAAGCTTTGAGATAGCCGGGAGATAAGACAAATGATGTATCTTTGGCTAAGAGATTGGTCAAGGGTCTAGCAATTTTGCTAAAATCCTTGATGAAACGTCGGTAAAAACCAGCATGACTAAGAAACGATCTGACATCTTTGACAGTTTTGGGAGGAGGGAGATTGGAAATGAGATCTACCTTAGCTTTGTCCACTTCGATTCCCCTATTAGAAACTACATGTCCTAAGACAATACCTTGTTTGACCATGAAATGATATTCCTCCCAATTGAGAGTCAGATTTTTCTCCCTAAACCG
>NC_033795.1:47648554-47735418 GCF_001876935.1 Asparagus officinalis
TATATGAGTCGTCACCAACTCCTCAATGGCTGTCATCCGGGCAATGAGAGGAGCCATGATGTCCACCAAATACTGAGGAGCCTGCTGCGGCTCGGGTGGAGTCTGCCGAGGCTCGGATTGAGCCGGCTGCTGCTCAGATGGAGTCTGCTGCGACTCTGCCTGCCCAGCTCTCCGAGTACGAGGCCTACGACGTCCTGTCATCTTTCTGATCATAAGAAAATAAGAGTTGTGAGCCAAAATAGACGTCTATAAATAGCGTATCATGACACAATTTTCACATCATATAGTATTTGCACAACTGTTTGAATTTATACAAAATTAGTTGTCATAAAAAAAAATTCTCAAATTTTGAGATATACGCATATATCGTCCTCACTCATACTAGGAAATCCTTACGGACTCTATACATGAATCCTAGGAAACTCTATCCTAGCTCCACGACTCGACACAGGATGATCCTAAGGATACTGGAACTAGAGCTCTGATACCAACTGTGACGCCCCTGGGTTCACACAAGGCTGCAGTCCAAGGTGAAACCAAGGATGTCAAACCTGCCATGCACCACATCTTGCAATAACATGTTTCACCATCACAATTCTATCACTCTAGTAGAGTCAATAACAGGTGTAGGTACAAAAGCAAGTAAGAGATGATACAAGAGATAACTGATGAAATGATAGAGATCAAAATAATATTTCATCATTCAACATACAGAAATACAAAGTCAATGTCTGAAATGAATAAACTGGAGTTCTTAACAAATCTCAAATACAACAAGTCTGAGTAAAGGAAATAAGGCACACAGCCTTTACAACATCTAGAATAAAGTCCTCAAATGTCTAAACAAAGTCTACAGTGGAGCTCCATAAATAAAATATATCTAAATAGACAGATGAAGCTAAAGTACATCGCCATCAACCTGCGACTCTCCGGGCTTCTGGCTCGTCACCTGAAAGGGGGAGGGACAACGAGCGTCAAAGCGCTAGCGAGCAACATCACAACCAACCCCAAGGGAAAGGGCTCGTTGTATACAGAAAGTACAGTTAACACAAATCATATATGTATAAATAATTGTCCTAAGAATAAGGGGGTATTAGTACTTAGGAAATTCCAACACGAGCATAGGTACGTCGAGCGAAATAATCCAAACAAGGAAACCCTCATGTATATACCTTGTATCTCAAATTGAAAGTCCCTAAGTACCAAACCCGAGGTCTAATACAAGAAACAATAAAGAAAAGAATACAACCCATCTCTATCGATAAATGTAACCATGTCAAAGCCACAATAAGTGTCATGTCCAGCCTAGGTAGCTATCATGTCCAAACTTAATAAATATGTCGTGCTCTAAACTCAAATATGTATCATGCTCAAGGTTTAGCAAATGTCCAACACATGGACTAAAGGTAATGCATGTCCAACACAGGGACTAAAATGATAAGTATCCAACACATGGATTAATAGTAATGTATGCCCAACACATGGACCGAAATGATAAGTATCCAACACATGGATTAATAATAATGTATGCCCAACACATGGACCGAAATGATGAGTATCCAACACATGGACTATAAGTAAAGAGGTGCAATTGTCAAAGATATATGTGGAAAGATATACATATCCTAAACTCGCACGTGTCTCGATGTGCGGGTCTAAACTTGTGTCAAAGTCAAACTCTATGTATAGCTAAATCACTAACATCGCAAACTGGTGTAAGATAAATGAGGTGATCTCGAACACGCGAAAAGATCAACAAAAAGTCAACATTTCACAAAAACTGTGCGGCGGGCGACCGCAGAGGTCACTCCGGTCGACCGCACACAAAGCACAAATCTACTGAGCTCAAAACTGAGCGGCGGTCGACCGCAGAGGTCACTCCGGTCGACCGCGAAAAGAGCAGAAACACTTCTGCTCGACAAAACACCCAGCGGTCGACCGCCGCGTCCACTGCAGTCGACCGCGAAGCAGACAGAAGCCCAGTTAGGGTTTCTGTCAGCTTCGAACCACATACAAACTTGATGAATTCTACACTAATGTAAATCTAACATTTCTAATATGTCATATGACAGAAAACAACGAACTTAAACATTTAAAATCTCGTCACTAAAATCCCAAACACATATATATACATGATTTGAAAGTTTTAAAACAATAAAACATGATTAACTCTTATTAAAACATTTTCAGATCTAGATCTCATGAATACAAATTCGTGGGTGAGCTTTTAAACATCTGAAATACTTGATTTATACATCATATACCATAATGATCTATTACTTATACAAAAATACGATTTTTGGCCCAATAAAACCGGATTAAGACTCAAATTTAAGCATGAAAACAAAAGAGGTGAAGTTGGGCGAGATGTTACTCACCTCTGATGAGAAGAGAACCCTAGATTTGTAGGAGAATGATCCCTATCGCTGAACACCGATGAATCTCACGAAATTCCACCGAAAATCCTTCGAAACGCCCCAAAAACGTCAAAATTCGAGCTAGGGTTTAGAGGGGAGAGAGAGAGGGTGGCTGAGGCTATTAGGGTTCAATAGAGGGTTCTGAGAGCTTCAAAACGAGTATATATAAGTGGGGTAACAACCGGGTTTGGTATAAAAAAAAATCCGACCCGAAACAGAACTGGCAGAACCAGATTCGCTGCGCGGTCGACCGCAGCGACCACGGCGGTCGACTGCGCAGGTTCCTGGGTCATGCTCAGACTGGGGTTCGGTGAAAAGGCTATAACTTTCTCATCTGGTCTCGGAATGAGGTGATCTAAGATTCGTTGGAAAGCTCTTGAAGAGACCTACAACTTTGTTCTTATACACTTTTCCAGATTCTAAATGAAACAGTGTGCAAAACATAGAAACTCTCAATTGGTCAAAATTCTCAGATTCTCACTCTTGCCTTTGTGCATGTTTTGTGTATTTACACTCATATATTCACAAATATACATTGAATTGATTTCAAATCAATTCCTATCATACTGAACCATCAAAATATATTATTTTCACCATATAACATATTTATAATTATTTATCACACTATATTCAAATTTTCAGGGTTTTACAGTATGTAGTGCGAAAGAGACAATGACAAGATTATCTACATTTTTTTATTTTTAAAAGAGAGGAGGGCTATAGAACATAGTTTGGAGACCCAAGATCCCACATCCTTCTGCTTTTACTTAAATTTTATAATGTATTAAAGATAATGGAAACAATATTTTCCACATTTTACTTTAATATTTGTTTAATTTTTTAATTCTTTACTTCCTATTAATCAAGGGTTTTCTTTTAGTGAGAGTAATTAAAAAAAAGAAGTAAATTTCTAGAAGCATGCATTCCACGTTTTAGTAATCAAAGTGATATGGTCTGGTCAAGAGGAGATTAGCCTACCGTATTATAGTTTTACCATACAATAGATACTAGCGCTATTTTGAAAATTTCTTTAAAAAAATTTATCTCTAGGGCATTCTGACGCTTACACTAATAGGGCGAGAGATATTCATACAGAGAGAAGCGATCTTGACCCTGTCCTTCCCCTTCAACATCAAGACATGATAGAGACCCCAACAAGGGTAAGTACTCAGGCATCTGGAAAAGTAATTAAATGAACAAAGTACAAAAAGAAGTCCTTTGGCAATCAAGAGTACCTTTGGCATGAACCCCGAATAGTGCAACAAAGTTAGTCATCTTCGGCCCCACACTTTTAGTTAGTTAGAATGTCCAGCTGCATCTCTCTTCATCTCTGGAGAAAGTACCCTCAATGATTGTTCAATCTGAAACATGAGCTTTTAAGCCTCAATTCGAGGAAGGAAATTAAAGAAATACCATATGGAACTTACCCTAACGAGGGAAGGGTTCTATCATGATTGACCTTCTGGCAGGCATGCTAATGTTAGATTCAACCACTTTCATCTTTAGAGGCCTCCCATCTAAAGTTGTGGCTGTAGAAAGGGTGTTCAACTCATCTCCTACCAAAGAAAGCGGAATAACAGAGTTACGTACAAGGACGTTCGCCTTGAGTCTAACTCTAGAGATCCTACATCCTGAGAAAAGGAATCATCCCTATCATCAGCCACATCAAGGCCTAGGCAATCCTCATCAAAATCCTCTGCCTCACTGATTGTCAATGTTATATTAGAGAAAACTCATCACTTACTAATGAGGGTGACGTAAGTTTTCAGTAAAAAAGGAGAAGGAAAATTAAAAAGGGAAGAAAGGCATACCTTCAATACCAACAACCTGGATGACTTCAATGGTGATAACCTGTTGGTCGTCCCTAGCCATCTCAAATCCTTGAGAGGAGTCAAAAGCAATGGGTGATTTGGAGGGTATCTTTGGTTTCCTTGTCCTCATGATGAATTTCTTCCCTTGACAAGAAGCAAGGGGGAATAGGCAATTCGTGATTGCTCTTTTTAGAACTCTAGCAAGCAACCATAGAAGGAGCACTGGAGGCAAGTTGTAACCCTTGACTCTTCTTCTAAGATCATCCATGATGATTAAATTTACTTCTCTTGCATTCTCTTGCCTAGAGCTGTCTACTCCAACATTGTAATTCAAACTCAAGCTAGGGACTCGTTACGGGCTCTCAACCATTACTTGCTAAATGATCAAAATCCTCAGCGATGTCCTCAAGATTCTCAACTAGTTCTTGACGCTCCCCAAAGGGATTCTGTATACCCTTGCAGACCTTGGTTTCGGTGAGGCTATTGTCCCAGCCGTTTCCTCCTTCTCATAAGTGATCATGATTAGTTTCAATGTTGTCATGAGAGAAGCAAAACTAGGAGGCTTGATGGTGACTCATTGATATTACATGTAGATGTTGAGTGAAATATGAACATGGGAGTTGAGTTTGACAAGTTGAATTGAGCCAGCATGCATCCACTAATAAATGCCACCATGCTCACACACCATTCACTACACTACTCTCATGATACAAGATTGTGTTGGGGTTTCCCATCAAAAATTGATAATTCCCAAACTGGTGAGCAAAGTGAGAAAGGTAATAAGGGGTTAAGGGGTAGTGAGCACCGTGGCTACTCACAAGATGAGAAGGCCTAATGTAAGTCAACCATTTGAACACCCCTTCAAGAAGATCCATGTGATTAGTTTTGCTAGCGCCATCATCCTAATATAAAGTTTTGTGGCAAGTATGGCATATTTGGGTAGCAGCATGAACAAAGAAATTCATGGGGGATCGATCTCAAGGCTTGCCACACCTTGCCTAGAAATTGGTTCTTCTAATGATCATAATTGAATCGCTCAAGAATAGAGTCCCCTAGTTATTGGAAAGGCATCAATACAAGGCAATGAACGAACCACGCCACCAAGTACATATAAGGTAGTTTAAGTTGAGGATGCAGCCTATCTGGTGGGAGAAAGAAGTCATTCCCACACCTCTTGGCCTTGCCAATGGAAAACTCATAGCATAGTTGACCAAGACCACTTTGACTACCAACAATCATTGCTGGCAACAAACTCAGCCTATGACCATATTCAAGAACAACAGAGGGATACAATAGCTTCTCAAATAAATAGTCCCTGGATCAAATAGCACAACACATTTCTTTGGTCATACCATCAATAAAGCAACTAAGGTAGCATTCAGAGAAATAGCTTGCTGAGGTTGTTTGTGGAATGAAAGGAAGGTGGCACCTTGGGTATAATCTCCTAAAGCCTTGGCCAAAACAAGAGGACCATAGACACTTCCCTCCCTTAAAGAAGAAACATCATCGATTGGAATATGGAGATGTGTCAAGGCTTGTTACTATTCGCAGATCAAATGAAGATGTAATTATCAAAGGATTGTAACCCGACCAGTTTTCTACAGTGAGGAACTTTGGCAAAAAGGAGGAAGTATGGCTTATGAACTATCTAAAAGTCTCATGCATCACCAGGTGTCATGCATCACCAGATCTGATTGATGCACAAGCCTCAAAGCTTCATTAATAAGGACATCCTCCTCATAAGGGACCACCTTTAAAGGCAATCTAGACATCTCATATTAACTAGTAATACATATGAAATCATGCAAATCTCATAACTATTGCACGCTGTGATATCTAAGTCACATCCAGCAAGATAGGAAAGAATTATCAAAATTGAAATCTGCTTCCTTTTTTTATTCTTAAATATTTGTTTCCTATTCAGATTTTTTCCTATTTATTTTCATTTCCATTCATTTACATTCTTTCATTTCCTTTTTTTCTTTAGCATTGTATCTGCATACAATATAGATGACGTAAAATAAAATTTGCGGTCTTATAAACTTTTACATGGTATCAAAACAAACACAGAAGCCCTAAAATCCTCTCATAAAGTAGTCACCAGCCTTATCTTTGAATTGAGAAGTACTAGTATGTAACCCGTGCAAAGCACGGCAGCTTTTTTTTTTTTATCATTGTATTTTAAATTTGTCTCTCTAAGTTTTAATACATTTAATTTGATCCTTGTATACTTTAAATTAAAAATTATAAATCATATAAAAATATATGTTACCAAAAATATTATCATCTGATGCTTATACATTCTTGTTCTAAAGAATATAAGGTCAACTCTAAATTTCCTAGTTTAAGAATATAAAATTTAATATATTACTAAATTAGCCGAATATCTCTTTCTAAAGTTTTGTCAATGGCAAAATTTTGCAGCCAATAACTATTCAATAGGTCAAATTATTTTGCTCGAGTGAGGGTTGTTTTGGAAAAGTAAAGTAGCTTAAATTGGTATTGATATTATCTAATTCTTCATCTTCCATTTTTCTTGTTCTACAAAAGAAAGTAAGTCTTTATATTTATAAATTCTCTTTTAAGTTGAAATTCCTATGCAATTTATTAATAGTTATTTGTGAACTTGTCCCTTTCTTTCATTGTCATTGTCCCCATTTTTCAATATAACACTGTTTAGAAGGTTTAAATGAGTATGTGAATAAATGAGTAGTATGTGAATAAAAATATTGATGGTTACTTGTGTAGTGACATGAATACATTACATACAGGTTTCTTCAGATGAGGATAAAATGAGTAGTATGTGAAGTACATGTTTTGGTATGGGTTCTTTTTGTTTGAGCTTAATGATGGATGGCTTTACCAACAATTAGATGGCATTACCTAAAAATTTCCCATTATCTACTTGTTTACATAGTTAGGCATTACCAACAATTAGATGGCAACTGGATAAATTTCATTAGCAGCAGTATCCATTTTTCGTTTTGAGCTAATCAAATGGAAAATATGAAGTATTCTCTAAAAAAAGATCAATTGATACAAACAAAAAGAACTTGCAAGCTTGGAGTAGACTTCTCAGATTATTGTTTAAATCGTCCTAAAATAATAAAGACATTAGTCAAAGGTTAAATTTTAATGACTTCTCATATTTAATAATCGTAATTGTAAACTATAGGTGAAGCTCAGAAAACACACCATTGGTGCAGCCCTAATATCATCTCTTGAATTATTCTGACACCTGACTGAAATGCCATCCTGAAATAATGAAATCACCAACAAAACGTTAAATTCAGAATGATTTCTTACCATCAACTATCGGCGAACATATAGATGAACCTAGGAAAACCCACCACTTCTGCATCCCCTGCATTATCTCTTGAATCATTTTGATTCCTGACAGAGGAGTTCGAGGAGTTCTTCTGAACAATTTCATCAACCGAACAATCAGAGGCTTCAACAGAGTCAGATTGACAAAGGATGCTAGTTCTGTAATTACCAGTAAAAAAAAGTTTATGTTGATATATGTCAGTAACTTTTCCTGACCTCATAATAAATCGAAATTGCTCACTGTTTCAGCACTTCCAACTTCCTAAGCCTTATCTGTTAGACCCTAGAGGGGGGGTGATTAGGGTCTTATGCTAATCTAATCCGATTAAATGCCAATTAAAACTAATTAATAAGTTATCCTAGCAAGTATAAAATACAACAAGATACGTAAGCTAGGATAAGCAATATGAACAAATGAATATATCCTATCAATGAGATATTACAAATATATGAGCAAGGATATATGAACTAACACAAGGGTAAAATAAACAATCTACACAAGTGATAGGGTAATATGATGAGCAATACACAAAGGCGATATAAGATATGAAAACAAGAATAAGAACGCCAATGCAATCACAAACAAAACGATATGTTTACGAGGTTCGGTCCCCACGACCTACGTCCCCGCTCCTCACCTCGAGGAGATCTCCACTATCACAACCGGGTTTTCTACGTTCACCCGAACAACGTTTACACCTCACAATACAATCACTATGTAATCACACCTCACACACTAAGTGTTGGTCCTAGCCCGTGTCCTCCTCCTCAAGTGCTCGGTTACAACCTCTCCCTAGGCACGTCAACCGACGCCACTCCTCTTGGATTCGACCCCGTCTCTCACCACACACTTCTCTCGGTGTACAAGTGTATTACAAGTGAATCCTCACAATAAGCACAATATAAATCAAATGATTTGTTCTCTAAACAAGGTGAGAACTCAATTAAGCACAACTCTAAGTCACTAATCTCACAACCCAAAATTATACTATGAATGTAAATACAATAAGCTCAATAGGTTGTGTGTGAACAGAGAGTATCAATAAAACAATTTAAACTCAATATAGAAATCTAGCTTATGGAAATTAAGATCAAAACAATAAATAGCTAGAATTGAGTTTAAGGAAAACTTCTCTATAGATCAAGAGTGAGAGAGAGATGAGTTGAATGCCCAAACACCAAAGGATGATCTCCTCTTTGCTCTTGTGAAATTTGCTTCACAAACTAAACTCAAACAAACTCTTAAACTCTTTTAAACAAAACTTAAACCCTTGATTAAAAACTTTCTTAAACTTGTTTTAAAACTCTCTTAGATGGCTTGAAAGAAAACAGCAATAGGGTATTTATACCCACTCAAAAACTCAGCCAAAACCCCTAACAAAAGACAAAAAAGTCCCCAGAAGACAGCTCAGAAAAATAGCCGTTAGTGTCTAACGGATCTATTGGCGGTCGACCGACAGAGATAAGTACATTGAAATAAAATTAAATCATATGATGATATTTTTATTGAACCATAAGTACATTGATCAATGAGGAATAATCTTATGACCCGTTAGGAGTAATTTATCTCTTTAAAGTAACTATTACTGAGTTATATTTCTACTATATCTACGACTAAAAAATTCTATATGTATAAAAAAATTCTAACTCGGTATTTGCACAGACGTGGAACATAAATAATAGTGTTTATTCTTATCACGCTCAATAGCAAATAATGAGGAAGAAGCTATCATGCTACAGGCTTTTAGCAAAAACTATTCCATAATACAGATGAAGCTAATTCTACTTAACATATATAGAGAATGCTACATAGTGCTCTATGAATAGTGAATACCTAACTGATCCACCATCAAAGAATAGCCCTTAATCCAACAACATTACATCTGGCACATTACCAAGGATTGTTTTGCTAAATTTGATGCAATAAGAAAAAGATTCAAGGGTCATTTTGGTTGTTATTTGGAATACTCCATGTTTGAAATAAAGAAAAAAGGACTTAATGAAAATGAAATGCATTATCATTGCACATAAACTATGATAAAGATGTCCATATCATTTATTATTGCCATCTCATGTAAACATTTCACCATAAGTTTCCCTCACAATCTCACAGAATTACAGACATTAGTACATTACCAAGTGAGTTACTACAAATGGCATTCAATAACTATTCCAGGAAATTTTATAGAAGAAATAATCTAGAGATTTTAATGTATGTTGTCTTTCTCTTCAATAGCGTGTTCGTTTGGTCGTGGGTGGATAAGCTTTAGATTATGAAGAACTGATGTTACAATGTATCGTACAAAATAGAGGTCTTCATGATGATCCATAAAGTTGATAGTAATGCAAGCTCATAAATCAGATAGCTGAAAATTTTATGCATAAATGTCAAAAGTTTATAATAGTTCTACAATTAAAAAAAGAATGTATTGAATGATCAAATTTTTTAGAGAGTATATGCTTCAGTAACATACCTAGTTAAATTCAGTAACAACTACATGAAAATAATAAATACATTGGTTAGATTTACAAAATTTGAATTACCCTTTTTGCTAGCTCTGATCACAGTCCTAATGCTAGAAAACAAATAAAGAAAATTTGAAAAATAAAAATATAATTCATTCCTAATAGACACATATCAAATCAGATTATGCTTTACCTCAATAAAAATCAGATTATGCTTGCCAGTAAGCCCACAATAATTCATTTCCCATATGTTAACAATTTCCCATAAGTTAACAATATAATTTCTTCTTCCTCTCACTTTAAATTTAACCCACATTAAATATTGCCAACACATCATAAAAAAACAAAAGATCAGCACTCACATGGGAAAAAAACAATGTAAACATAATAAGCTTGTCGGGTTCGTATCAAATCATAAAGAATTATAAATGAACTGTAACCTTCATATTAAAAGCATCATATGCAAGTATAATCCTATGCTTTATATATACATACAAAGAGTAAAATACATTTCAACTACGTATATATAAATGTTATCAATTAAACTCTGTTATCAAAATTTTGAGAATGCTATTCAAGAGGACTAATTTCTAAGAAAAACAATTCTCTCTAAAACATATTTTTTATATTAATAGAAATACAACTATTATATATAAAGCTGAACTAATTTCCAAGAGAACTACATCTTTTAATTTTTTTTTTCTTGAATCAGATTACATTTGCATCTAAAGCCTAGAAAGCAAGATGTAAAAAATAATTGTGATACGCGAATACTTTAAGGTAATAGCAAAATAGACCAATACATAATGTATCATTTATGTTGATAAATTCTCAAGCTAATAGGAAAAGTAGACATTTATAGAAATAAGTAATTAGTTTCTTGAGAAGCTCTTAAAAAAATCTTAAAAGCACTTGATGTGGAACCATAAAATTCTATCTATCATAAAGTCATGTTGGGTATAATAGCTTCTTAGTTCAACTTCAGTACATGATTGAACCAAAACACCCCAAGAATAATAATTTTTTTTTGTTATCGATTAAAAGAAAATATTACTATTTACCTCACACTTTATGATCAGCATTTCAAGCAGCTAATCCTCTCTCCTCAATGTAGTTATGCATTCCCTTCTGTACATAATGCAATTTTGGATGTCAGCATGTTGATCGTCAATGAAGAGAGAATCGTGAATACGAAACTGAGTACCCATCAAAGTGTATCAAAGAACTCAAAAATATCTCACCTTGTGAATCATAACCCTTGTGAATATTGTAATCATCTGAAGCAGCTGGAATCGAAGCATTCAAAAGATAAGGAGAGGTTCAAAGTTTCGACCTTTACCTTCTTTTGTCGACCTTCAGGCTTGATATCCTTCATGATTCTCTCGCTTCGCTCTCAACTGGAGGCGGAGATTCTTCGCCCTTGGATTTGGGTTTTTTCGTCGTTGTTTAGGGTTTGGTCTTGGTCTCGAAACCCTAGGTTAGGGTTTTCACAGAGGTAGCTGAGAGTGAGCTCCTGGAGCCCGTGAGATTTTGGCGGGAATCCATGGAGGCCATATCGAAGGGGGCTGGAACTGGAGCTGGGATCGGATTCTGGGTGGGGGGATCCATCGAAGGGTGCGGATCGGATTCTGAAGGTGATGTCGTTGGCGGCGGCGATGATCGTGGATTTGAGGTCGCTGAGGCTGATCTTGCTGTCACGGTCGGCGTCGAGGACGTTGAAGGCCAGGCGGAAGTCCGGCGAGTCGCCGCCGTCGGAGGGGAGGGGGTAGCAGCGGGAGGGACACTTTGGGATTTGGGGATTTTTTTTTCTTAGTCGATGAAGGACGGAGAGAAGACCAGAGAGATGTAGAAAGAAAAAGGAGAGGTTGTTTTTTTATCTTTTTATTTCCCCCTTTCAAGGTGAGCACTGTTGGTTTTTGAATTTTGAAATTGAACCTTTAAAAAAATTGAATAAAAGTGATTATAATAATGTGGTTACTGTAGGGAATATGTCAGTGGAAGGAAGTGGGCTCTATAATCAATCACTGTTCAATTTACTGTAGCGTGAACAGTAATTCTTTGATCCTCCTATTTCTATAAAGGAATAGATGTCTAAGAGCTCTCAAATGAATCTACTGTTGGGTCCTTTTGTTTTAATGATGATTAACAAACAATTTATAACTAATGTTGTTTGTTTAGTATTTATATTTTGTATTTATTCTAGGCAAATAATAAGTTGGAGGATGGATAGAATTAAGCATTCACAATCATATTCAATGGAGGTTGGCGGAATTTTGGTATGAAGCCTATGCAATTCAAGTTGAAGATCCAAGTTCAAGCTTCATCCGCATGTTTACCAAGTCGAGCTCATTGAAGACCTTCATCAAGCTTGGGTAATTTAGTTTTAGGTTTTCTATTATGTGTGTTAGATACTTTAAGTTCAATATCATATATACACACATACACATTTTGGATTTATATATAGTTATATATATACAAGTTTTGGTTTTTGGTTTAGTTATGTAGATATGAAACAATTATATATTCATATACACTTTTATATGTTTCATATTTTATTGTATTTGGTAGATATGAAACAATTATATATTCATATACACTTTTATATGTTTCATATTTTATTGTATTTGGAAAAAATATTATATTTTTGGTTTATAGACTTAACAACTGTAGTTTATACTTTTTATCAAGTCTATAAAATCATTTTACATAGTTTCAAATTTTGGTTTATGTCAAAACATCAAATTTTATGCCTATCAAGTTTGCTTGTTTTGGACATTTTTGTAAAATAAAGAGATTTCTCATTTGAGATGTGTTTTTTGAAAACCAGTTTTTATAGCATGTGTATTATCATGTCTACAATCATTTTCCAAAATTTTACATTTTTTAGAATATGTTTGTTATTTTTAAAGAGAGTTTAAAAATTAGTTTTACTATTCAAAACAGGCTGATAACCTGTTATCAGTCGACTGGTAAGTCGACTGATGATATCAGTCGACTGATGTGTCGACTGAAGAATATGTCTGGAATCAATAAAAAGTTTTTGTTTTGTTTTTGTCGACTGACCAGTCGACTGATGAGGTCATCAGTCAACTGATAAAGTCGTCAGTCGACTGATGAGCTAGAAAATACCTCTAACGGTTAGCTCATTAGTCGACTGATGTTGTAACGGCTAGTTTTTTTCAACATGTTTCAGTTTTGGGTTTTTGGTCTTTTTGCTTTGTTTTTATTGTGTTTTGGGGTCTATATAAATACCCCTCATACCTCAGACCAAAAATCATCCAAGAGAATTTTAAAAACAAGTTTAAGGGTGTTTAAGTTTGGTTTAAGTTTGTTTTAAAAGAGTTTGTTTGTGAAGAGATTTTTACAAGAGGAAGAAGGGATCATCCTTTGGTGTTTGAGCTTCAACTCATCTCTCTCTCTCTCTCTCTTGATCTATAGAGAAGTTTTTCTAAACTCTATTTCTAGCTATTTATTATTTTGTTCATAATTTCCATAAGCTAGAATTTTATTTGAGTTTAGATTTGTTTTGATTATACTCTTTGTTCACACACAACCTATTGAGCTTATTTTATTTTCATACATAGTATAATTTGGGTTGTGGGGATGGTGTGACTTAGAGAGTGAGCTTACACTTAGTTCTCATCTTGTATTAGAGAACAAACAATTATATTTGTGCCTAATTGTAAAGTTACACTTTGTAATACACTTGTACACCGAGAGAAGTGTGTGGTGTGAGACGGGGTCGTCCCAAGAGGAGTGGGGTAGGTGGTAATGCCTAGAGGTAGGTTATAATTCCTAACACTTGAGGGAGACACGGGCTAGAGACCAACACTTAGAGGGTGTAAAGTGTGATTGTAAGAGTGTGAGATTATAAAGTTTTCGGTGAACTAAAAAACCGAGTTATGAGGTGTAAACGTTATTCGGGTGAGCGTAGAAAACCTGGTTGTGATAGTGGAGATCTCCTCGAGGTGAGGAGCGGAGACGTTGGTTGTGGGGACCAAACTCCGTGATCATATCGTTTGTTTGTGTTTGTCCTTTGCGTTCATTTATATTCGTGCTTATTGTTTATATCGCCTTGTTTACGTTTATTTTGCTCACTATCTAGTATAGTTTGTTTACCCTTGTGATATTTGTATATCCTCGCATATATATATATATATGTCTATATATATATATATATATATATATATATAATATATATATATATTATATATATATATATATTATTATTTATTATATATATATATATATATATATATTATTATATATATATGTTATATATATTTCTTCTTGTGCTAGGATATATTTAGTTTAGTAAGTTTTAAATTGGCATAATCGCGATTAGTATAGCATTAAACCCTATTCACCCCCCCCCCCCCCCTCTAGGGTTCTTTCCCTTGTGACATTTAGGGCTTCATCTACCAGCACCTAGAGTGATCGTCAAGGGGAGCCAATTCGATCAGTGGTGTCAATTCTCTATACCACCTCCATCCTAGAGACGATCTAGGGTGGATCTTCATTTTGAACCCCTTGAATGGGGAAAACTATCCTAAATATGGTATGGCTATGAAAAATGCATTGAACGCCAAAGATAAAATTGGTTTTGATGATGGACCCATCTCAAAACCATCAACTGAGTTAACCAAATATGGAGCATGCTTGAAATGCAATTCGATGGTGGTATCATGGCTATTCAACGCCATTGCAATTGATCATGATAGTGTAGCTTACATAAAAATGGCTAGATATGTTTAGCTAGATCTCAAAGAGAGGTTTTCACAAGGGAATGCTCTACACGTTCAATAATTAAAGCGTGATATATCCTTATGCGATCAAGGAAAGGCTTCTTTTACTTCAACTACATAATGCTCAAACACTTGTGGGATAAGGTTCAATTGTATGAGCCACTGCCTATATGCAGATGTGGGGTGACCAAGGCTATCCAAGTAATGAAAGAGATAGAGAAAGTTCATCAATTTTCTATGGACTTGAATGAAAACTTTCAAACTTTGAGATCTCAACTCTTGTCATCAACCCAATTACCAACCTTGAGCAGGACGTACTTCATGGCAATGCATGAAGCTAGGCAACAGGCCCTCTCATCCTCTCGCATGCCATCTTTAGAAGCTACTAACTTATTAGTACAGAAAGTTCCTAACCAAAACTAAGGACCGCCAAAATGTGAACATTGCGGCAAGATCAGTCATCTCAAAGGAAACATGCTTTGAGTTGGTTGGGTAGCCAATAGTTGGAAGCCTAAGGAAGGTCAAAATGGCCAATGTAGAATGGGTTATAAGGTGGAATAGGAGGCTGCCAAACAAGAACATTCTAGATCTGATTCTATAGGTTTCTCTCTTGCAACTACCACTATGTCTCAAGTTGCTGCAGCAACGGCTTCCCTAATAGTTGTTCTTACAGAAGCCCAATAACTCTTGAGTTTGTTGAATCCTGAAATATCCACTAATCCATCAAATCTATCTAGTAAGATTGCTCCTCATTCATCTACTTGGATAATTGATAGTGTTGCATCAAATCACACAACATCCACCGAAATGTACATGAAAAACACTAAATCTTATAATCATTTTGTCAGGTTATCAAATGGCAATTCCTTGCCAATTCCAAAAATTGGTAACATTTTTTCTCTAACGATATCCGGTTAAACAATGTGCTATGTGTGCCAAATTTAATTGCAATATGTTGTCTATTGCTAAGTTGACCAAGGATTTGTGTTTTTTAGGACCTCAAACTGAAGAAACTAATTATTGGAGCGAGTCGGCTACACGATGGGTCTATTACTGCTCTTTTCCTTGAATTCTAGTTGTTTATACTTCTGTCAAAAATTCTGCTCTTTTATGGCACTACCGCATGTGACATTTATCGTTTGATAAGTTATCATAATTTTTAAGTTTGTCATGTGATTTTGTTTCAAACTCTATACATGTTAGTGGCATTTGCATAGACCGAAGCAAACTAGATTACCTTTCTCTTCAAGTACCAATAAAAGTGTTAGAATGTTCTTATTTATACACTGTGATGTATAGAGTGCTTATGCTACTACTTATCCATCTGGTGCGCATTATTTTTTGACAATAATGGATGAGTACACACATTGTACTTGGGTGTTTTTTTTTTTTTGAAGCACAAATCAAAAAATTTCTTATCTGACATACTTTTGCAAAATGATTAAGACTGAATTTGATTGTGAAGTACAGGTGATTCATTCACACAACTGCAAAGAATTAACTTTAAACCAAACTCATTTGTTTAGTCAAGAAAATGGGATCCTACAACAAAGCTCTTGTGCCAACACATCACAACAAAATGGGGCAGTTAAGCAGAACCATAGACATCTCCTTGAAGTGGCACGTGCGCTCTATTTTCAAGTATATTTACCAATCAAATTTTTCGGTGAATGTGTGCTAATAGCCACCTATCTAATCAACATCATGCCCATGCTTGTTCTAAATTGTAAGACACCTTACAAAGTGCTTTGTGGTAAGCTTCCAACATATGTTCGTGTCTTTGGGTCTCTTTGCTATGTGTATTATCACTCTCAAAATTGGGGTAAATTTGATAGTATAGCTTTTGAATGTATTTTTATTGGTTATCCATAAGGGAAAAGGGTTATCAAGTTTATAATTTAGAAACCAAAAAAAATATTCACTTCTAGAGATGTAATTTTTTATAAACACGTATTTCTCTTTGCTTCTTTAGGATGTAATTTTTCATAAACATGTATTTCTCTTTGCTTCTTTGGACAAATCAACAAATTCTAGCCCATCAGGATGAACAAATTTGTTAACAATTTTACCAAATCCCCAATTTGAGTCATTGCTATGTACACAAGATCTTCATGGCAACTCACCACTAGAAATCCAATCCGCTCAGAACACCAACACATCTGAACCTCAGGCCTCTGTTCATCCTCACCGCACATGACAACTACCTTTGAAATATCAAGATTTTGTTGTTCATGTACCTCCTTCTATAGACCCTAATGTTGCTACCTCTCCACTAGTTTCAACATGTATTCATTTATCATATTTCTAACTATGTGTCTTTTCATAAGTTTGCACCTCCTCATAAGTCCTTTCTTTTGGCCATTTCAAATGAAAATGAGCCAAAATATTTTTCACAGGCTATTAAAAGTGCAACATGGAGAGAAGCCATGGCACGCGAGATTGAGGCTTTATAGAAAAACCAGACCTAAACCCTTGAACATCTGCCTCCTCACAAACATGTCATTGATTCTAAATGGGTGTACAACATAAAATATAAACAAGATGGTAGTATCGATGGACACAAGGCACGATTTGTTGCCAAAGGTTTCACACAAATGGAGGGCTTGATTACCATGAGACTTTTGCTCTGGTGGCAAAACTCATAATTGTCTGGTGTCTCTTCACTGTTGCGGTCATCCATAAAGGAGAAATACACCTGGTAGATGTTAACAACGTGTTCCTTCATAGTGACTTAAATGAAGAAGTATACATGAAGATACCACAAGGTTTTGGATGTAAGTGACACATGTTTATGGTGTCTTCACAAGTCCCTTTATGGTCTTAAATAGGCTTCACAAAATTGGTTAAGAGAGTCGGGTTTCAGCAATCTCTTGCTAGCTATTCTCTTTTCACGTTGGCTATCTATGTTGTGCTTATCTATGTTGACGATATCTTGCTAACAGGAAATGATGCCTTACTCATTCGACTCCTCAAAATATATCTACACTCATATTTCCATATCAAAGACCTTAGGAGTTGAAATACTTTCTCGGCATTAAAGTCACACGCACATCTGATGGTCTTGTCCTTAGTCAAAGGAAATATGCTTTGGATATCTTGCATAAAGCAGGAACGTTAGCGGCAAAACTTAGTCCCTTACCACTTGATCAACGATATTCACTAGCACTAGATTCTAGTGGGTTGCTAGCCGATGCATCCTCTCACCATTCCCTCATTGGATAGCCATCTATCTCAGCATTAGGAGACTCGACATTTGCTTTGTAATAAATGTCCTTAATTAGTTCCTACAAAAACCTCGCCAAGGACACTTTGATGCAGCATTAAAGGTATTAAGATACATTAAAAATTCACCCAAACAAAGCATCTTACTCTCTACCTCCAGCCCCCCGCACCTCAAACCTTATTGTGATACCGACTAGACAAGCTGCCCTCTCACTTGACGATGAACAACTAATTATATAACTTATCTCAGTCATGATCACTCGTACCGTGGGAAAGCAAGAAAAACAAGTGGTATCTCACTCCTTAGCTAAAGCAGAGTATCGCGCCATGGCCTTTTCTACTTCTAAGCTCCTCTGGCTTCGTGATTTGCTCCATGACTTTCAGATTGTTCACACTCATCCTATGCAATTAATCCATGACAATAAAGCTGCTCTTCATATATCTTCCAACCCCGTCTTTCATGAACGGACGAAACATATAGAGATTTATTGTCATGTTATCCGTGAGCGCGCGGCTTCAATCCAAGGAATTAGTTACTACTCAGATTCCTTCTAAACACCAACTTGCAAATCTGCTCATGAAAGCACTTGGTCACAACCATCTTCACTCTCTACTTGGCAAGTTGGGCATCGTCAATCTCCATCTCTCAACTTGAGGGGGAGTATTAACCAATAATCATATGTGAAATCATGCTCGTCAACATAACTATCACACGCTATAATCTTCAAGTCAAAATCTAGAAAGGTAAGAAAGAATTATCAATGTTGAAATCTACTTCCATTTTTTATCCCTGGAAAAAAAAAATTCTTATTCAGTTTGTTTTCTACCTATTTTTGTTTCCATTCTTTTATTTCCTTAGATATTTCGGTTCAATGAAATGCTAATTGCATAATAAAGCTCGTTCAGAAGGTTTAATTGATGAAATTTACGTGAAAAACAAGTGTCTCTTATTTGCCTTCCGTTATATGAGAGGGAAACAAACTATACTTTAAGCACCTATTGATAATAAGGATAACACAGTTCTATATCCTTGTGGGATAAACAAAAATTATTCCAACCTATTGTTAGGTCAAACTCATGCATACGTATTAAACAATCTTGAAATATTCTCGAAGTATCGAAGGTAAAATACCACATAAAAGTTTGAATACCATTTAACTAGTAATTTTTAATTTGACAATAATAACTTGTTTATTGCATCAATAGGCAACATCAGGAAAAACTAAAGAAAGAAATTACCGGTAGTACATTAGTACATGACATTAAAGAAAGACATATGAAAGAATTTCCTGTTTGGATGAAGAATGAAGTAATTATCGTTAAATTTAGCAATACTTATATTTTTCACTAAAAAACTTAGCAATTATTGATTTAATAGTTTCGTTATTGTTTATTTCTAGATTCAGGAACAACTTGTCCTTAATAACCAAATATCTGAAGAAGTAAAGACTCACACAACGCCCTTACTATGCCGTAAACCAATATGGTGGATATCATGTTTGTCACTCCCCGCTTCCTAGAATACAGGGAATCGAGACGTGAGCAAGCCCGCGGCATATTAGATTGATGAGAATAAATAAAAATAAATATTTTTTTTCTCAACCTAATACGTTAAGCAACAAGCAATATACAATGCAAAGTCACAGGTCCCCGATCACAATTAGCAAGAATATAATGAACAACACAGAATAAAATAATACATATCATAAATGGAATAACATCCGAGACACAAAGTTTGGGTCAAACATGCCCTTATTACAAAACTATCCAACTGAATGCTGAAGAGATATAGAATACATCGATCAACGGAAAAAGAAAGAACTACAAAAGTAAACTAACACCATCAACTAAGAAAAGATAACTGATCTTCGGCCTATTCTTCAACTCTGTCTGCAAGGCATTCCTGCTGAGAATATCCTGGCTCTGGCACATCTCCAAGCTAGACCTATCCATCCTCTAAATCTGACGTACACCATAGAAAATAGGTATACGTCGGCGTGCATGGCACACAGCAAGATCCCATAATGGAAAAATAGGAACGGTCGAATGACCAAGGCAATAATAGATGCAACAACAGTAATGATAATAGAAGCATGACCAATGCGATAACAGAAATATGAACAAGTGATGATAGTAGTAACGATAGGAGCATGCAACTGGAATACTAACAAGCTAGATACAATCCGCTACTAGAGTATAACAGTCAGAAGAATCCATAATCATCTAAGTGACGAGGTCATACTACTTGTCATCCTATCACAACTTACTGGTCCACATCTCAACAAAACTAACAAAGTCTTCCAGAAGGCACACAAGCATATTATACATATTTTACATGTTATTTGAATTAGAGAAGAATATTTATATATATATAATCGGGTCCCCGTAAACCTGTCCGGGGGTCGCGCCTTCAAGTCAAGTATTATCCCTCTGGCCCATGTATATAAAAACTCACGATATCAGGAAAGCGCATGTGCCCGTTTATATGCATGTTATATGCTCCGTCCAATTTCCCTTTATAAACCTCATGTTTGTCAGATTAATTTAAATGATGTACATAAAATATTGTGCACTAGCGACGGAGTTACAGTGGAACGACTTCTGTAAAACTATGAAAATAACCACGACCCATAACATGTCCGATCAAGAGTGCATCGTTTAGTCAATGTTATAATAGTAATAGTCAAGGAAACCTCATGTCGGGATATCGATATCAAGGGAACTCGGGACACCTTACATCGGGATATCGATGTTAAGTGAGTATAGTCATGCTTTGAAGCACGCTTATAAATCAAACTTTTAACATGAGTCGTCTTCATGTACAGTCTCTCCTATTGGATAACAACTAAGTGATAGAGCAATAAGTTTCCATAATCATTCATGTCAAATACAGTATCAAAAGATAAATACTATGTGTATAAATAAGAGTGTCAAAATTTCGGTATCATTGTAATATGTGATAAACACGGGTAACATTCGCATATTATAATATAATGAAATCTTTTAAAATATCTATTATTATAATAACTCAAAATTATCCTTTTAATTCTAAACTAATCTTCTAAAAATCATTAATTTATTAATTCAAAATAATCCTTTACAAAAATAAAATCCTTAAATTATTTCTCATAATAATTATTCAAAAAAAAATCTTTTTCCAAATCAATTCTTTTCAAAATTGTTTTTTATTATATCAATAACTAATCTTTTAAAATCATAAACTTATTTATTTAAAATAAATCCTTTTACAAAATAATTTCTTTTAAGATACTTATTATCATAATACTTTAAAACCAACCCTTTTTTCAAAATAATTTCTTTTCTCATCATAATAAATTTAAACTAATTCTTTTTCTCAAAAGAAATTCCTTTTAAATTTTTTTATAAATTCTCTAAAATGATTTTATTATCAAAATAAATTCTTTTAAATTTATAATAATTATTCTTAAAATACTATTTATCATATTGTTATGTTTTAATTATTATTATTTCACTAAACAACCCACGCAGATAATTACATCATAATTTAATATATACAGATAATTCATAACAGTCTAAAATTATAATAAAAGACAAGATGGATAAGGGATCCTGCCTAGAGGATGTCAAAGATGTTGTAGAGGGGTAACGGGGATCGTCGTGTGTCTCGGTGGGCTCCTTCAGGGGCTCAAGTTGGGTGATCGGCGGGCGTCGAGTGGAGGAGGGTGGCTCAGCTGGGTGTCCTGTGCATGGGGTTGGATTGGAGCAGGGCTGGTCAGGGTTTGAGCGTTTGGGGGCTGATGCGGCGGTAAGGTGACGGTTGGCTCGGGTGTGGCTGAGGCAGAGGTGGATGCTGGAGGCCGCGGGCTGTGGTGGAGGTGGACGCTCGGACGGAGCGGGCAGGTTGTTGGCGTCTGGTCGGATTTCGTTTAAGGAGAGAGAAACTTGAGGCGAAGCTCGAGAACGATGGCGGATGATCTGTCTGGAGGAGGATGGCGGTCAGATTTGAAGGAGTTTACGGCTGTTGGCGCTAGGTCTAGGAGGTTGGGCGACGTGATGGGTGATGAGAAGGTGGGGAGTTGCGGCCGGTGTCGGAGGGCCAGCTTGTCGCTATTGGAGGTTGGCCAAGGTGAGGGGGCTGTAGCGGGGGATGAAGGGTAGTGGGTCGGAGTCCAGAGCCGAGGGAGGAGTCCTCCTATGTGCGCGCGTGGGTGGGTGACAGATGAAGGCGCGAGGTCGGCGTCGGTCTATAGGAGGTGAGCGTTGAGAGCTGTGGTTGCGAGAGTAAGGTTGGCTGTCCAATGGGGAGGTTGGTCGGGTGGTGTCAGGTGGCTGGAAGGCTCGAGGAAGAAGAAAGGGGTGACGAAGAGGTGGGGCTGCGAGTTGAGAACGAGAAAGAGAGGAGAGAGAGAGAAAGAGGGTGATGGGTAACAAGGTTGCGACGTGAAAACCTAGGGATAGAGAGCCTATATATAGGTTTAGGTTAGGGTTAGGGTTAAAAGAATTAACATAATTAAGAAAATAAAATAGGGAAAAATAGGAATAATTAGGGAGAATTCTTATAAATAATTAACAATAACAATAATAACAACAACAATAATAATAAATATTAAGTTAAAAGTTTTCACCGTAACTAATTAATTTATAATTATCAAAATCATTAAATAAATATAAAATCGGGGTTTTAAATTGTAGAAAATTCTAGAAAAATCAAGAAACTACAAATATTCTTTTTAAAAATAATAATTAAATATTTTAAAATACCAAAAAAATTATTTTAACTAGTATCGAAATTTCATGGTCATTACATTATACCCCCCTTAAAAAAAATTCCGTCCTCGAAATTTAAAATAAGAAAGAACCCAATGACATAAATATGGAACGAGAGTGTATTCAGGAAGTGATGAGACAAGAAACGGTGGAAAGTTCCGGAGTTAAAAAGTGATTAGGTAGGGACTAAGACATAATTCATCGAGATGATAGGATAAGGGCTAACTATAGTCTTACGGATAAAATATGATATGCATCTAAATTATCCATTATATTCTCACTGGTAGGAACTCAGGACCGTGACCTGTATGGGCCACCAAAAAAACCTGTCACGCCCCGCTTCCCAGAATACAGGGAATCGGAACGCGAGCAAGCCCACGACGTATTAGATTAAGGAGAATAAATAAAAATAAATATTTCTTCTTAAATTAATACGCTAAGTGTCAAGCAATATACAATGTAAAGCCATAGGTCCCTGATCATAATTAGCAAGAATAGAACAAACAACATAGAATAAAATAATACATATCACAAATGGAATAACATCCGAGACACAAAGTTTCGGTCAAACATGCCCTTATTACAAAACTATTCAACTGAATACTGAAAAGATATAGAATACATCGATCAACGGAAAATGAAAGAACTACAAAAGTAAACTAGCACCATCAACTAAGAAAAGATAACCGAGTTTCGGCCTATTCTTCAACTCTATCTGCAAGGCACTCCTGCTGAGAATATCCTGGCTCTAGCACATCTCCAAGTTGGACTTGTACGTCCTCTAAATCTGACGTACACCATAGAAAATAGGTGTACGTCAGCATGCATGGCACACGGAAAGATCCCATAATGGAAAGATAAGAACGATCGAATGACCAAGGCAATAATAGATGCAACAACAGTAATGATAATAGAAGCATGACCAATACGATAACAGAAATAGGAACATGTGATGACAGTAGTTACGATAGGAGCATGTAACTGGAATACTAACAAGCTAGATACAATCCGCTACTAGAGTATAACAGTTAGGAAAATCCATAATCATCCAAGTGACGAGGTCATACTACTAGCCATCCTATCACAACTCACCGGTCCACATCTCAACAAAACTAACAAAGTCTTCCAGAAGACACACAAGCATATTATACATATTTTACATGTTATTTGAATTGGAGAAGAATATTTTCATATATATAATCGGGTCCCTATAAACCTGTCCAGGAGTCGCGCCTTCAAGTCAAGTATTAGCCCTATGGCCCATGTATATAAAAACTCACTACATCAGGAAATCGCATGTGCCCATATATATTCAGGTTATATGCTCCGTCCAATTTCCCGTTATAAAATATTGTTCACTAGCTACGGAGTTACCGTGGAACAACTTCTGTAAAACTATGAAAATAACTGTGACCCATAACACGTCCGATCAAGAGTGTATCGACTAGTCTATACTATAATAGTAATAGTCAAGGAAACCTCATATCGGGATATCAATATCAAGGGAACTCGGGACTCCTCACATCAGGATATCGATGTCAAGTGAGTATAGCCATGCTTTAAAGCACGCTTATAAATCATACTTTTAACTGGAGTTGTCTTCATGTACAGTCTCTCTTATTGGATAACAACTAAGTGATAGAGCAATAAGTTTCCATAGTCATTCAGGTCAAATACAGTATCAAACAAGATAAATATTATGTGTATAAATAAGAGTATCAAAATATCGGTATCATTGTAATATATGACAAACATAGGTAACATTCGCATATTATAATATAATGAAATCTTTTAAAATATCTATTATTATAATAACTCAAAATAATCCTTTTAATTCTAAACTAATCTTTTAAAAATCATTAATTTATTAATTCAAAATAATCCTTTAAAAAAATAAAATCCTTAAATTATTTCTCATAATAATTATTCAAAAATAATCTTTTTTCAAATAAATTCTTTTTAAAATTGTTTCTCATTTTATCAATAACTAATCTTTTAAAATCATAAACTTATTTATTTAAAATAAATCCTTTTACAAAATAATTTCTTTTAAGATATTTATTATCGTAATACTTTAAAACCAACCCTTTTTCAAAATAATTTCTTTTCTCATCATAATAAATCTAAAATAATTCTATTTCTCAAAATAAATTCCTTTAAATTTTTTTATAAATTTTCTAAAATGATTTCGTTATAAAAATAAATTCTTTTAAATTTATAATAATTACTCTGAAAATACTATTTTTCATATTATTATGATTTAATTATTATTATTTCACCAAACAACCAACACAGATAATTACATCATAATTTAATGTATATAGATAATTCATAACAGTCTAAAATTCTAATAAAAGACAAGATGAGCAAGGGATCTTGTCTAGAGGATGTCGAAGATGTCGTAGAGGGGTAGCGGGGATCGTCGAGTGTCTCGGTGGGCTCCTTCGAGGCTCGAGCTGGGTGATGCGTGGGGCGTCAAGTGGAGGAGGGTGGCTTGGCTGGGGGCAGTCGGGCTGGTCGTAGGCTGGCGCGGGATTGATGGAGAGGGCCGTTCGGGGTTTGAGGTGTTGGGGAGGCTGATGCAGGGGTGGTGAACGGCGGCTGGTGTGGCTAGGGCGGCGTGGATCTGGAGGTGTGACTGTGGTGGAGGTGGAGCTCGAGGACAGCACGGATCGTCGACACTGTCGGATCTGAGGTTCTGGAGGAAACTCTGTTGACCCTATAAGTTTTGATGATGATTTGGCAAACAATTTATTACTAATAAGTTCTCCAGTGTTTTGTGTTTATGTTCTCTTTTTAAGTATTTCTACACACGTCAATCAAGCGTTAAAGATTCAAGTTCATTTGTGTGGTTTTACCTAGGTATATGTTTGGTTTACTTACATATATTGTATGATTATATCTAAGCTCAATATATGTACACTTAACACGATTTTTGACGTTTTCTATCATATAAATGATTTTTCATCAAACGTTGTTACAATAACCTTTATCTTATGTTTACAGCTCTTTCATACTTCATTATATACATATAATATATGCACAATATATATATATACATATTTACAAGCTCTATGTCAATTTTCATGTTTACGAAAAACAGGTTTTCTGAACACTTTTCAAAAACAGGGAGTTTTCACAAACGAAAATTGATTTTCCAAAAATTCCTTTTCAAACATGTTTATTTTATCATTTGGAAACTTTCCCTAAAGTTTCACTATTTTTGGAGTTGATTTGATATTTTTAATGAATTTTCAAAACAGCCCCAAAACAGCCCCTAAAACTTGTCATATGCAGCATATCAGTTTTTGGTCGACCGGTGCGGTCGACCGACAGTTATATTTTTCCTGAACTGCTCGCGGTCGACCGCACCGGTCGACCGATTGACCTCCAGAGATTTTTTCGGTCGACCGAAAATTCCGTCGGTCGACCGCCAGCTTTAAACCCTTATTCTCAGAGTTTTTGAACTTAGCGGTCGACCGGACCGGTCGACCGACGAGCTGTCAAAACCTTTCTAACGGCTAATTTTTCTAACCGTTTTCAAACTGGGTTTTTAGTCTTTTACCTATTTTTTACTGTTGTTTTTGGGGTGCTATATATATCCCATTGCTGCTCTTCCTCTCTACAACTAAGAAATCAAAGTTTGGTGTTTTACAAAATATTAAGTACGTTTAAGAGCTGTTTAATAGTTGATTTCATCAATCAGTTTTTCAAGAGGAGTTTTTCTACAACAAGAAGTGGCATTCAATCCTATTGGAATAATCTCTACTGTTCTTCTTGTTTGAGAAGTCTTCTAAACTCTTTTATAGCTTATTATTTCATTTTCACTTCATTTAGCTATATCTATTGAGTTTCATTCACTGTTATCACACACACTTATTGAGCTTAATATTTTCATACCATATAGTGTGGGTTGTGGGGTGTGATTTAGTGAGTGTGAGCTTCATTGTGTTCTCACTTGTTATTTGAGAACAAATCATTGTATTTAACTTTTATTTGTGAGAATCACTTGTAATACACTTGTACACCGAGAGAAGTGTGAGGCAAGACACAGGATCAAATCCAATAGGAGTGGCATCGATTGACGAACCTAGGGAGAGGTTGTAATCGAGCACTTGAGGAGGAGGACACGGGCTAGGTTCCTACACTTAGTGTGTAAAGTGTGATTGCATAGTGTTTGTGTAGTGTGAGAGTTTTCGGTGATCTTGTAAACCGAGTGTGTAGAAGTTCCGGCTTCCAAACCGGATTGTGATAGTGGATATCTCCTCGAGGTGAGGAGCGGGGACGTAGGTCGTGGTGACCGAACCTCGTAAACATATCGTGTGTTTGTGTTTTGCTTAGCGTATATTTTATTCATCATTATTGTTCATATCCAGTATCAGAGCTTGGTGCTCTTTGATTGAAGGACTAACCGCCTTGAGTTAAAGATCCAAGTTATTATATTTGTGCTAATCTAATTTTGATTACATTGTGTTTCATGCATTTCATCTTTATGGATATGTATGACTCATCTTGCTTAGGATATGCTATTAATATTGCTCCTCGTTTGGATATTTTTCCCTATGCTCAATGGCGTATTAGATTCAAACTTTTCGTTCAATCTAAACAATTTGATTTATGGGAAATTATTGAGGATGCCTATGTTGTTCCCACTTTGGAAAAATCCAAATGGTGTGAGAATGATAAAAGATTGTTTAACATGAATAAGCTTTTGCTAGGATTTTTGATTAGCGCTTTTCACTCATCGTTTTCTAACAAATTTGCTAATTTTGATAGTGCTTACGCTTTATGGAAACTTATTGAAGCAGCTTTGAGTTCTAAGAAAGCCTCATCCCCATGTACAATACCACTAGGTGATAACCCTAGTGAGGTATGCAATAACTATGATATTATTACTTTTGATGAACTTGCTCTTGAGTTTGAAAAATTACACAATTGCTATATTGATGTAAATAGTAAGTATGTTAATATGAAATCTACTCATGAAACACTAGCTACTAAGTTTAATTTTATTGCAAATGAAAATATAATTCTTAAAGAATGCAATGAAAATTTGAAAATTGAAAATGCTAGTTTGCTTCATGAAAAACGTGATGCTATGTTAGAAGTAGATAAGTTGAAATCTATGATGAGTAATCTTGTTTATCCTACTTCTAGTAGCAATGCTTGTATGCAAAATGATGAGTTGAATCAAATGAGAAAATGTATATCTACCTTAGATTCAACACTAAACACTTGTATTGCTAATAATAAAAAGCTTATGGACTTATGTGCAAAGTTCAATGTTAATTCTTCTAAGAAACCTATTCACTATGCACATATGTATGACAAAATTCACAAATGTTCTATTTGCGGTCTTAAAGGCCATTTAGCTCAATTTTGTCATAATGCACCAAAAATTAACAAACCTATTAATGATTGTGCATCCCATCAAGCTTCTTCATCACATACGCATGTACACACACATAGTGTAAATCATAAACACGCTCATGTGTATAAATATGATTATTGTGGTCGTTTTGGTCATTTGGCCATGTTTTGTTTTGATTTGAAAAAAAATTCTCGTTTGCAAAATAATTACAAAGGAAAATCTATTTTTTGCAAATGAACCACGTGCATTCTATTTCAATCAACGTAAACCATTCAAACCTCTACATTGCACAAATTGCAATCGTATGGGTCACGTTTATAATTTTTGCTTTGATCGTATCGGTGCACAAAATACGCCCAAACGGGTTCATAACCCTAGGGCCTTGGATTTAAATGATAGGGGTCATGTCCCAAGTTCTAGTGGTACCAAAATGATTTGGGTACCAAAATAATCTTTACATGTTTTTGTTTGTCTTTCTTTTGTTTTTGTTTTGTTCTTATTTTGAATAATTAGTTTTTTGAGCTTTGAATGACAAATTATATTCTTTATGATAAAATAAATCATTTGTATGTTTTTATAATTAAAAACACTTATATATATCTTATAAAAAATTTAGTATTTTATAAAACAAATTTCCAAAAGGTCTAAATTGAAAAATCTCTCAAACCATTTTTCTTCTTTAACCTGCTCTTTATTTTCTCGCGGTCGACCGACCCGGTCGACCGACGAACTCTCTGTAATCGTTTCGGTCGACCGCGTCGGTCGACCGACAGAAAATTACTGCAGCAGCTTTGTGTTTTTTATCGGGTTTCGGTTTTTGTTACTGGGTATCTGTTTTGGACCCGAACTCATAATCACCGTTGAATCCATTATCCACTCAATCTCAGCCGTTGTTCCCTCTCTCAAAACATCCGACTTCTCTTCTTCCTCCCAACTCAAAATCGCTGAACTAGGGTTAAAAAATTCCGACTCTCCTCTTCGGTAGCCCGATTTGTTCAACCGCCGCTCCTCTCTGTCGATTTCCATCAGAATTTGTGGGTAAATTCTTCCTTTATCTTTTGATTTCTGAATTCTTATGTTCATATTCTCAATCTAGGGTTTCTATTTTAGGAAAGTTTTTAAATTTGCTCAAAATTTCTTTTTACAGGGATTTTTCAAAATTATATCTCATATCTATCATAATCCTAATCTATTATGCCTCCCAAAAAGAGATCTAAACCTGAGTCTAGTTCATCCTCTACAAGAACTTCTCATTATGAGGACTTTCTTTTGTTTAAATCTCTTGTTAAAAAATACAGGGAGTTGTGCAAATTGAAAATTATTCCAACCAGATACATAAAATTCGATGAATTAGCTTTGTTTGACACTTTCACCATTCTTCACCATGTTAGTTTGGCTACATTATTAGATGAGGCAGAAAAAGTTCCTTACTATCCCTTCTTGGTTTATCTGTTTTATGCAAACCTGTCCACAACATCCTCTGCTGATGGTAGTCTGTCCATTACCTCATCTGTTAAAAATATTGGAATATCCTTTTCTGCCAACGAACTTACGGGGATTCTTAAAATCCCAACAGGTGACGTTGATCTCATGTCTGTTGAACTTAGTGATCCAACTGTAAACCAACTTATGTTTAAGCCCAGTTGCTCTTATCCTATGAACAACAATTCTCTCAATCCAAATGCCAAACTCATTGCTAGAATCGTTGCTCATAACTTGATTCCTAAAACCGGTAGTTTCGATCACTTTGCCTCTGACAAGATAAATGCCGTATATGCCATTTTTGCCCAAATAAAAGTAGATTGGGCAACTGTTTTTCTCAATAATATGGCATCAAAACATACAAAATTTCTACCATTTGGCTCCTTTCTCACCCTCATCTTTCAACACTTCGATGTTAATCTCACCAATGAACCCAAGATTGAATCTAAGAAGGATTTCTTTGATAAGGTTTCTCTTTCCAGAATGCAGATTTCCTTTTCTGATCTCACTCAGCCATCATCCTCTCGTTCCCGGTCTAGAGCTTCCACCTCTTCCTCTTCTGATATTTATGACCGTCTGGATCGTCTTGAGACTCAATTCTCAAGTATTCAGAAGCAGGTCTCAACTATCCAGAGGGATGTTAGGACCATTCTTTCCTATCAGCGTCAGTCTCTCGGGATTCCGGATCCCTCTTCTAGCTCTGAGTCTGATTCTGAGGAGGGCCCTGCTGAAGGATCAGGATCTTTTGATGGTGATGGTGATGATGATGGTGATGGTAATAGCAATGGTGATGATGATGATTTATTGGAGTTCTTTTAAGTGATTTTCATACTTTTGATGTTCTTTTTGAGTTGTAAAACTTGATAGCTATGTTTTTGTTTGAGTGTAATAACTCTATATCAGTATGGATTTATGTGACTTCTTATGTATGGTTTGCTATCTTGTGGACTAATCTGTGTTTATGCAAAGCTATGGAGTTTCTAATGCTTATGTGATGATTTGGGACTGATTGTGTTTAGTTCTTCTATGATCAATGCATAGTTGAAACAATGTTCATGTTTGGTTTGTGAAAAATAAGTTGCTAATAATGAGTTCATTGATTTATATACTGTTTATATCCTTTTTTGTTGCTTAGCTCCTATACATGCTCAATAGATGTCATTTACTCAATTTGACAGGGGGAGCTTTTGGCATATTTTTTATCTGTGCTTATAAGCAGTGGGAGCATTGCTCCTATCTTACATTTTTTTCCTTTTTGATGTTATCAAAGGGGGAGAAAAATCCACATATAGCTCATGTATAAATGTATGATTTGCCTATGTTTGGCTTATATGTGGGTTATCAGTTTATATTTCATATTCATGTATAAATTATTTGCCATCATCAAAAAGGGGGAGATTGTTGACCCTATAGTTTTGATGATGATTTGGCAAACAATTTATTACTAATAAGTTCTCCAGTGTTTTGTGTTTATGTTCTCTTTTCAGGTATTTCAACACATGTCAATCAAGCGTTAAAGATTCAAGTTCATTTGTGTGGTTTTACCTAGGTATATGTTTGGTTTACTTACATATATTGTATGATTATATCTAAGCTCAATATATATACACTTAACACGATTTTTGACGTTTTCTATCATATAAATGATTTTTCATCAAACGTTGTTACAATAACCTTTATCTTATGTTTACAGCTCTTTCATACTTCATTATATACATATAATATATGCACAATATATATATACATGTTTACAAGCTCTATGTCAATTTTCATGTTTACGAAAAACAGGTTTTCTGAACACTTTTCAAAAACAGGGAGTTTTCACAAACGAAAATTGATTTTCCAAAAACTCCTTTTCAAACATGTTTATTTTATCATTTAGAAACTTTCCCTAAAGTTTCACTATTTTTGGAGTTGATTTGATATTTTTAATGAATTTTCAAAACAGCCCCTAAAACTTGTCATATGCAGCATATCAGTTTTCGGTCGACCGGTGCAGTCGACCGACAGTTATATTTTTCCTGAGCTGCTCGCGGTCGACCGCACCGGTCGACCGATTGACCTCCAGAGACTTTTCCGGTCGACCAAAAATTTCGTCGGTCGACCGCCAGCTTTAAACCCTTATTCTCAGAGTTTTTGAACCTAGCAGTCGACCGGACCGGTCGACCGACGAGCTGTCAGAACCTTTCTAACGGCTAAGTTTTTTTACCGTTTTCAAACTGGGTTTTTAGTCTTTTACCTATTTTTTACTGTTGTCAATCGGATGTTTTGAGAGAGGGAACAACGGCTGAGATTGAGTGGATAATGGATTCAACGGTGATTATGAGTTCGGGTCCAAAACAGATACCCAGTAACAAAAACCGAAACCCAGTTTGAAAACAGTTAGAAAAACTAGCAGCTTTGTGTTTTTTATCGGGTTTCGGTTTTTGTTACTGGGTATCTGTTTTGGACCCGAACTCATAATCACCGTTGAATCCATTATCCACTCAATCTCAGCCGTTGTTCCCTCTCTCAAAACAATGGGATATATAAATATGAAACACATGAATATAATTATATACACACATATTCGTTTCATGTTTATATGTGCTTGATATGATTTCATTGAAATCAAGATTTGAAATCATATTTACTATTTTGAAAGATTGCATAATATATGTATTTCTGAGAAAATATTGTAATCTTGGTTTATGGACTTAATAACACTAGTTTACATCTTTTTCTAAGTCTATAAACTCATTCAAAACTTTTCAAACATAACTTTTTCTAATAACCAATAATGTTTTAAAAGAAGTTTAAGGGTGTTTTAAAGTTTGTTTAAGTGTGTTTTCACAAGTGTTTTTTGAAGAAAGTTTCACAAAAAAAGAGGAGATTAATTCTAATGTTTGAGCTTCAATTTCATCCATCTCCCTCTCTTGTTTTTCAGAGAAGAATCCTCTAAACTCAATTTCTAACATCATATATTTATTTGTTATTTATTCATTTTATTTAGCTAGAATTTACATTGAGTTTAGTTTTGATGTTGCTCATTGTTTACACACACCCACTTGAGCTTAAGTATTTTATACAAAGTATATTAGGGTTGTGAGAGTGTAACATTGAGTGTGAGCTTAATTGTGTTTTCATCTTGTTTAGAGAACAAACCATTTGTTATTGTGCTTAATTATGAGATACACTTTGTAATACACTTGTACACCGAGAGAAGTGTGTGGTGAGAGAAGAGGTGGTAATTCCGAGTACTTGAGGAAGGCGACACAGGCTAGGCCAACACTTAGAGGATGTAGAGTGTGTTTGCAAGAGTGTGAGTTATGAAAGTTTTCTGTGAGCTAGAAAATCGAGATTGTGAGTTGTAAACATTTTCGGTTAGCGTTGAAAATCGGTTGAGATAGTGAAGATCTCCTTAAGGTGAGGAGCAGAGACGTAGGTCAAGGGTTGACCGAACTCCGTGAACATATCATTGTGTTTGTGATTGTTTTTGTGCACTATCTCATTCTCTTTGTGTTCATGTTTATATCGCCCTTATATCATTGTGTTTGTGATTGTTTTTGTGCACTATCTCATTCTCTTTGTGTTCATGTTTATATCGCCCTTAGTTTAATTTCATATCCTTGCATATAATTTGTTGTTTATTATACTTTCTAGGATATAATTGTTAATTAGTTTTTAAATTGGCATTAAATCTGATTAGATTAGCATATACCCTATTCACCCCCTATAGGGTACTTTCAATGTAAACTTTTTTTTAGTTTGAAAATTATGAAATGAAAACTTTATTTTCACTGCAATGTACCTTATTTACCTTTTGAATATAGATATATAATTCTTGTTTTGCATATTAAATATTCAACTTGCTGATGCCTTAAGACTTACGGTGAAATGAAAAATATAATACCGTAATAATGTATTTTATTTGTATTTTGGCCAATATAAATTGCATATAGATATATAATATATCATTTTGTATATTTATTCAAGGTGCAGATGCCTAAAAATTTGAATATGAGTCCATTTTCGAGCCCCACTGATGACCAACCCTCTAGGGAAGAGCAAGTATCATCTCCAGAGATCGGATACAATTTAGTTGAAGTAATTATTATTCATGATATATGCACAATAATAACTTATTTCCTTTATTTCTTTAGGTGAGAGTGAGGATGAGCCATCGTTCATGTCATTACATACAGAGCCTCCAGTACTTCAAGCATACATTCCCGGGATTGAGCGTCGGTCTTTATCTGCATCTGTAGAGGGGTACTGTTGATGTCAGTTATCAAACATGATGGTTTACGTTAGAGTTATTAGAGTGTTTAAGGTCCTCAAACTCCTTTAGACGGCTGGTCCAATAGATCATTGTTCTTCCCTACAAACGAAATACTCGTGAGAGGGCGGAGTTGGGTTCTCCGGTTATTCCTCCGATGACCAAGTTAGTATTTGAGCTTGTGTGGAGAGTATAAAATAAGTAAGGGGATAAATACAGAGCTTCAGAGTTACCTCCTCCCCTCTTCTACCTCATGTAGTGTCACTTCCTTTTATAATAGATTGGAAGGATAATATAGTAACTGTGGCCGATTCCAGCCAGGCTACTGAGTCTATAGATACCTTGCAGGTGTCGATCATGGAAAAAAGGTAAGTCATCTGGTCATCAACTGAGGGAATGACAACATGTACTTGGAGCTGACTGGTCCGATGAGTCATAAAGGCTATGGGGGCTAGAGTAATGATGATTTTGTCAGAGTAGTTAATGCGAGACCGATCGGCTGGTGAGGGGTTAGAGGTAATTGCCACCTTTCTATTTGTTTGGTGAAGGGCCGGGAAGCACCACCTTTTAATTCGGCTATGAAAGTTGTCAGCCTATAGGATCGATCTAGTGGGGTGGTTGACAAGTACCGCCTTTTGGCTTGGCTATGCAAGTTGTTGGCTCAAAGGGTCGGCTGAGTGGGGTGGCTGATAAGTACAGCCTTTAACTTGGCTATGCAAGCTATCGGCCTGTAGGGTCCACCACAGGCACAACTCGGGTTTTGGACAGATCTAATTAAGCATGGGGTGGACACGTGTTGGTTTTCCAGCAGAGATTATTATTTGTCAATTTTCTAGACTATAACAGATAGCCTCCTTCCACTTGAACTCGGCTAGCCGAGTACGGGTGGAAGATCAAACAACTACTGGTCAGTGAGTTTTGAGGTGCATTGATGAATAAAATGATGGGTTACTATTGAGGAGACCTTTTGATATCAGCGAATATGATGCATCGCTTCGAATTACGAGATGGATGGTGTATCGATCAATAGGCATCACTTCATTTCCCATATGGGTGGTTCTAATTCCAATGTCGACCTCAGCCGTCTACTCCTGATTAAGTCAGTCATTCTGATCTCGACACGTGTCTCCATTTGAACCTATATATAGCTCATTTCTGGGAAGAGCTTATTTTACAAGGTTATCTGCCACCTGATCCCAGAAACCCTTGCGCTCAGCGTCGAACGATTTCTGACAAAAACACTGACTAACTGCAATGGCTTCCCGCACCTCCACTTCTGACCGTAATGAGGTGAGGATCGACATCCTATGCATGTTCTGCTCAAAGGTCTTCTCAACGAACCTCGAGGCTTATTATGATCATTTTGACCTCCCTAAAACCATCACCCTATCGGTACTAGAGAGTCAGAGGCTGTATATCACCATGGCGGTGATAAGGCTCCGATCTACCTAAAGTATTTGGAGTATGGACTCCGTCTACCACTGCACTCTTTCATCCGTCAAGTTTGCGAAGATTTGGGAGTATCCCCTTCTTAGATCAAGCTGAACTTGATCGCCACTTTGGTGGCATAATGATCTGTCATTGAGTCAGTACTGTGTCTATTCTACACATGCTGGGTCATCTAGTTAGCTTCAAGATGGCCAAGAAGGAGGGGCACTATTATCTCCAGAACTTGGGTGGATCCAAACTCATATCAAATGCTACTAACTTGAACATAGATTGGAAGGAGAAGTTCATATGGGTTCTTAGGGCTGACTCCATCCTGCTTTGTCCGACTTGGCCTAAAGTCAAGAATGATGCGCTAAAGTCGGGCCTTGTCACGAATGAGAAGAAGAGAGGACTCGACAAGGTAAGAGCTTATGCTAGGTCCAGGGATATCAACAACCTCTTTGAGCTAGCTGTCCTCTGAGTGTTCAGCATATCTCGTATGTCACCGATCGCGAAAGATAGAGTCCGAGCTACCGTCTTGGCGCTCCTTCTTAAAGAGTCAAATGAGGCACAACCAGGGTCAACTATTAGGCCCTAAAAGCGCCTGAGAGGGTAGTTGGCTCCTGAAGAGGCTGAGGCGGTGACGACGAATGCTGCTGAAATAGCAGCTCCATTGGCGAAGTTGAGTGTTACTGCCCAAGCGGAGAGATATGAGAAGAAGAAGAGGAGAAGATTAGGGGAAGTGAGTGGTTGAGGTCGTCATAGAGGTAACGAGATGGCTTAGGCTAAGTCTGAAGTAGGAGTGGAGGAAAGCACTCCTGCCTTAGTCCCAGAAGTCGGTCAGCATCCTCCAGCTCCAAGCTCTCCCCCCTCCGCCTTCAAGACGACCGAGATTGTCGTGCTTGACAAAGCATCCCCCACTCAGCTTGTGGGAGAAGAAGAAGTGGCCAGGCTTCAATAAATAGCAGAAAATTAGGAGGTTTATGTCTTTTGAGCCTTTATTCATTAATTCTTCGTTAACCTACAAATTAAGATAAAAACAAATTATTAGTGGTATATTTATTAATATAAACTAGATAATGAGGGTGTAAAATTATAATAAAAATATAATTATTAAATACCCTCACACAAAAACTTTTGCTAGTCCCTCTAGCAAAGAAAGAAAATGAAAGAGAAAGAAAGGAAAATACTAAATCACTTTCATAGGAATTGTAATTGTATTTAGTACATACAACAAGTTTTTAAACCCCTAGGTTATCCTAAAGGACGAGTTGTAGTCTCGTGAGTGTTTTCAGTGAATATACCCATAAATTTTGGTCAACTTGCCAATTTAAAGAAGTTAGTGAATAATTATTTTACTTGATATATTTAAAATTCTAATTGAGGCTAATTAGTACTAAAGAAAACATTTTTATATATAACTCTAAGGTAAATCTCCTAGAAAATCTTTTCATTATATTTATACAAAATCAAGTCTAACTTAGAAATTTAATTTAAACGTTTTGAAAAGAATATGCTAACTCTTTGTTTTAAATGATTTTCAAGTCTCTTAATCCAAATTATTTTCAAGTCTCTTAATCCAAATTATTTTTCAAGAATATGCTAACTCTTTGTTTTAAATGATTTTCAAGTCTCTTTGTTTTAAATGATTATCAAGTCTCTTAAATCTTTTCATTATATTTATACAAAATCAAGTCTAACATAGAAATTTAATTTAAACGTTTTGAAAAGAATATGCTAACTCTTTGTTTTAAATGATTTTCAAGTCTCTTTGTTTTAAATGATTATCAAGTCTCTTAAATCTTTTCATTATATTTATACAAAATCAAGTCTAACATAGAAATTTAATTTAAACGTTTTGAAAAGAATATGCTAACTCTTTGTTTTAAATGATTTTCAAGTCTCTTTATATATATATATATATATATATAGAGTTATATATATATAGTTATATATATATAGTTATATATAAAAACATTGTTAGTATGTTTTTTTACTCTTTATCCCTTGGTGATTTTGTTCTACTTCATCGAGCTTTCTAAGTGACTATTTAACGAGTTATTTATATATATTTGTGTGTGTGTGTGTGTGTTTGTGTATCTACATATATCCTAAAAACTATTTAGATCAAGACAACTTAAAAAATTATTTTCAACTCTAAGCTAAGCATGCAAAAAAAATCATTACTTTAATTAAAAGTCTGAGTTAAGGTTTAAGCAAAGTATACTACTTTGAAAATTATTTCTTAATAAATTTATTTTGAGTTATCATAAAAGGTGAACTTGAATACAAACTAACTAAGGATTAGAAAATTTAAAATTTATGAAATAGATCAATTATTAATCACCTCTATTAAGTTGGGAAGTGACAATATTTTTATAAAATTATAATAAAAAATTATAAGATAAAGAATTAAATGACTAAGACAAATATAAAAATTGACTAGTCTCCACCCTCATACCTAAATTTTTGCATTGTCCTTAATACAATTTCTATGATGCACAGAGTAAAACAAATGAGAAATGAAGCACTTATATTTGTTTGGTCGATCAAGGACAATAATGAAATGATAAAAATCTGCAATTACCTTTGGTATGAGGAGGATGTAGTCAAATTTTTATTTTTCAGAAATTTTTTTATTTTTTCAAATCTCTTTTTTTGTCTTTTTTTCTCATGTGTTTTCATATATTTTTTCTTTTTTTTCTTTTTTATAAAAGAACAAGAAACTCTTAAATAAAAGAAGAATAAATTCTTTTTATTATTATGAGACAAAATACAAAGATGTAGAATAAATGACTAAACATAAAAAATTCATGCTCTACATTAAATCCTATCTTATTGCTGAAAATTCTACCTCGGATTTTAACAAAGTCTAAAATGATAAACTAAAAAAGGTGCTTAAATTCTGCATTCTCCAAAGGTTTAAATAAATTTTGCATTAATTGAACGTAGGTATCAATGGTGTCATGCATTTTGAATTTCTGATTGAACTTAGATTCTTTATTTTTGAAGGTTTGTCCTGTCACATCTAATTCTTCGTTAAAAATTTTCTCAACCCCAAGATTCATAGTTGAGGTATAAAAATTTAGTTGTTATTTGTTTTCTAGGATTCTAAGTTCATCCGTAAATAGTTCTTCAAAACTAAGATCAGATAAACATGTATCAAACACAGTTCCTTTGTTCTAGGAGACCAGATCTGATCCTATTTCTTCTAACATCTTTAGTTTCACACCAAAAATTTCCTCGAAACTCAGATTTGACTCTTTCTCTTATTCTAACTCTTCAATTGAACTCTCCTGAATGTAATTTATTTCTAAAGGCTGATTATTTGGTTAGTTTTCTGGATTGAAAATGTTGTGATCAGTAGTCGAATTTCGAAAGGACAGCTTCATTTGACCAATTCTACAGTTGATGAGAGCATTAGAAGTGGCTAAGAATGATATTCCTAAGATGATAGGTGTCTGTCATTTGAGATTGGAAATGGGCTGTGTTTCCATGACTATGAAATTCACTAGGAAGATGAAGTCCCCAACCTTAATTAGAACATCATCTATCTTACCCATGGAAAATTTGTTAGATCTATCAGCTAACTGCAAAATACACCTGGTTAGTTTGAATTCTTCTATACCTAGTTGACTGAATAAGGAAGCAAATTAACACTGGCTCCTCAGTATAAAAATGTCTTATCAATGAAGTTATTTCCAATGGCACATCAGATGGTAGGACACCCTGGATCCTTATGTTCAGAAGTATGGGCTTTGAGTATATCACTGATATTGGCAGCTAAAAAGACTTTCTTAGGAACATTCATAGTTCTCTTCTTAGTGCATAAGTCTTTTAAGAATTTTGCATAAGAGGGAATTTGTTCAATGGCGTCTAAGAGAGGGATGTTGACCTTGACCTGTTTAAAGGTTTCTAGGATTTTCTCAACCTATAGAGAGTTTTTCCTAGGTCTGCGTCTGTCTGGAAAGTGGGCAACGGGCTTATACCTATCTAGATTAGGCTCAGTCTTGGGTTTAGATTCTTGGTCATTAGAAGGAGTTATTTTATCAGAAGGAGTGTGTTGGATGGGAGAAGGGGTTTGATCATGTGGTGTTCTAACTTGGTTATCTATCTATTTTTTGGATCGTAACATGTGAACTACATTTACAGAACTGGTTGGTTTGAATTTGATCCATTGTCTCTAGGGTTGACAATAGGTGGACTTGAAATTTTTCCTTACTCTCTTTTACTTATGGCATTGGCTAGTTGCCTAAAATAGGTTTCTAACTGGCTATGGCTTGAGTGTTCGAGTTGAGCACTTGGTCAGTTGTTTGCATGAAGGAATTCAGAGTGTTAGATGACTAGGTCAACATGTCAGTGGTTTGTGTAGAAGCTTTAATCATAGTCTCTAAAAACCCTTTTCTAAAACACTAAGGCGTTTTTCGTGATCAGAACTCGGAGGATTTATGGTTTGATGAGTATGAGGATGTTGGTTTGGAAAAGGTAGATTAGATTGTTGAAAAGTATTTGGTGAGTTGAAGAACTGTGTTTCCTCTAGGAAATTGCTGGTTTGAACTGGGAGTGAAGTTTTGATTTTCGGAATAATTTCCTTAATTCCATGCAAAATTAGGATCATTTCTCCAACTCGGATTGTAGGTTGGAGAAAACAAATCATTTCTAGGACGCTAGAATGCAGCATTTATCTGCTCTAGTGATTGAGTGTTTCCTAAGAGGGGGCATTCCTCTGAAACATTGGTGGGAGAAAGACAGTTGTGATAACCTGGGGCAAAAACTTGATTGATTTGAGCTAGAGCTCATTCCTTAATTTCTAAAGCTTCTAACCTTCGCAGAATTATAGTCATCTTTGCTTCAGAGGATATGTTTGACTCTAAGAAAAGACCACTAGATTTAGGTTGAAGAACTGATGAAACTATATCACCACAGTTTTCCCACTGCATGGTTTTCTCGGATAAACTCCCTAAAAATTCCCAAGCTTTATCAGAATTTTTATTTATGAAATCCCCTTGACACATTGATTCTAAGGAAGTTTTTGAAGAATAGTCCAATCCTTCATAGATGATTTGGCATAATCGCCACTTCTCTAGACCGTGGTGAGGACATTGGATAAGAAGATCCTTAAACTTGTCAAAATACTTCCAGAAAGGCTCTCCCGCGACTATCTTAAAGTTGTGAATACTGTTTCTTAGCTTAACCATTTTGTGGATAGGGGAAAACATTTTTAGAAAAACTGTGACAAATTCCACCTAAGTTGAGATAAAATTTATGGGCAAGCTATACAGCCATTTCTTGGCTTTGTCCTTAAGAGCAATAGATAATAAATCTAAGCTTAATCGCATCCTCAGATAGTTCTCATATTAATCATAAGACAAACTTCCTCAAACTCAGAGATAAAATGTAAGCGTCTTCTATTTCATTTCCTAAGATTTTTGGAAGTATGTTTATGAAATGCGGTCTAAGTTCAAAATTAGTTCCATTGACATCGACTAGCTTAATGCAAGATGGGATTGTATTCCTAGTTGGGTAACATATATCTTGAAGAACGGGTGAATTAGCCATTTCGTTGGTCTCAACAGATAGTTCAACACAAATTAAACGATTGGTATTATCCCTAATCCAAACTTGCATGCAGCAAAACAAATTCTTTTTTTTTAAGAAAAGCTAAAGTTTTTTTTGAGAAAAACTAAAAGATCCAAAAGAAATTGAAAAGGATAAAGAAAAACCTAACTAAAACAAATCAAGAGCAATCACTTGTGTTAATCACTTTTTAATTCTAGGGTTAAGCCTAAACTCAACTAGACCAGCTCCTAACCAAAAACTCCTTTAGTGAAAAGATTGAATTTTACTCGGTCAGTTAGCTAGGTAAGGATAGTACTAGAGGGAGATCAAAGATTAATTAAGTATCTCGTTTCTTGTGGAGCGCTTTACGCAACCCCTAAACATTGACTTAGACACTAATGGTTTCAAGTAAACTTAAACCAGTTCACTTAAAGATTTTTTGTTCCTTAATGAGCTCGAGTCCTTAGGGGCCAACGTCTAATAAGGTTTAAAAGGCTTGGGTTTGTGAAGTGAGGAATTAGTGATTCGTGGGCTAAGAAAAGGGTGATGAAATCCCTCATCTTATCTTGATTAGAGGGGTTTTTGTCCTTAAGAGTGTTTTCAGGTGTGTGTCAAATCATGATGCTCAAATCACTTGGGTGAATTCCTACTAACTATATGCAATGCAACCCTATGAATTAAAAGCAACTTCAAAAGGATGCAAAAGAAAAATCTTTTTATTTTTTAATTAGGTTAACAATCAAACAAATGTGAGATAGAGCTCTTGTTTGAATTTATTATCTTGTTAGTAGTTGTTCAAATAGTGGGAAAATTTCATTAGGATTGATAAGGAAGAATTTTTTTTAATTAGACCATAGTTTTCTCTAATTGTGAGAAACTAACTAAAAGGTGGAATTGAAAATACTAGAAAGAAGAGTTATCAAAAGCAAATATTCAAATCGTCAATCTTCAATCCTTGAACTTCAATCTTCAAAGTGGTTCCTTCATAAGAAAACACACAAGTTAAAAACCAAAATAAATAAAATCATACTTATAAGCACTTTCCCCAGCAACGACACTAAAAACTTGATAGGGTAAAAATGATAACCAAAAGTTACAAGCACACAACTATCAAGTTATAATATAAAAAATGTTTAATCCCACGAGGAAGATGTTGTAGGAGATAATCAAAATCGGTTCTTATGTTGTGTGTGTGACAATTAGGAGTAAAACAAGTAGTTTGTGGAGAGATAAGAAAAGTGGTTGTGAATATGTGCAAATAAAAACAAAAGGAGATTGAGAGGAGAGAAAGAAATAAAGGAAAATAAAATCAAGAAAGAGAAAAATCAAAAATAAAGAGAAAAATAAAGAAGGTAAAAGATAGAGGATTCGATTAGAGATATGAGGAATCTAGAATTGAATCTAGTCAATTTTAATTATAAATTATGAACAATTATCTTTTTATCATATTTTACTTTAGATTTATTAAGCATACATTATCAAACCACTTAAGGAAAACATAACCTATCAAATTATCATCTAAGCAAAATTAATATTATCGGAAAGAACAATAACTAGATAGTAATTTTAGAATTCCTCCTATCAATTAGTTCTCTAGTTGATTATCCTAAACAAGCTCATTTTAAACACAAGAGAGTAATTCACAATTCCTAAAAGAAATTAACAAGTTTTATGCAATTCTAGAATTCCTACAAGAATTAGTTCCACATCTTAAAAAAACAAAGAAATAAAAGGGAGAGAATGAACATAAAAACTAACTTCAAAGAGGGTTCTAGCTTCTAAGTGAGAAAATAATAGGAAAAGAAAGAATAAAAACTAATTCCCAAGAGGGTTCTAGTCTCCTGGTGAATAGTGAAAGAAAATAACAACCAACTCCAAAGAGAGTTCTAGCCTCTAAGTGAGAAAATGAAAGGAAAAGAATGTACAAAAATAAAAACTAATTTCCAAGCGAGTTCTACTTGGTAAATAGTGCAAGAAAACAAAATCTAAACTATGCAAGAAATTAAATCTATACTGCAAAATAAAAGTGCAAGAAAATAAAGTCATGAATGTAAATCTACTTTACAAACATGAAAATATATCTAATTCAAGAGGGTTCTAGCCCTTTGAATATCTAAAGCAAGAAAAGAAAATATTACAAGAAAGTAAAAAGATAATAGAGAAAAATTACATTCCAAGATGGTTCTAGCCTCTTAATGAAGATAAATCTTCATCTTGATCTCCATCTTCATATCATCTTCATAATCAAATAATGAGAAGAAAAGAAAAATGTGACGCCCCTGGGTTCACACAAGGCTGCAATCCAAGGTGAATCCAAGAATGTCAAACCTACCATGCACCAACACCGTGTAATAACATGCTTCACCATCACAGTTACTATCTCTCTAGTGGAATCAACAAACAGGTGAAGGTACAAAATAAGCAAAGAATAATAGAGTAGTACAATGAACGGAATAAGCACAGAAGAAGTGTGTAAATAACCATCATCAAGACCCAACTGAAAATAGAATGAGATATCTCTGAAACTAAATCAATGTAATATGTCTAAACCCAAGAGTCAAATGAAATCCCACAAAGGCACTCAACCTCTACAAAATAAAAATACAAACTCTAATATCTAAAAAAAATAAACAACTACTGTGGAGCTCTGAAAATAATTACAAATATAATAAAATAGATATAAAATTATCTTCACCGCTCCTAGGGGGAAGGGGTAGGAGTATATAAGAAAATACTGGTTAGTACATATAGATATAAAATTATCTATACTACACTAAGTGGAAATTGGTGTTTAGAAATCCAAAACACGAGAATTAGTACGTCGAGCGAAATAATCCAAACAAGGAAACCCTCATGTATATACCATGTCTCAAATTATGAATCGCTAAATACCAATTCCAATCTTATAAGGCTGTGTTTAGGAACTTGGATTTGGGCCCTGGATTTAAAATCCAGGGTATTTCAAATCAATATCTCTAGTTTGGTCTTTCAATTGGGCTGAGATTTCAAATCAAATTATTTGAGAGAGGAGAATTTGAAAGCCTAAATACAGATATTTCAAATCCCAAGCTGCCCCTTGCTATTTACCAAATCCCGATCCCGACTCCACCTCTCTCTCATTTCTCAGTCTCGATCCCTAATCCCGACTCCTCCTCTCTCTCATTTCTCAATCATGATCCCGACTCTCAAGTTCTCTCTCAACGCAGGTAACCTATATCTCTCCTCTCTCCCCTTCTCCTCTCTCGTCGAAACCCTAGATCTGATCTAGGGTTTAGGTCTCCCCCTTTCTCCTCTCTCTCCCCATTCCATCCAAACCCTAGATCTAATCTAGGGTTTAGATCGTGATCTTCGCGGCTAAAACCCTAGATCAGAGCTAGCACTGTCGATGTTATTTGAACAATATTTTTAACCGAATATTTTCTAATATTTTGATGATTTCGTTATGAATTTTTGAGTTTTGATTTGATTATTTTCCTCTATTGGAAATTTTATTTTTGATATTTTGAGTTTGTTTTGGGAGATGGGTATTGTTAATTTGATCAGACTTAACATTCTAATATGCTTTCTTGTTAGAGAGAAGAGTACCACGTCTCCACAATCTGTCATTACATTAGCGTAATAATTTTTGAGTTGGATCTCTTGGTACAAGTATGTCCCGCCCTCTATGTGTTCGACAAAGTGCTTGAGTCATTAGTTTTTCCCCCTTTCGTGATTTCATGCCATTTTGTGATGTGATGTGTCAATGAGTTAGTATATAAACTAACAATGTTTAGATAATACTCAATTTGGCTTGGTAGAATTTTTCATGATCTGTTATTACAAGTTACTTTTTTTATTGTTGAGTATGATATATCAGTGCAGTCATGATTAATAATTTTTCTAAGGGTTTGCAATATAAGGAAAAAAGGCATATGGTGGTAAACTGCATTTATTGCTTGTATAGCATTTACTATTTTGTTTTTCTTTCTACGACATTTATTTGAGAAAGCACATGTAATGTGTGTAAGAGCAAAATGTTAAATGTAGCCATCATCAACTCAAGGCTATTGCCAGCATTAGCACAGAAAAAGCCTCAATAACAAACAAATTCTTCATTGATAGTCTAAACAATAGTTAGCATTAGCTATATTTTTTTGAACACAATCACTTTGTTTGTATTATGGTCAAGTAAATTGCATGCTTTTGACAATGTTGTTTGTGAATCCGTATGCCAGCAAATCTTGAAGGCTTGGTGCAGAAAGGATCCTTGTTGAAGGATAAGCTGAGCAAGGCTTTGTCAGTCTCAAGTGTGTACTTGATAACTCAGAGTTCAGAGATGTAGATATGGTTATGAAGGTTATTAGCATCCAAGCTTCTCTAGGGCTAATTGAGTGACATATAACATAATTAGATACAAATATCCAAAGTGGTGCATTGAGCACAAATATATGCAGCCAGCTTGATAATTGCAGTTATTATGGGCTGAAATATAGGCTATTTGTGTTCTTTACATCCTATTTTCTAGTATAAGATAAGACTTGTTTGTCAGCCCATGTTTCTGGATGTTTCGTGCTCTTTATTGCTTGTTGGTGGATATTTGCATTCAGGTCATTTTTAATAGGTTCATTAACCACTTGATGACACACTTCTTCCTTTTTTTATCGTTCTTTGGTCCTTTGTGTTGAGTCTCATGACAGTTTTACTTGTAGACTATTTATCAGATCAGTTTTAATAAACCTTACGTTACATGTATATATCATCTTTGGAAGTTAATATAATTTCACTTGCATGGTTTTTATGCAAAATGCATTCTAATCAGTAAAATAATACAATGATTGTTGTTGCTTACTACACATTAAACTATTTGATGGTCCCTGCTTAATACAAGTGTATCTTCTCTTCAGAACTTAGTGATCCTTATGGGAGCTTAAGGATAGATAATTCTCATGGTAATTTGAGAATAGAGGGGTAAAACAACACAGTGAAATGCAGGTTGAAGCGTGGAACGAGACGGCGAATCAGATGTAATCAAAGAGAGATTTTAATCAAGAGAGATTAGGGTTTAGAGAGAATTAAGAGTTTGTTGAATCAGATGTAATCAAAGAGAGATTTTAATCAAGAGAGATTAGGGTTTAGAGAGAATTAAGAGTTTGTTCTCGATTCTAGTGAGATTGTGAGAGAGATTAGGGTTTAGAGAGAATTAAGAGTTTGTTCTCGATTCTAGTGAGATTGTGAGAGAGGGATTGTATCTTTTCATACTCATAATCTATAAATGGTATTTTTCTTCGCTACATACTGAATTATTCTTGTATTTCTGTCATCCTCTTCTCAACCCATCTTTGATAATTCTGTGATCAAAGGTGCTCGCACGGCGACTTGTATCAAGTTAGTATCAGAGTGATCAGATCCTGTGAAGGGGGCATCCTGTGTATGATCCTGAATCGATCACAATACAAGAAGCACTAGTGGAAAATGAGGTTTTAGCTACGGAATAATAGCGACGGAACTTTTCGTCGCTATATGTTAGTTTATAGCGACGGAAAATGCTGTTGCTAATATTCCGTAGCTAAAATTATTATAGCAACGGAAATGTATGTTTTAGCGACGGAATACTTTCATCGCTAAAAAATTTTATGACGAAAAAAACTTTCCGTCGCTAAATAGTTTTTAGCGACGGAATTTCCGTCACTAAAAACTATTTCGGGCAAAATTTTCTGGGCGCGGGCGCCCAAATTTTTTGGGCAGCCCGCACCCAATTAATACCTAGGTTAGGGTTAGGGTTCAATTAGGGTTAGGGTTAGGGTTCAGTTAGGGTTAGGGTTAGGATTATAATATAAAAAAGTTAATTTTAATTATGGTTAGGGTTAGGGTTAGGGTTAGGGTTCGGTTAGGGTTAGGGTTAGGGTTAGGCGAGGGTTAGGGTTAGGGTTAGGATTAGGGTTAGAGGAGGGTTCGGTGAGGGTGGGGGTGATGGTGAGGGTTAGGGTTAGGGTTGGGGTTAGGCGAGGGTTAGGATTAGGGTTTGGGTTAGGGTTAGGATTAGGGTTAGAGGAGGGTTAGGGTTAGGGTTCGGTTAGGGTTAGGGTTAGGGTTAGGGTTTGGGTTAGGATTAGGGTTAGACAAGGGTTAGGGTTAGGGTTTGGGTTAGGATTAGGGTTAGGTAAGGGTTTGGGTTAGGGTTAGGTAAGGGTGAGGGTGAAGAGTTAGCGTGGGGGTGAGGGTGAGGGGTGAGGGTTAGGGTTAGGGATCAGTGAGGGTGGGGGTGATGGTTAGGTTGAGGTTGAGGGTTAGGATTAGGGTTACGCGAGGGTTAGGGTTAGGATTAGGGTTAGGTGAGGGGGTTAGGGTTAGGGATCGGTGAGGGTGGGGGTGATGGTGAGGCTGAGGTTGAGGGTTAGGTTTAGGGGAGGGTGGGGGTGAGGGTTAGGGTTAGGGTTAGGTGAGGGTGGGGTGAGGGTGAGGGGTGGGTGTGAGTTTGAGGGTTAATGATAGGGTTAGGGTTAGGGGAGGGTGAAGGTGAGGGTGAGGGTGAGGGTGAGGGTTAGGGTTAGGGTTAGCGTTAGGTGAGGGTGGGGGTGATGGTGAGGTTGAGGTTGAGGGTTAGGGTTAGGTTTAAGGTTAGGTGAGGGTGGGGGTGAGGATCGATAATGGGTTAACGTAACTATTATATCATTAATTATATAGAAACTACACACACCGTACACTCATATTTTCGAGCCATAGAATACCCCGTCCAATAAATACTATATATAATCTCTTTATTTACTTGTCACATACGCGTACAGGATCGTTGGCGGATACGAGACCATCTTGTTCGTTCCGATAACTTTTTTGTACGCGTATGTGAGAGGGGGCTTATATATAAATATTTATTGGATCTGTCCAGTGTGGACGGGTTAGGTATGTAAACATGTTATTGGATCTGTCCAGTTTGGACGTGTTAGGTATGTAAACATGGCGTGTATATGTATTTACTTATGTTCTTGTGTACTTTCTTTTCGTCAGAGTTTCGGCGGCGCTTACTCGTTGTTCTCCGTGTACAAATTGCGGAGGGATATGCATGAGTATATCCTTCCCACTATAGTGTACTCGGAGAACAGCGGGTAGGTGCTGCCGAAATTTTGACGAATTGAAAGTACACTTGAACACACGTAAATACATATACACGTCACGTTTACATACCTAATAGGATAGAAGCCTTCCTCTGACAGTCGGTCACACATACGGTCCTCTGAACACATGTTTACATCCCTAAATTAAAATGATATATGTCGGGATATGCTCACTTCCATTAATTTTTAAATTATAGATGCGGACAGTTCCTGACAAATCGTTCATGAGCATACCACGTGATCGAAGACATCTAGACACCTGGTACAAGGATGGGATAGAAGCTTTCTTAGCCTACTCTAACACAAATCCTCTACGGTCGCTAAGCGGGTCGATTTTCCGTCCTTGTAAGAATTGCAGGAACGGTAAAATGCTCGCTAGGAGTGACGTAAGTTTTCATCTGTCAATCAATGGATTTGATAGCTCTTATGTATTTTGGAGTCATCACGGTGAAGGCGTCCCGGTGATGCAATCAGAGGAAGAATTCACTGAAGTCAGCAATCCGACAGTAGGCGGCGAGAAGAGCATCCCCACAACTTATTATGAAGCTCACAAGATTGTTGATACCCTGGGTCTTGATTACAAAAAGATAGACGCCTGTCCTAATGACTGCATCTTGTACAATAAGGGTAATGAAGGTCTAGAGGAATGTCCGACGTGTCATGTATCACGTTGGAAAGGAGAAGTTGTAAGCACATCCGAAGGCGGTGCATCCAATAAGAAGAACAGAATCCCTGCGAAGGTTCTCCGATATTTTCCAATTATTCCTAGGCTGCAGCGGTTTTATATGTCTGCCGAGCTGGCTGAGAATATGCGATGGCACTCGACCGACCGTAAAGAGGACGGGAAACTAAGACATCCTGCGGACGGTGAGGCATGGAAGCACATTGACCGTATATACCCCGACTTCGGTAAAGAGTCTCGGAATATTAGGCTGGGGCTTGCTAGCGACGGATTTAATCCCTTTGGATTAATGAGCTCTGCTTGGTCTACCTGGCCAGTGTTGCTGACACCGTACAACATGCCACCATCGATGTGCATGAAGCAACCGTACATGATACTGTCACTTTTGATCCCTGGAAGATATTCTCCTGAAAATGACATCGATGTTTTCCTCCAACCATTAATTGACGACCTGAAGCTTCTCTGGGAAAAAGGTGTCAGCACTTATGATGCTTATGGTAAGGAGTCTTTCTGTATGCGGGCAATGGTCATGTGGACAATTAATGACTTCCCGACATATGCTAACCTGTCTGGATGGTCGACGAAGGGTCAGATTGCTTATCCGATTTGCATGTCAGACTATGAGAGAAAGTTCCTGAAGTACAGCCGTAAGTTTTGTTATTGGCAACACAGAAGATGGTTGCCTACAGGGTACAAGTTCAGAAAGTTAGTAGGAAAGTTCGACGACAATCCAGAAAGTAGACCGGCACCACCAAGGCTGACCGGAGAAGAAATATTTGAGCTTCTACATCCTTTACCTAGAAAAATATTTGGAAAAAAAGATTCAACAAAGAAAATCCATTTGGTGTTAGGAGAAAAATATTGAAGCAAAAATGGAAGGGAAAGGGAAAATCGAAAGGAAATAAGCCTCGCAATGTCCAGTCGCATGGGCGTGTCTCAAAAAGCACCCAACTTCCTCATGGATGGTCAAAATTCAGCATATTTTATCAGCTGCCATATTGGAGAAGTTTAAAAATACGTCACAACTTGGATGTCATGCACATCGAGAAGAACATATGTGAGAATCTCTTGAACACTTTGTTGCAGGACGGGAAAAAATCGAAAGGTGACTTAAGGGCACGTCGAGACCTAGCAGAATTGAACATTCGTCTGGAACTGCAAGCTATAGATAAGGGCGACGGAAAGTTTGAACTCCCAGCCTCCCGTGTCACACTGTCGAAGGATGAGGTCCATAATATGTGTTTATTTCTAAAGTCCGTGAAGACACCGGATGGTTATGCTTCAAACATTTCAGCAAATGTGCATATTGAGGACAGAAAGATTTTGGGACTCAAGACACATGATCATCATATTCTATTACATCAACTTCTCCCGGTTGCGTTGCGACATGCTGACAAGGAACTCACGATGGTGGTAATAGAATTCTGCGGTTTCTTCAAGCAACTGTGCTCTAAGGTGATTGATGTGAGGGGGTTTGAAGAATTAGAGGGACGTGTTGCTAATACACTGTGTAAAATGGAAATACTATTTCCACCCTCATTCTTCACGGTCATGGTGCATCTCACAATACATTTAGCATACGAAGCCCGCATCGCAGGACCAGTTCAATATCGCTGGATGTACCCTGTGGAGAGGTATTTATTATTATAATATTCATTTAATATTTGTCAAATTACGTTTCTCAGTTCAATTTTGTCACAAATCATGAAACTATATGCTTGTAGGTATTTGGGTTTCATGAAACAACTGATGCATAATCGTGCACATCCTGAAGGGTCGATCGCAGAGAACTACATAAGTAACGAGAGTTTGAATTAAACAGTGCTTTTATGTTAAAGATATAATGAAAAATGACGAATGGGTTATCCTTAAGAATCCGCCTAGAGCCTACATTCATGAAGTCATGTCTGACGAAGATCACGATGAGGAGGTTATCTTGGCCGACGAAATAGCCGAGGAGTTTTCATTGACACAAAATAATAATCTGGACGATGAAATTGCACTAGCACACCCTGATGTACCTGCGATTATATGTGAGCCAAGGCATAAAGGTAAAAAACCTGTTCGCAGCGGAGTCGATAAAACTATAAGAATAGTCCTTTCGTTGGCACGCACACGGTCGCAGGCTATCCGCACACGATCGCAGAGTAGAGCCTCAACATCATCAGTTTGATTGGTTATAATGTATCACAATGGGCAATGTATTATATTATTACCTTTATATTATCTGGTTGACTGGTTATCATGTGGATGTGTCATGAAGATATATTATTACCTTTATATTATCTGTTTGACTGGTTATCATGTATCACGGTGTGTCATGTATGTATTACATTATTGCCTTTGTATTATCGGTTTAACTGGACATCATGTACACGCGATTCTGTTGCCATGTGCTATTTTATTAATTATTTGCATTATATACTTTTGTTGGATATTCATTATGTTTTCAAAGTATAGATGACAAAAGGATTACGTAAGAAAGCGCTTGAGAGACTATTTGGTAGACATTCTGGAGGCGACGCACATGCCTCTACGTCAGGTATTTTTATTTATTTGTTATATCTGTACATTTCTATAAACTATTAACATGAGCCTAATATTTTTTTAACATTTACTACACAGGAGGAGGAGATGCTACACATGACTCGCAGCCACAGGACACATCACGCGGAGATGCTCCACATGACGTGGAGACACAGGCTGATCCTACACAGCATGCGGAGATACCACCACCACCGCATGCAGATATATTGGAGGAGAGGAAGATTTGAGCCGTATAGCGCAGCTTTAGAAGCTACGGCACTACCGCCAGATTCTATTACGGATCAGCGAATCTACGGTCCGGCCAAGGTGAGGGATGATTAGGATTCTTATCATGCTATGCGCCCATTGCGCAGCAAAGATACGAACAAGCAAAGCGTAGATGCCTCGAACTAAAAGGTATGAATAAATTTTTATAGTTTATCGGTTATTATTTTAAATTTTTTTCGCAAATATAGATTGATTCATTGTTTCATTCGATTCTTTGTTTCGCAGGTACCGGGCGACCTCCTAGACGCGGCCGCAATGCTACCAAGGAAACGAACCTCATCCCTGATATTAATCGGAGGGCTGTGATCCGATGGGAAAACGGAGTGCCTGTCGGGGCCTTTGCCAATGCTTTCAACAATTTCCTTGCCGCTTTAGCCAGGAGACACGATTTCTTCAATATTTTTTTGACGTGGAAATCACAACGGATTGATGCGCTGGTGGCTTGTTGGAGATATATATGTGTGAGTCACTTATTTTAATTTTCATCATTATTAGTTATTAGTTTATTATTATGTTTAATACACTGATTTGTATCTATTTTTTCTTTATATGCTGAAGCGATTTTTCTTTCTTGATGATAATATTTGTGTCTGGACGTACTGCTTCGGGCAAATCAATGTATCGTTCAAGAGATGGCGGTTTGAGATAAAGAAAAAAATATTTTATCCAAATAACAAAAGATTGGGAGCGATTCTGGCATCTTGACGAGCGTGTGGATGGAGTAGATTTTTTTGCACTTTACGCTTACTGGGACACGGCTGAAATTCAGGTATTATTGAAGTATATATTTTTAATTTATTGTATGAATTTCTATATTGTTTCGAATTAACATTGTTTTGCAGGCTCAAGCTGAAATAGCAAGGAGGAATCACAACGCGCCTCGCAGTTACGAGCATCACGGGTGCTCCAGGTCCTTCAGCCAGCATTATCATCAATTAGAGCTTGAGGTATATAATATATTAGCTTTTAAGTTGAGTATAATTTATGTGTTATGGGTTAATGATATATTTGAATAAAATAGGGAAGGGGAGATCTCAGACATTTTGCAGATCGTATTCTGACTTCCTGGAGCCCGAATTACGCCGATGAAGAGAAGAAAGCAAAGAATAAGGATCTGGCTGTAAGTAGCAGTTCATTTATATATTCAATTTCATATCAATGCATCATTAGTAAGTCGACTTGCCCGGGTTGTTTTGATATATCACAGGAGAAATTACATGCCAAGGTACAGGAGCAAATGACTCAGTCTCAGGTCTGTTCTAACACTCCTGCCCGGCTAAGTAGAGAGGAGGAGGAATCCATCATCGAGATGGTCATTGGACCTAGTAGGAAGAATAGATACCGATGGAGAGGATCCGAGCAGAGGCCGCACGAGTCTAGTAGCACCTACGAGTCTGCAGCACCACAAGGAACACCAGGAAGCAGTTCATATCAAGACTCGATGGAGCAGTGATTAAAAGTGATTGAAGATTGGCAGTTGCAGCAAACAGCATATCAGCGGGTTGCAGAGGAAGAACGAAGGCGTCGGGAGCAGACCGCATTGGAGTTCACACAATTCATGTCGACCCTGCCTTAGGAGGCTCAGGAGGCATATAGGAGACGGTTTCTGTCGTCACAGGTAATATATGTAATTTGCTTTTTTTTAATTAGATGATATCGTACATACTGATACACACTGATACAAACTGTTACACACAAACCCTAACTCTAACCCTAACACAAACCTCAAAATATATACTTATAATGTTTTTATGTGATGGTGGTGTTGATGGTGTATGCGTGCGTAGTGTTGGTGGTATTGATTGGTGGGTTGGTTGGTTGGTGGGTTTGTGGGGGATTTGGTCGTGTTGTGTTGTGTTGTGATGGTGTAGTGTTGTGTGTTGTTGTGTTGTGGTGTTGTGGTGTTGTGTTGTGATATTGTGGTGTTGTGTTGTAGTATATTTATATTTGCACTCTTATTAATGTTTACACACACTTGTTAATATTTGATTTATATTTACAGGCCGAGACTTCTTCACAAGGTGCAGCCGGGGGTAGTCATAATGCGGTTGGTGCTGAGGATGAGGATGATGATGATCAGGAGGATTGATTGTCCTTTAATATAAATTTGAAAACAATTTCTCGTGTTGTATGAACAATATTTATTATGTACCTGTCGAGAAACTTTTACTTGCTTTTATTGAATTAAATGTATGATATATGCGTAAGACGTGATATTGGCATGAGATTGAATATTATACTGCTGATTGAACAGGTTTTTAAAAATTATTATCGATATTGTACAGGGTTTTTTCAATTTTCAAAATATTTTTTAAATTTCTTTTTTTTAATTTTTAGCGACGGGAATTTCGTTGCTAAATACAATTTTAGCCACGGATATTCCGTCACTAAATGTACATTTAGCGACGGAAAACATGCACAAAATCTTAATTGACCAATTTAAAATTATATTAGCGACGGAAATTTCGTCGCTAATATACTTTTGGCGACGGATTAACCGTCGCTAAAAATTTATTAGCGACGGAAAATCCGTCGTTAATTTTTTTTTTAATTTTTTATATTTTTAAAATAGCGACTATTATTCCGTCGCTAATAAACCGTCGCTAATTTTTAGCGACGGACTTTCCGTCGCTAAAAGTATTTTTAGGGACCCCTGTAATAGCGTCGAAGTTTTAGCGACGGAATTGTAAAAATTCTGTCGCTAAAACTTTTAGCGACGGAATATAGACTTATAGCGACGGATTTGTCTGTCGCTAAAAATGGAAAATGCAGCAGTGAAGCTAGGTGAGATCCTTATTTTATTAGAAGAAGTCCAAAAATTAAGGAAGAAGAAGATGACTAAAGGAGATAGTTCAGCGAGGCTAGATGCATTGGAGAAACAGATGGAGACAATGAGTTCGATTCTCACACAGCTCGTCAATATCTTCCAAGGAAAAGACAAAAAGGAGGAATCTTCTTCGAAAGGCAAGAAGAAACTTATGGAGTCCGATGGAGAAGGTGAGGAATCTGATTCTGATAGGGAGGCCGAGATTGTCAAAACTGTTCCGCATCAAGGGGGTAAGGGTTCTTACCAGAATTTGAAGATAGACTTCAAGGTAGAGATTCATGTTTATGATGGGAGTGTTAACGTCGAGAGGCTTGATGATTGGATCGAGTAGATGGAGACGTATTTTACCCTATACGGATATTCATCCAAGGAGAAGCTTGTGTTCGCGACTTTGAAGCTTTTGGGGCATGCATTGACATGGTGGAAATCCTATTGCAAGTAGGAATGGAAGGCAGTATCGTGGAACAAATTCAATGAGCTACTGAGGAAGCAGTTCTACCCAGTAGGGTTCCTTGAGGAGCATTGGTATAAGTGGTACGGATTGCACCAAAGGTTCAACCAGACCGTTCAAGAATATATGACGGAGTTCCAGCAGCAGACGATGGTTCTCAACATCACGACGGAGGAATATTCTATCTTTATGAAGTATATGGTGGGTCTGAATGAATATATCCGAAAGGAGATGAAGTTGTTCATAGTCGAGTCCATGGCAGAAGCGAGTGTTAAGGCCATTGCCATTGAGGGCAGGCAAAAAAAGGGTAACAAAATGAAGGGAGACTCTAAACAGACGGGAGGCAAGTCTAGTGCCTCTCAGCCTAAGGAAGAGAAGAAGAAGGGTGATTCGGGAAAGGCAGGATTGACATGCAATCACTGCAAACAGACAGGGTACATAGCTGATCGTTGCTGGGAGAAGTATCCTCATCTGAAGCTAAAAGGATTGAAGAAAAAGGAGGAGAAGAAGGCATAGATAGTAGTTCAGGGTTCGAAGGAAGTTCCCGGGATGACAGAACCCAATAGCAGTCTCAACCTTATGGCGGGGAAGCAGACCACGAAAGAGGACGAAGACCTTCGAGAGCAGCTCTTTGTGCTGAAGTTGCAAGTGAAGACTAGTTTGGTTGTTACCATTGTTGATCCAGACAGCGAAAAGAATTTGATATCTGAGGCCTTGGTTTAGAAGTTGGGTCTGAAGACAGTCAAGCATCTGAAACCCCTACTTATTGGGGTAGATTCAGAAGGAGACGGGACTAAGTGTAGTTGATCAATGCACTGTCAGATTTGCGCTCCACGAGTCATATATTGACGAGTTCACGTGCGACGTTGTTCCATTAGATGTTTGTCAGATTATACTAGGCAATCCGTACTTGTAGGATAGATATGCGATCTGTGAAAGACGGGCTCAGAAGTACACATTCACCAAGGATGGTGAAAAGTTTATATTTCGTTCGGCGTCTCTTCCGAGGGAGACAAACTTGGCGATGGTGACGCGGGCGAAGAGGCTAGTGAATGCAAGCAAGAAGTTCTTCTCGCTGTGCATTAGACTTCATGATGAGCCATCGAAAAGGAGTTGCATGTTGAAGCGGAAGACGACTATGATGAGGCGAGGAACGAAGAAGTCGTTTCCAGTTGTACATCGATATCAGGTTCCTAGCAAAGCCAGGTGGTACAGAAAGGATGGAGGAGCTCGCGAGTTTCCTCAGCTAAAGTTCTAACTTGAATGAGACTTCAAGTTCCTAAAGGGGGACCCATGATATGAGTGTATCTTCTCTTTAAAACTTAGCGATCCTCATGGGAGCTTGAGGATAGATGATTCTCATGATAATTTGAGAATAGAGGGGTAAAACAACACAGTGGAATGCAGGTTGAAGTGTGGAACGAGACGGCGAATCAGATGTAATCAAAGAGAGATTCTAATCAAGAGAGATTAGGGTTTAGAGAGAATTAAGAGTTTGTTCTCGATTCTAGTGAGATTGTGAGAGAGGGATTGTAATATTTTCATACTCATAATCTAGAGAGGGTATTTTCCTTCGCCACATACTGAATTATTCTTGTGTTTCTGTCATCCTCTTCTCAACCCACATTTAATAATTCCACTATCAAAGGTGCTTGCACGGCGATTCGTACCCTGGTGGTTGTAGTAATGACTAGGTTGTACTACTGTATCATTAAAATAAATTAGTGCATTGAATTTAAAGGTTCTCTTCTTGGTGCAACAATTACCCTCAAGTGTACGCGGACCAGTTGATAATGTACCCTCATGATTTACCTTATTTTTTATAGATATCATATCTGAGCTGTGTATAACATTTATTTGGATTTCTTTAGCGTGTCCCACTGTGAATAAACATGATTTCCTCCTGGCACAGGCACTATGAAGTTGTCTTGAATTTCCGAATCATAGAGGTTTATGAGCAAGATACCTCAGGACACATCATTTTGCTTTCATCCTCTTTGATTGTTGAACCCCATGCTCCATTGTCTGATGAGTTTGTTTTGGTCTCTCTTACTTATGAGGTATTCAGATTCAAGAACAAAAGTGACTTGCTAATTGGTTATATAAATAGATAGTCTTTTATATCTATTTTTATTCTTATTGAAACATTATATATATTACATGAATCCTATCTACCTAAAAAACAATTATTATGATAATACCCAACTTAAGTCGCATTCAAGTATTCAATGCGTTTGAGAAGCAAATGGATAGCAACCCGGAAAAGTTTATTTGTTGAAGTCACTTCATGATGATGAAAAAAGAGATTTTATTCTCTTTATTCTTAAGGAGTAGTTTCTAGTTGGATGACAAGGTGGTGTATCTGGGATGGAGCTTAGAAGTACTTAGAAGAATATATTGCGGGCAACAATTGAAAGAGTTGTTTTATATCTCCTAGCGCAACTCAAGACATTGTCTCTTTTAGTTATTATGTACTTTTGTCAATCAAAGCAGTAGGGAACTTGATCTCTTTTTAACTGTTGGTTTTGGGTGACATCTGTTTGCTTCATTTTGCTGCAATATCGAAATTTGGTTTTATGAGTTACTGGATAAGAATTTTGCTTCTTGTGTTTCATTGGATATCTATGCGGTTAGTTTAATATATTAGCATTAAGTACATTTGTCTTTATAATTAATTGAGCGTTATTTCCTCCTAAGTGTTGAACTATGTCACTTACAAGATTTGTTTATGATTTATATCTTGGTCTGTTCTGACATGTTTATACTTATTTGCTTGTGATGCAGATAATGTTGGGGTTATTGTGAACCTAAAGAGGGAAATGAAAGGTATATGTCTACATCCTTTTCCCATGGATTATCTTTTTTTAACCATCTCAGCATCAGGCTCTATTTTGTACATGCATTGTTGTTTGTAGTGAAAACTGTAATGCATAAATTTGTTTTTGCTTCTTTATCTCTATTTTGTACATGCATTGTTGTTTGTAGTGAAAACTGTAATGCATAAATTTGTTTTTGCTTCTTTATCTAATATATATCAATCGTAGTGAAAACTGTAATGCATAAATTTGTTTTTGCTTCTTTATCTAATATATATCAATCGATGTTTTCTGATTCTTCAGGATCTGCAATTACTGGACCAATTGGAAAGGAGTGTGTTGATTTGTGGCCTAGGATTGCTAGTGCAACCAATGCCATTGTGTAATATCCAGATTTTTCTTCAGGTGTCAGTGAGGAGGAGTAGTTTCATGTTATTTGTTATTGAAAAGAAAAGGGAGTTTTTTAAATATGGATCCATATTTGTATTGGATGTTTTTGTTTTCTTGTGACGTACATATATTGGAATTGATATTCTGGGATCCAACTGATGGTAGCATTGTTTTCTTTTTGTTATGAAATTAAATGGTGATGATTTGAAGATAATAATGGTGATGGTTTGAAGATAATAATGATTCATATATTGGATATCATTGTTGAAAATTTATTAATAAATAAGGTACTGGAAAATTTAAAGATATTTTGTCAAACTTCTTAGGGGGCTTTGTGAAAATTATCCTAACTTTTACCTCAACATAAACCTTAATGTCCGCATAAAGATTGGGGAGTTAAGAGAAAGCATAAATTTTCTTAAAACACTAATTCTGAAATCCAAGTTCATGTATAATAAAGTGTATCCAAACACTATATTTCAAACCTTTGATTTCAAATCCTTGCATTTTGTAAAGACACCCAAACAAAAGATTCTATTAAATCATGGATTTTAAATCCTAGATTTAAAATCCCTTGATTTTAAATTAACATTCCAAATCCAAATCTTAGTTCCCAAACGCAACATAAATGAAAAATACTACAGCTCCAAACCTCAAACCATGATGAATCAATGTCACAATCTCGGACTACCCTTGGTAGTTGACGCAATCATACGGAAAATATCATCCAACATAAACACCTCAACCATGATGAATTAATGTCACAATCTCGAACTACCCTCGGGTAGTTGGCGTAGTCATATGGAAAATATCATCCAACATAAACATCTCCATAGATCATGCCACGTATACTAAGTATCCATAAATATACCCTACTCTCGAGTAATCTAACATGGGATCAACACTACAACTGTGTGTGTGTGTGTGTGTGTGTGTGTGTGTGTATATACACACACATGAAATAACGATACTCTTGTAAGGTACTCACAATATCATGTGGAAACAACATCCTTACTCAATCGTTCTGCGAAGATACGTAAATCACCCTATTCCGGAATGATGCATCCAGATGATCGTACAATGGAGTTTAGGCATATTAGCCCAATCCGGAAACCCCAATCATCTTCGAGTATAGTTCATCCCCGGTCTTAATGCGGGAAAACTTACAACTCTAAGTGTAGTTCAGTCGCGGTCTCATTGCGGGAAAACATGACTAATCACTAAGCATCCACAACTGATAAATTATGCATTTTATGTGTTATACCAACACTATCAACTTAATCTAATCACTAAGCATCCACAACTGATAAATTATGCATTTTATGTGTTATACCAACACTATCAACTTAATCATGTGTCATGCATCTCAACTATTCATGTAAACTCAATAAGAACATGTATTCAAGTGTTCGTGCATGTATCTTGATGTGTGGATCTATATCTCATGTTCACAAACACCTCAGGTGTTACACAGACAACAAACAACATAATACAATGTGGGTTGATCGAGAAAATCCCTCGAATCAAACAAATACAACTCAAAACATGCACAAGTGGATATCTGCTAGTTGGTCGACCGACCACTATGCCACGGTCAACTGGCCAAAGGCCAGGTGCCTGGTTCTGCAGGCTGTGTTCATGTGTCGGGTTCGTGATTCTAACTTGTTTAACTTACTATAAAACATGTAAAATACATTTTAAATACTTGTATACCATTACTTAAGTTAATCTAACACATGAAACAAGAATTATTACATGAGATATCATATACAACCCCTAAACATGTACAAAAACATCAAAACATTGAGAGAATCATCAAAACTTATTTAAAACTCATGTTTAATTATTTTCAGATCTTAATTTACCTTAGATAATTCGTTCATAATCTTTTAAACACGAAAAGATCAGATCTTTATCTCATATATAATAAAAGACTATTTTTATGCACGAAAATAGGTTTTAGGCTTAACAAAACCACATTAAAAACTCATAAAAACCTATTTGAAAAGGGGTGTAGGGTTAGCAGAGATAAAACTCGCCTGAAAACCTCTTTTGAAAGCCTGAAAGTGCAAAACAACTCAAATTCCCTAGCCACACATCAACAATCTCGCCTTCACATCGGTATTTGCTTCACAAAGCACTTGAAATCACAGAACTTAAATCTAGGGTTTATGAGGGAGATGGTTGCTACTAGGGTTTAGAAGTTCAGATGAAAATATGTGAAAATTCGTGAGCAAGAGGTACATATAACATACAAGTAGACCTGGGCCTCAAAATATCTGAATCCAACTCAAATCAGGATTCTGGAAAAATGCTTGTTTGTTGACCGAGCATGGGCCGTCGGTCGACCGGCCAGTGTATTCCCTAGATGGTGCATGTTTTGGCCTCTGTGCATGTTTTGACTCATTTCTCTCACATATATGAACTTGTTTGATCTCAAATAACTTGCTACCATATTCATACATCATTTAATGATAGGACAAATTTTCAAAAGCAACCGTTTTACACATTTAATTGCAAAAACCGACCCTTTTCAAAATAATTGCAAAAACCGACCTGTTTTCAGCCCAGCGCTGAAAACAGGTCGGTTTTTGTAAAAAAATCTCCGAAACATCACGGGAGTTCAACTCCCGTGAAGTTTATGCAGAAATTAAACTTCACGGGAGTTCAACTCCCGTGAAGCTTAATTTCTGCTTAAAACTCCACGGGAGTTGAACTCCCGTGGAGTTACAGTCAGCAATTCCAGAGAATCGAGTCTCTGGCAAATTGTGACTGTAACTTCACGGGATTTCAACTCCCGTGAAGTTGCAGTCCACAAATTGCCACAGATCGAGTCTCTGGAAAATTTGCACTGCAACTTCACGGGACTTGAAATCCCGTGAAGTTGCAGGTCACCCAGCATGCACAGCTGCTGTGCAGGTTTTGTATATTTACCTGTAACTCATATATATGTCAATTTATTTGCAAACAACAATATATACATGATTCAACAATGAATTATAACTCATATATATGCCAATTTATTTGCAAACAACAATATATACATGATTCAACCATGAATTAAACACACACGAATATGTATATGAACAACAATTTATCTTCAAAAGTTTAGTATTTGAAAATTCAGGAAAGTTACAAAATTTATCAAAATAAGTTCATATACAACCCAATATAGCTCCCCTCCTTCCTCTCCCTCTCTTCCCCCTCCCCCTCGCTCTTCCCTGCCCCCTGGGTTCCTGCTTTTTATTAATTGCAATAAAAAATAACAAATTAAGAGTAATCATCCTCTCCAAATGGAATTTTTACAAAACTTTTCACACTCTAACCCCTCACTCTCTACCCGTATTTATAGCCTACAATAATGAATAAGAACCCTTGGATGAAACTTGGAGAACAAGAATTAAAATCTAGTCACAAATCTGATTCTGCAGACCACCAATCGGTTGGCTTGCAACAGATTTTTATTTTTGTTGATTTCTTGACCCAATTTCTTCATAGATCCTTGAGATTTCTTGGGTTTTCTTTTGTCTTCATATTTGGGCTTTAATAAAAGGCAGAAAATCAGGAGGTTTGTGTCTTTTGGGCTTTTATTCATTAATTCTTCATCAATCTGCAAATTAAAATAAAACATATTATTAATGGTATATTTATTGATATAAACCAGATAATGATGATGTAAAATTGTAATAAAAATGTGATTATTATAGAGCTCCGGTTACAAGTTGAAAGTGCAAACAACAAAAGAATCAAACCATAATTGTTGAAAGTCCCAAATCATATTTGTTCTTTTATTAGAAAGAGTACATTTTCAATAATGTCGGAGACATAATCGCATTTTCAATTATTTGAGAATCTAATCAATGATACGGGGATAAGTTTCAAAATATGAAAGATTCGAGGGGCCCGTACGAAACAGCTGTAGCGTGAAATGCAAATACGACAAAATTTTAGATCCATTACTTCCCTAGGCCGGCCCAAGACTGGAAGCGGACGAGGGTTTCCGGTGTCCTCCAGCTCTAGAAGAGGAGACCGTATCCGACATCAAATTTGCAACGAGCGCCGTTGAAATCGACGCCGAGCAAGGTCAGATTCTTCCCGCTTTCGTTTTCAACTGCAAATCATAGTCTAATAAATTCGTTATATGCTCGATTGAGTTCAATTTCATGAAGCTTAGCCGTACAATTACGGGATTTGAACTGATAATTCTTCAATTATTGTACATAATTTGAGAAATATCCTTTCGTCTGTTGAAAAGATTGCGTGCTTAATTCAATTTATCTAATTTTGATGAAGGTAGAGTCCTTTGAATTAATCTGTAATTTGCTAGAATTGCTTGATTTCTTTAGACTTTTTTTTTTCTGATTTTTCTGGATTAAAGAAAGATTCCGAAAATGGATATCAACAAATTCAGAATTGGAGTCGAATTTTATGACGGATGTACCGGTGCTTATTTTAACATTGTAGTAATAATTGAGCTAGTGAAAAGACGTTGTAAGATTTTGGAAGCTTTTCAGTAGTATCAATGACTATGCCTACTAACACTACGCATATATCAAGACCCCAATCACTTATTTTACAACTTTTTTAGGATTCAAGGGGCACAACAAGAGCAGTGATGACTTAAGAAATGTGAGAGATAAAAGGATTGCAGGATGGTTACGAAAAGATAACATATTTCTTCACTATGGCATGTCTCCTTCAAGCCAGAAACTTGAGGAAATTACAATAGGGAACTAAAATCTAAATTCTTCAAACTTTACCTTCCCGCCAAAAGTACCTCTAATGTTATTAGATAATGAACCTGCAATTTAAGTTACAAAATTGTTTTCATGCCTAATCATAGTTGCGCGATTCCTTGGACACCCTCTCAAATTGTTGTATCGAGCCAATTTCCAGTACATTTGCGAACCTATTCCCTCTGATACATAATTGGTTCCCTAACATTGCCATACCAGTTATAATTGTGCGGGGTGCAAAGTCCTTTTAAGTGTACATGTGCAAGATAGAATACAATATGCGCAATCTAGTAAAGGGAGGTGCACAATAGAATATAAAAGTCAATGACTTTACTATAACTAAATGTATTCAGATCCTCTCTACTACCAAAAAAGTAGTGAATGGACCACTACTTATTCACAACCATTGATTATCTAGTGGGTGGTTATGATTTTTCTTTAAGTACTGCAAATTAGAAATTAATGTAATACATGGATGTATGGTGAGTGTTTGATTTAGATTGTATTACAATCACCCATTACATAGTTAATGATTGGGATAAAAAGCAATGGTCTCTCCACTGCTTTTTTGAAGTGGAGAGGAGCCAAATGATAACTAAATACCTATGTCAATAAAACGTGAAATGAAACCATAATCCTGACACAAACTATGTGAAAAGAAAAACAAAACAAAAAAATAAACTCTATATTTGTATGAAAAAAATATTGAAATGTATAATTAGCTTTCTAGTTTCTAGTTTTTTACTATACACTTTGGAAGATGGTAAGCGCATCCAAAAAAATTTGCTACATACCATTGATCAAACTTGCGTATCAAAGCAAGCTACTCCCATTGAATCCAAATTTTCGAAGTGAAGGATTACGTATCCGAATTTATACCACAACCCACTATGTACCACATACAACGTAACTATGTCTAATATGTCTTCTAGTTTAAACATTGATAGTAGCTTTGGGTTTGTCACACTGCTCGACCTAATGGCAGATGACTAAGCTAGCACATACACTACTATGACAAGAACTTTGTTAAAGTAATATCTCAAGTCTATGTTTGCTTCTACTTATTAGTTATTTCATTATCTAAAAATGGGTCATTTCGAAAAATATTTAATTGTGGAAAGAAACAAATATTTAAAAGCTAACAATATATTTAATAAACTCATTACCTAACCAAAATATGTTCTCAACTAATCCGTTGCTCACAATCTGGTTCATAGCACTTGGGAGGGGAGTAATAAAATGGACCATCATTAGGTCTAGCAAGTATCGTCAAAAGGAATATGAACCCAAATAGACGGACTTGTGGACAATAATAATCTGCAAGATAAAGCAATACAAAATGAATGAAAGATAGCTCACAATGATGTTGAATAAGCAATAAGATAATGGTGTATAAATAAAGATGTAGTACAGAAGAGAAATAATAGGAATGTAGACCAAAAGATGCATAGAGGAACAATAAGGAAAACTAAGTCCATGTAGTGCAATATAAGGTCTTAACTATGCAGTCTACATAGATCCTAAGAAAACTGTCAACGTTTATATCAAAAATGTATAATACATCATAAGATAAAGATGGTGTAAGGCTCAAGAACAACTCTATCTAAAACATAATATATCAAACTATATTATTGTTGCATTATCAACAACACATCATAGTGCTTACAAATTAAGCTACAAAAAGATTGTACTACAATTGCATCATGACAGAAGCCATTCTAATTTAAGTCTAATTTAAGTCACGGTTATAAATAGCAGTAAATAGCCCCGCAATAATGGCGCTAATAGCGTTGACGGTCCCTTTCCGCGACGCTATCGCCCGCTACGCTATCACGCAATAGCGGTCACATATTGCGAAATATGTCTGTTCGTAAAAGCGGCCAATAGTGTGTCATAACGGTAAATAGTAAGCGATTGTATTTCGAAATTTGCTTTTTGACTGCTATTTAAATGCGGTTTGAGGCTTATTTTTTAAAACTTAAACTCAACCCTTGACCATTGCATTTCACCGTCTTCTATGATTTTCAACATACTCCCGCCACCTCTTATAGCCTCTGACACCTATCTTGATACTTACTCTTTCACAGTGAGCTCCTCTTAGGACAGTCCTGTCACCGCTAAGCTCTTCTTCTCGAAGACGACTTTTTGACTCCTCCAGTCATCTTCGGTATTACGTGATGGTTACATGTCTATTTCATGTTTAGGATCTCTTTAAATCATTCAATATGTACTTTTAGATTTCTTAGATTTTTTTAAATTTTTTTTAGTATTTATACGTATCTAAATTAGACCGCTATTTGACTTTGCGTTTTTTACTGCTATTTTACCGCAATAGCCCGAAATAGCCTTAGCGATGCCTCACCGCTACGCGACGCTATCCGCTATCGATAACCTTGATTTAAGTAGTTACATTCTTATTTGGATAAGAAAAAGCATGTGTCAACTCACTTAAGGTGGAATAAAAACAATAAAAAATAGGAAACTCACTAACGAGACATAGCTTAAATAATGTCTCACCTTATTCTATTACTTATCCCTCATCCTCATTGTTATTTAAATTGTGCGTGTAATGTTATGCACTAGTTTCAATCTTATTGCAGCCGACACACAATGTAGGTAGTACTAGTGAGATCATCATAGATAAGTTATCAGCCACCTAGTCAAATCATACAATAGCACTATGCAAGGCTGGGGTACCTCCGTAGCCTAGGAAACAAATCTCTACATCTATCTACATGTACAATATTTAAAGTTTGGCTCCTAAGAGGGGACCAATAGCTCCAGGAAATACTTGATGACAATGTAATTCAATATGACCAACTGTGATTTTGGCTAAATAGCACCATATTAAATTACAATAAATACCCAATATCCTTAGTCTCATCAGTAGTCCAATGAGGGTTGAATGCATCTCAATTTGTGATAGGGATTCCATATAGGTGATATACTATAATCAGAATTACTAAAGAATAATAGTGCATAATAAACTTATAGTGAATAAGAACTCTCATTAAATACAAGTGTCATGTCTTGATGGATATAAACAATCACTTATGATAAATAATAAAATCAAACAATGGAGGTTGGTAAAAAAAACCATTGTTTTAAATGCCCTGACATGGCCCAGTATATTGCTCAATATATCCTTTTACATGACTTGTCGTAATTGATATGGTCTCTAAATATTCTTTACCGATTTTTAATTATTTTGGACGATATATTCCTAATATGATTGATATATCAGCAAATATATTGACCGATATATCCTTTTATATAGCTTGGTTCTAAACAATATATTGTGTTTGGCAAGCTTCAAGCGAGATATCATGATTTTCCCATTTTATCAAATGATATTTTGGCCTAAAAATAAAATGCAATATTGCAACATTGATTTGCACTTTTGTTTGTATGTTTAGATTTCATTATGTGGAGATTACATTTTAGTGCATTATACTATATATGCAAATATCTGTTATGGCATTCCGACATTTAACATATATCCTCGATATTTCCTCGATATCCTCAATTTGATATGAATTTCGGCCATCCAATTCTTCACGGTAACGATATTTAAAGCCTTAAAACTAACATAGTTGAGCGAATAAGAGGGTTTATGTGAAAAATCACAAAACATACTACATAAGGGTGATGGTGAATAATGAACGCTAAATAGAGTTTAAATTAGGAGTTTATCCTCGCATCAACAAAATATAGCTTAACTGGTGATGGTAGGTTAAATTTATGCGTATCAATCCAAATATGGTTCCAACACATTTTATTTACTCAAACGAAAGCATCTTTAAGTTTTTGGTGTTTAATAACTCAATTCATGCATGAGAATTTAATAACTACACTTTGTTTCAATAAATATATTCTTAGATGCATCAATTTATTTTTGCTGAAAAATTAACAAATAAAATGGCAAAGTGGCTAGTCATATTAGCACTTTAACAGCATAATACCCTCTACTCGTATACATCTCTCTTGTCGGCTTGTCACACATATTAATGTCCTAATGCTACCCAATTCTCGGTGTCATCTCTCTTTTAAGCATGTTTTACATATTATTGCGCCATGATGCCAAATAATCCGAGCTTATTATCGTCTCGATGCCACCTAATTAGTAAGAGCTTCTTGCCGATCAACCTATAGTCAAATGATTTTGCAGATAAATACTCAATATGTTTACATTGCAAAATTGTTACCCAAATGGCTACATTAAAAAGTTTATGCTTCAGTAAGAAAGTTTTATACTTTTATGTTACTTAGGGAATTTTTTAGTTCTTCACAGACAATAAAAGATGCTCCTGCTCGAACACTTTACACTGAAAGAGCAAATAAGGATACATCTAATTGTAGCTAGGAAAAAGGCTAAATAGCACTTAAGTACCACAAGTTTTTTCTGCTCTGTAATTTATATACTACAACTTGTATTTTGTGGCAGAAAAGTATCATAAATTGATTAAAAATTTCATGCACGTGAGTGAAGGAGGCACACTTTGCACATAATTTTTAATTAAACATATCCATGCAAATTCACTATAAATTTCCTGAAAACAATTCATACTAGAATAGTAGTATATTAGATTACATTGCTAATTTTTCCCTCTTTGGATGTTAAGAGTCAAGTGGAGTACGGATCAATAAGCTTGAACAAAACAAGAAAGTTTTTACAGTAATAAGTTTCACAAACCATCACTACTGAATGAAGTGACAAGTATTAGATATTGTGTGAACTTGTGAATAATCAAGACCAATTTGAATGAATCTCAATATTATTAGGTAAAAACGGTATGATTCATCACTTATTCATTATGTAATACCTATTACTCTCTAATACATCTTTACCAGACCACATTGCTCAAGGCAACATTACAGTGTGATGGCAGTCGTCAGACTCATCACTATAGTTCAAAGTTAGAACTTCAAAGTAAATGGATAAAGAAAAGTACTATTAGGAAGAAAAGCAAGGGAAGAAAGACAAAAAGAAAGCAAATAAAAATAGAAAGCGAGGAAGGAGAAAGTGAATAAAAATGAAAATGAAGAAGAGAAAAAACAACAAAAGAAAGCAAGAAATGGAGAGCTACTTACCTCGCTACCGCTCTCGAGTCACAGGCGAAGAAAAGGAGGAGAGAACAAACTCATGAACAGCAATTGCACTGAAGAGAAGGGAGATACAGCAGGAGCTACGCAAGGAGAAATAGAGGAGAGGGTGATGTGCCCTAATTTGACATCGCGCTGTGTAATTGAGATTGAGTTTAATTTGGAAGTGGGTATCAAACCCAATAACCCAAAATCCTAACAAAACAAGTATAGAATTTTAAATGGGTATCGGATTTCATACCCAATTACTAATGGATTCTCTTCTTTAAAAGTAAGGCGACATCTCAGAATAACCTTATGAAGCGCATGGCGTATTTGCAAAGTGGCGTGGGGGTGTGTGCGTCCCTTTCACAAAGAACTAGGCCACTGTTGTGGGGCACTCAGGAGAAATGCACTTCCCGAAGTTCGAGGCGTGCGCCCTAGAGCACCTTTAGTAGCACTAACATTAACATGTTAATTTTATTACTTTTTAACCATTAATATTTTATGAATTTATCATTAGACATGACCTAACTCTATTTTAAAGGAGAATTAAGATAAGTCTAAAAAAGAATGTTTAATTGATTTAATAGCAAGTTTAACAAATACCAATAGTTGAAAAGCTCTAAATTTTGCCTATACGTGCAATGTTTTAAATATCGGCCGATAAATTAATATTATCAGCGATTTACGGTTTTGGGGGCCTTCCGTTATGATAAGTTTGATTCTTAATCGGTTTTTATTTTTGGACATTTATTGCCAATAATACTGCGATAATGTGAGTTATTGGCCAATATGGTCGGCCCAAAACTCGAAATTATCGGCCTTTGGTTTTGAGTTTTGATTTCGGGCAACATGCATCTATTCAATGCATTTTAAACCCAACCTGACCTGATTTTCTACCATTGATTAGTGATTTTAAACATAATTATTTATATTTTGGTATGTTTATATTTTATTAAGTATGGTTAGAAAATATTTTAGAATATTATATTATGTATATCACCATTCGGTAATGCCATTTCAATAATTATTACTTATCCCTGATATATCCCCCATATCCGCTATCTGATATGAATTGTGACTGTCTGATAAATCCCCGATAATCATTATTAAAAACCTTTTATATGTGTCATCGAGAAACATTCGTGTGATAATTTTCACGTTTGCGTGATCGATGGGAATTATGTGACAATTTTTTTACAACTTATGGTATTTTTCTAACATAAAATAGAACTTGTAGTATATAAGTGACAGAGCAAGAAAACTTTGTGATATCTTACTGACGATATCTTATTGAGGTTGAATGGTCAAGTCCTCCATGATCATCAATTTCGTCTCTCTATTCCACACGTATAAATTGTGAATTATATCACATTTTGATTTGTGAGTAAAATTTGAAGAGAAATAGGGGACACTAGCTAGTATTTATATACTGGTGATGATATGATGACGAGATAGACTTAACAATTGAAGACATGAGATAGAAGTCATGGGAAAAAATTGAGCCTTAATAATTGAAGACCTGAGATGCGTATGTTGATGACATAAATTTGATTCTAGTATGATCCTTTGGCTAGGCGTCACATAGATTTTGCTTCTGATTCATATAAGAAATTAAGAACACTGCAGTAAATGTATATTTCATTTTGATAGATGTACTGGAATATGTTTACACGAAACAGAAAGACTCTAATTCACTTGCATTTTGTAGAATAGTGATAATTGCACACAAGAGTTTCTAATACACTGCAAACTAACACATTTTGTAGGGCGGTGATAATTGTCCATCTATCATATAAGAAATTGACACGTGGACACCTAATCCTATCTTTACTAAGAGCACTCACTAAATAAAAACTATTTAGACACTCCAATAATGAACTCCTTTCTAATTGTATCTTATCTAAAAATCCTAAAGTTGTCCATAATTAGCAAATTCTAATATAAAATTCCTACTTTATATATGTAGGGTTTTTCTAAATTAAAAAATTATCAACGGTCCTTTTTTAAAATCCAAAGATTACAAACAAATCCATGAAAATCCAAAATTTATAGACACCTCCGAATCCAAAAGTTACAACATCCTCTTGGAAAATCTAGAATTCCAAATAGGCCCATGAAAAATTAGAAAATTGCAAGCAATGCCTTAAGTTTCAAAAATTGCAAATAAACCCCTAAAAATCCAAAGATTACAAAGAGCACACATAATTCTAAAAATTATAGATAGTCCGCTATTAGATCCACAAATTATAAAAACTCGCTAGAAACGTTTATAAATTAAATTAAATATGTATTTTAGATAGCCACAACTTGGTGTATTTTAGATTTTATGCGACAAGAGAAACATTTATAAATTAAATATGTAAAATGCACTCTCTTTCATTATATTGTAAACTGAGTAGTTATGATTAAACAAAAGTGAGTATCCCTCTTCAGATGTACAAGAACTTGAATGATTTACGTGAAGTGGTCAACACTAAAAGTATACCAATGAGAGGATAAGGTACAATAAATACATACTAGTCACACGTGAGCATAGGTTTTATATAAATGTAAAAGTTTCAATGTGGATGCGTACTTGGCAATAGCTCAATATTTGTTCTTTGAAGACTCTTACATCTAAATAAAATGTTAAAGAGGTAATTTACCATTTTGATGGCCTAGGTAATCTTACTTTTCTACATAATACCCTTGCGATGGCAGGCACAAGATACGCGGGTCAGATTTACACCGCCTTAATAGGCAGAATAGTTAACATGTCATTTTGACAGATTAACCTTAACCTTAATACACGGGTCAACAAATCCCTCAATAAAAACATACATACTTGGCAAGTTAGTGAAGAGTTAAACCCCTTTAACCCCTACACTGAACCCTTGCCGAACGGGGCCTAGGCGACTAATATCGAAAAAAACCCTTTATTTTTCAATAAATTTTTATCAACTTTCTCTTTGAAATTGGTAGATATTGTCAGGATCTACTAACAAGGGATATGTTTGAGTTGTCACTAACTGTCTTTAATTATCCATTTTAATGGTGGGGGTTCACATATCTCAAAAATTCTTCAATAATCCTTGTAGCAGCCCCATAACCTAATAAGGACTTCCCCTGTCGCAACAACATCACTTGTAGTATATCAGACATGTTCTTTGTTGTTTAAGCTGTCACATCTCATTTCTGAAATACCACTTATAATTAAATGTTAACAATATTCTTCGACATATTCAGGTTACCCGAACACTTCATTTGGGCTCTCATATTCATGTCAAACACTTCCAGGATCTATGTTTGTGTTGGACACTTCTTGTACACTTCTTGATTATCTTATATACATTTTTTTCAGAAGCTAGTCAATTATATAATATGTTTAGTTTAAAACACTCGTGATACACTTCTTGAACAAATATCTTACACTTTACCTCAAATTTTGCAACTCGTTGGACTCGAGTTGGGCTTGTTTCAGCCCATATCCAATTTATAAGTGTGATTTTGAATGGTCATTTGGATATCTACTCAATTGTTTTTCAATTTATAATCTACTCAATAAAAGGAACATAAAAATATTATAATCTATGCAATAAAAGAAACATAAAAATATTATAGGAATTTTATTTCTAATAACATGTGAATGAAAAACAATATCAATCTCATATAAACTATTAATTTCAATGTGTATATAGTAGCCATGTCCTCAAATCCTATCTTTTATACTTTTGTCGTGTCCCATATCCACACCCGTGTCCGTGTCCGTGTTTGAACTTGCACCCGTACCCGTGCAACACTGATATTTACTGTTTCATGTTGCAGTTAAAATGTGCAATATGTTTATTTGGATTCTCCGAGTATCTTCTGAATTTATATTTTTGTTCTATTGTGAATTTTACTTTGCTTAAAAGCAGCTTTATAAGATTGCCCTTTTTTGGCCTATAACTGGGGCATCAAATATGAATGCAGTTTCCATAACAAATTTATCATCTGTAGATTCCTAGTCTGGGAGAATATGGAGAATTGTTATGGTCTATGAGCTTAAATTCAAACCCTGTGTAGTTGACCTATTAGGTTCAACGCTTTTTCTGTAGTTTTGTTAGCCTGACTTTTTCGCCGGAAAATACTGTCAATGCCAATGAGACGGTGCTCAATTTTCTTCGTTCCTTGCTTGTTCCATTTGTTGTGCAGAGGAAAACAACTACATCAGTTGACAGTAGATTTTAATATCCTTGAACATTCATGTTTATTTTTGGAATGACTCCTTGTTGATGAGAAAATGCTTAGTCATGATGATGACAGCTTAAGCTGTGTCAATAGTCCTAGAACATCCTTGACACATCAGGGATTACTAGAAGTTAACAGGATAAACAATGGTTTAGTTGAGATGCTGCGTATGTCTTTGTGATTATATGAGATTTGTTCTTAATTTTGCTGCTCCACATATTCTTTAGGGAACATCTCTTGTATATCTTCTTTTTTGATGTGCAAATTCTATTACTTTATGTCTTTTCTTTTTTCTGTTTCGGGCATGTTTATTGCTTCAAACAGTTTTCTAAAATCAAAATTTTCTTTTCTTTATCTTTCCTGGTTTTGCAATGAGAGTCGTACCCTGCAACTAGTGATTTATTACTGCCTTTATAAGTGTGAACTTTGCAGTTCCTTGGTAAAAGCAGAATGTCACCGAGTCGAATATTGGATATTCTAGCGTTCACAGTCCACAATGACTCGTCTTTATTTGAGCATTCTGGCAGTCTAGTTTTAAGCAACCATCATAGCTAGTTTAGTTTGGAGACTTCCTTTGGGGTTCTCTGATTTTCTTCGGCTATTTATAGCTGATTTATGCGTATTATCATTCCATAGTGATGATGCGTTGAATACTTGTGCAGGTTGTTTGATACTCTGGTGAGTTATATTAAAGCTCGAAGGAAATGGAACTAAGTTCAATAAAAGATGCATTTGACAGAGTTGCCAAGAGGCAAAAGCTGTCATCTTCCAGAACACAAGATGTGGTTGACAAAGTTGGACAGGAGATTGAATCTGTACTAATGAAAATGCTGTCAATTGATAATGCTACTGACTCTGCCGGTCAGAAATCGCTGTTTATAGAACTGAGTAGTAAACTGAAGGAGATTGCTCCCATGGAGCAATTGGAAGGATCTCAGAAGGAGCTTAACATTGCACTCAGCAAGTACACTAAATTCCTCGAAAAACATTTCAATCCAGACATATCAAAGGCATATAGACATGTTGATTTTGACGTTTCCATGATTAATGAGATACTTGCAACTCACTGCTACAGGCAAGGTCTGTTTGATCTTGGTGACTGCTTTCTACATGAGGCTGCAAATGAGCCTTCAGCCACTGCAGCTATTGCTCCCCTGAAGCAATCATTCTTGGAGATGTACAAAATTCTTGGTGAGATGAAGGGTGAGAATCTTGAACCTGCCTTAAAATGGGCTACTGCACAAAGCAAGCGTCTATTGCAGAATGGATCAAACCTTGAACTGAAACTTCACCAGTTGCAGTTTGTGGAGATGCTGAAGAAGGGTAGCAGAACCGAGGCTCTGAATTATGCACGGAAATACCTGGCACCGTTTGCTTCTATACACAGGATTGAGATCCAAAAACTCATGGCCTGTCTCTTGTGGGCAGGTCATCTGGATCAATCACCTTATGGTAGTGATGATTTCATTTCCCTGTCGGCAACTTATTGTGACAAGATAACCGAAGAGCTCACTCAGCAATTCTGCAGTTTGTTGGGCCAGTCGTATGAGAGTCCTTTAACCATGGCAATAACTGCTGGATTCCAGGGATTGCCAACTTTACTAAAGCTTGCAAGTGTGACGGCTGTTACTAAGAAGCACGAATGGCAGTCTATGAAGCAACTTCCAGTACCTGTAGATCTTGGAAGGGAGTTCCAGTTTCATTCAATCTTTGTATGTCCAATTATTCGGGAGCAAGGAAGTGAGGAGAACCCACCTATGTTGATGCCTTGTGGGCATGTATTGTCCAAGCAGTCCATAGTCAAGTTATCCAAAAACAGCAGTCGGCCTTTTAAGTGCCCGTTCTGCCCGTTGGAAGCCAATGTTGCCCAATGCAGGCAGCTCCATTTTTAGTTATGAACTTTGGAAGGGGAATTTTGACGAAAAATCCTATAGAAGGCCCTCTATAGAATATCATAGCAGGAGGTATAAGAGAGTGAATACTAACGTATCAGTGCAATGATTGTCAGTGTAGTTACAACTGCAATACTAAACAGTAGCGATTGCCCAGATTGATCTATTTCATAGTCTCTTTCCTCTTTATCGATATAATTTTCCCTCTGTAGGATTCTTTTGTTTTTAATGATGTAAATTTGACACACGATGGTAAGCACCTGCAGCCGTCTGGATGCGCATAGACTGGCTGTTGCTGTGTTAAGGTGGAAAAGGATTAACTTGTTTTTTCCCCCTCTCTCTCTCTTTTATTGAGAAAAGCTTGTTTGTTTGAGCGAACTCTTGAAACTCATCCAAATGTGGAGTTGACAGTCTTTGTGTTAGGCAAGTGTAAATTTCCTTCTCCTAACCATGTTGTTTCTATGTTCAAGTGGCGATCTGTTCTTTTATATTTATCAAAATATATTTGTGAAGCCGAATGCGTTTGAGGTTGTTTGGGATTTTGACCGACTGTTACCTGCTGTCTATCAATGTTGTTGCTTGCTCATTTTGCTGAAGAATTCGTGATCGTCCTTACCAGAAATACTTCTTCTGATCTTCATGAATGGAGAAAATTGTTATCGTAGGAGCATATATTCCGTTGAGTACAAACTTTATTATATGGAATACATTTTAAAGATAAGATTATGAAATAAGATATATGGAATATAGATAATAAGACTAATATTATGTAGAATAACATGTCTTCTTGTATTAGGAAAGTGGCTGAAAATATACTAGGAACATCTAAAGGTTGTAGATTGAACAATAAGGAGAGTTGATGGTGGAATGAGAGTGTACAAAAGGATATTAGAGAGAAGAAAACTTTATATAAAGAGTGGCAAAAGTATAGGAGTAAAGAAATCTTAGAAAAATATAAACTAGTAAGGAAGGAAGCAAAAAGAGCTGTTAGTGAGAATAAATACAAAGCTCACGAAAAAATTTATAAGATTTTATAAAAAATTAGAATCTAAAGCAGGGAGGGATATATATATTATTATCATTAATATATATCATATATATATTATATATATTAATATATATAAATATATATATATATATATATATATATTATATAATATATAGTAAAAGAGAGAGAGAGAGAGAGAGAGAGAGAGAGAGAAGAGAAATATGGAGTAACCTTGGTGACTAAGTTTCTCCATTGAACTTGGTAGTAAGAAGGCCATAATCAAGACCCTAACATCATGCTCGGAGAAGATGAGCCTCAATTACTATTCACCCTACTTTAAAAAAGAGGCTCCATCTGCCGAGGCTGAATGTAGGGGCTAGATTTGTGACGCACCTCCACTACTCGAGAGTTCAATGAAAGACTTGGTAACCAAGGTATCTCATATTTCTCTCATATAATATATATAATTATATATATATATAATATTATATATAATATATATATAATAATATTATATTATATTAGTATTATAATACCTGGGCTTAGATTTAGAGAAAAGAAGAGTAGAGATTCTTGAGATAATATTAGGTAATCCTTAGGACGTGGGGGTACTTGTGTATTTCTGATTGGGACATCATTTTATATTAGCAGTTTTCTGGATGTTAAAATACCATTAGATTGTGTCACTTTTATGGCATTGGAAATCACATCACATTTGGCAAGGTTGGTAACGTTCACGAGTTAATGAATCTTCCACTTATTTGATGTGGGGCAGCTAACGAGATATTCTATGGTTAAACTCTTCAATAAACTTATCAATGGATATAATCCTTTTGGTATTGATAGTTTATCGGTATGGAGTGTGGAATGTTTTTATTTGGACATGCTTGTTTGGTTACTGTTATTTTTGTTCTTAATCTGGTGGATATTGGCAGGTAATTAATTGAAACTTTAGCATGGGCTCATGAACGACCACGCCTTTGCTAATTTGATTCGATGGAGAGAGATTACGCTAATATTATTCAAATCTGCTAACTATAATATTATATATATATATATTTATATATTATTATTATATATATATATATATATATATATAATATATATATATATATGATATATATATATATATATATATTATTCTATATATTATATATATTATATAATATATATATATATTATATTTATATATATATATATATATATATAATAGGCTTGCTTTAGATCAGAGACAGAAGAGTAGAGATTTGAATAATATTAGGTATATTAAAAGTGAGGATCAAAGAGTTATAGTGACCGACGAGGAAATAAAAGAGAGGTGGAGGAGTTATTTCTATCAATTATATAATGATAACCGAACAAGTGAGCAAAATAGGGATTTTGACCGTATAGTGAATGATAGAAACTATAGATATTGTTGAAAAATTAGGATTATCGATGTTTAAGATGCTCTAAAGAAAATGAAAAGTGGAAGAGCTGTAGGACCAGACGATATCTCTATTGAAGTTTGGAAATATATTGGAGATATAGGCTTAGGATATTTAACTAAACTATTTAATAAGATTATCAAGATGAAAAAACGTCGGATGAGTGGAGGATTAGTACTTTGATACCGATATATAAGAATAAAGGGGATATACAAAATTGTTCAAATTATCAATGTATAAAACTCATGAGTCATACTATGAAACTTTGGGTGAGGGTAATTGTGCAAGAACTAAGAAAAGAGCAAAGTATGTCTGAAAATCAATTTGGTTTTATGTCTGGGAGATCAACTATGGAACATATATATATTTTGAGATAGTTGAAGGAGAGATATAGAGAGAAGAGAAAGGATCTAAATATGGCTTTTATTGATCTAGAAAAAGCTTATGATAGAGTGCCTAGAGACTAGAGAAGTAATGTGGTTGGTGTTAGAAAAGAAACATGTATCTAGTATATATGTTGATGTTGTTGGGTCTTTTTGTTTTGATGATGATTAACAAACAATTTACAACTAATGTTGTTTGTCTAGTGTTTGTGTTTTGTATTTATTCTAGGCAAACAATATGTTGGAGGATGGATGGAATCAAGCATTCACGATCAAATCAAATGGAGGTTGGCGGAATAGTGGTTGAAGCATTGCAATTCATGTTAAAGATCCAAGTTCAAGCTTCATCCGCAAGTTTACCAAGAAGAGCTTCAATGAAGATCTATCAAGCTTGGGTATATTTAGTTTAGGCTTTATTATTATGTGTGTTGATACTTTAAGCTCAATCATATACACACATACATTTTGGTTTTATATATATATACCCTAATGCCACTAGGAAAGAACCCTAGAGGGGGTGAATAGGGTTTATGCTAATCTAATCCGATTTATGTCAAATTAAAACTTATTAACAATATATCCTACCAAGAATGAAATATTACAAATATATGCTCAAGGATATACAAGTAACACAATGGTAAATAATCTAAACTAGATAGTGGGTAATATAAACAACAAGCAATATACAAAGGCGATATAAGATATGAACATAAAAATAAGTGCGCCAATGTAATCCCAAACAAAGGATATGTTCACGGAGTTCAGTCCCCACGACCTACGTCTCCGCTCCTCACCTCGAGGAGATCTTCACTATCACACCGGGTTTTCTACGCTTACCCAAAAAACGTTTACACCTCACAATGTCGGTTTTTAACGCTCACCGATTAACGTTCACAATCACTCACAATGTAACTACACTAACTACCACCTTAAGTGTTGGTCTCTAGCCCATGTCTCCCTCAAGTGTTAGGAATTACAACCTCTTTCTAGGCATTACCACCTACCCCCACTCCTTTTGGGACGACCCCGTCTCTTACCACACACTCCTCTTGGTGTACTAGTGTATTACAAAGTGAATCCTCATAATAAGGCTCAATACAAATAAATTGTTCTCTATAATGGATGAGAACACAATGTAAGCTCACACTCTTAGTCACACAATCCCACAACTTAATTATATAATGTATGCAAATACAATAAGCTCAATAGTTGTGTATGTAAGCAATGAGAAAAATCAAAACAAGTCTAAATTTAATTTAATCTAGCAAAATAGATATGAAAAATTAAGCATAAACAAGCTAGATAAAGAGTTTAAGAAAATTTCTCTAAAACAAGAGTGGAGGGATATAGATTGAAGCCCAAACAAGATTGATGATCTCCTCAAACACTTGTGAAATTATCTTCACAAACAAACTCTTAAACACTCTTTTAAAAAAACACAAAACAAGCTTAAACCCTTGTTAAACTCTTTAAAACATTCTCTTGGATGTCTATGGAACTGATGTATAAGGGGGTATAAATAGGATGAAGAAACAACCCCCAAAAATCCAAGAAAACCAAGCAAAAAAGAAAAAATAATGGATATATGAAAATCTGGAAAAAAAAATAATGGATATATGAAAATATGGAAAAACTAGCCATTATGAGGTTGTCGGTGGACTGAAAATGTACATCAGTCGACTGATAACCTCGACAGAAGAAAAACAGATAGTTTCAGAGAGCTGGAATTTTACGTATCTAGTTTTATAAAATTAATTAAAAATAGTAAATCAAATCAAAAAATAATTAAATTTTTAGGGAAGGTTCTAGACATATAGATAAATATGTTAGATAAATAATTTATGAAATATCACTTCCCAGTTGAGAGAAATAAATGTTTGAATACAGATATTACAGTTTCTAAAAACTGCTGAAACAACCGATATTGTAAAATCAATTTGACATAGTAAATCAACTCCAAAAATCATGAAATATTTATGGAAGTTTCTAAACATGCATGTGAATATGTTAGAGAAAGAATTTTGTAAATATAACTTCTCATTTGAGAGAAATAATTTATTTTGTAAACTGGTTAAGAACCGAAAATCTGGAAACTGTAAACATGTCATTGGTCGACACATCAGTCGACACATCAGTCAACTGATCAGTCGACTGAAACAAAGTAGAGAGGAAAATGAGGATTCTAGACATATTCATCAGTCGACTGATCAGTCGCCTGAAATCATCAGTCGACTGATCAGTCGACTGATAACACACTATCAGCCTGTTTAAAACTGAAAAACTGATTTTTGAAGTGCCTTTAAAAATAGCAAATAAATTTCAAAAATTATGAAACTTTGGGAAATGTTTATAAAAATATAAATGAACATGTTACAAAAAGAATTTTTGGAATTGCGCTTTATATTTGTGAAAACTTTTTATTTTACAAAACTAGTCCAAAACATGAAAACATGAAACACTTGTTTTTGTCATTTTGACTAAACAATGTTTTGAAACTTTAAAAAATGATTTTATAGACTTTGATAAACTATGTATAAAGTGATGTTGAAGTCTATATACTAATAAAATAATATTTTATCAAAAATACCTATATTTTGATAAAATCATCAAATACGTGTGTGTGAATAATACGAGCTTAAAGTATTAATACACAAGTATAAACCTATACTACAAACACTATAAACTATTATACCCAAGCTTGATGAAGGTCTTCAATGAGCTCGACTTGGTAAACTTATGGATGAAGCTTGAACTTGGATCTTCAACTTGAATTGCAATGCTTCAACCACTATTCTGCCAACCTCCTTTGGATATGATCGTGAATGCTCGATTCCATCCATCCTCCAACATATTGTTTGCCTAGATTAAATATAAAACACAAACACTAGACAAAAAATATTATTGGTAATTTTTTTGTTAAACATCATCAAAATAAAAAGACCTAACAATTATAATTTTGTCAAATGCATATATTGTGCAAAACTTCATTCTTTGCATAATATTGTGTTTCTAGTTTGTAGACTTCATAACAATATTTTATATCCTTTATCAAGTCTATAAAATTAGTTTATATAGTTTTAAAAGTTGGTTTATGTCCAATGTCAAAAACAAGTATTTTTCATTTACATGTTTTGGACTATTTTGTAAAATGAAGAGATTTCTTATTTGGGAGGTGCTTTTTGAATGTAAAATGAAGAGATTTCTTATTTGGGAGGTGCTTTTTGAAAACCAGTTTTTGTAGCATGTTTATTATCATGTCTATAATTATTTCCTTTATTTGGGAGGTGCTTTTTGAAAACCAGTTTTTGTAGCATGTTTATTATCATGTCTATAATTATTTCCTAAAGTTTTACATTTTTTTGATTTTATTTGCTATTTTTAAAAGGAGTTTGAAAATCAGATTTCTTTTTCAAAACGGGCTAATAACCTGTTATCAGTCGACTGGTCAGTCGACTGATGACATCAGTCGACTGATGTGTCGACTGAAGAAATCGCCTGGAATATCAAAAAGTTTATGTTCTGTATTGGTTAACTGACCAGTCGACTGATGAGGTCATCAATCGACTGATAAGGTCCGTCAGTCGATTGATGAGCTGGAAAATGCCTCTAACGGTCAGCTCATCAGTCGACTGATGAAAGCCATCAGTCGATTGATGCTGTAACGGCTAGTTTTTTAAACTTTTTACAGATTTGGATTTTTTGGTCTTTTTGCCTTGTTTTTTCTTGGCTTTAGGGTTCCTATAAATAACCCCACATATCCTCAGTTCTATTCAACTAAAGAGAAACGTTTTACAAGGGTTTTAAAAGTTTGTTTAGTTTGTTTAAAGGTGTTTAAGCCTTGTTTAAGAGTTTTGTTTGTGAAGATAATTTCACAAGAGCAAGTGGAGATCATCTATTGGTGTTTGAGCATTCAACTCTTCTCTCTCTCTCTTGATCTATAGAGAAGTTTTTTTAAACTCAATCCTAGCTATTTTATACGTTTGAGCATATTTTCAAAAGCTAGATTTACGTTGAGTTTATATTTGTTTTTCTCATTGTTTACGCACACAACCATTGTGCTTATTTTATTTTCATACTTAGTATAATTTGGGTTGTGGGGAGTTGTAACAATTGAGAGTGAGTTTACATTGAGTTCTCATCCATATTAGAGAACGTTTTGTTGTATCGATCTTTATTGTGAGTTACATATTGTATTACACTTGGACACTGAGAGAAGTGGTTGGTAAGAGACGGGGTCGGTTCCAAGAGGAGTGGGGTTGGTAGTAAATCCTAGTGAGAGGTGATAATTCCGAACACTTGAGGAAGGTGACATGGGCTAGGCCAACACTTAGAAGGTGTGAAGTGTATTTGCAATTGTGCGAAGTGTATTAGAGTGCCTAATTGTGAAGTTTACCTTGTATTACACTAGTACATCAAGAGGAGTGTGTGGTGAGAGATGGGGTCATCCTAAGAGGAGTGGGGTAGATGATAATGCCTAGAGAGAGGTTGTAATTCCTAACACTTGAGGGAGACACGGGCTAGAGACCAATACTTGATGTGGTAGTTAGTGTAGTTGCATTGTGAGTGATTGTAAAGTTTTCGGTGAACTAGAAAATCGAGTGTGAGGTGTAAACATTATTCGGGTGAGCGTAGAAAACCTGGTTATGATAGTGGAGATCTCCTCGAGGTGAGGATCGGAGACGTAGGTTGTGGGGACCGAACTCCGTGATCATATCGCTTGTTTGAGTTTACATTGGCACACTTATTTTTGTATTCATCTTATATCTCCTTTGTTAATTGCTCTTTGTTTATATTGCACACTATCTTGTTTTGTTTATGTTTATTTCACCCTTGTGTTAATTATATATCCTTGCTCATATCTTGTTGAATATCATCCTTGCTAGGATATATTATTAATTAGTTTTAAATTAGCTTAAATCGGATTAGATTAGCATAAATCCTATTTAGCCCCCTCTAGGGTTCTTTCCTAGTGGCATTAGGGTACTTTCATATGTGATTAAAGATATGTATCATAGAGTAACTATTAGGTCTCATGTTTATGAACCTATTGTCTAATCTGGTTTTGATGATTAACAAACAATTCCTAACATCTCTTTTCAAGTATTTACATTTTCTTGTTAGGTATCTTACACAAACATCCGCAGTCAGAGGTTGGAAGGATTTGAGCCTTAACGTCGATATCTTGGAGGTTGGTGGAAATCGAAATGAAGATTTGCGCATTTAAGTCAAGACTCACTATCGTGCCTCATCCCGCAACCAAGATCAAGCTTCATGAAGATCATTAGCTTGGTACAGTGTTTATTAGTCTTAGGTGTTTATACTTTATGTGTTTATGCTTTAAGCTCAAATCATACACGTACACATTTTCCCGATTTATCGTATCATACATCCATTTAGGAATACATCGTGTTTTTGGATTATAGACTAAATGATATTGTTTTACATCTTTCCTAAAGTCTATCAATCCATTAAAAAGAATCTCAGAACTTGTTTGAAAGAATTTCATCAAAATCAAGTTTTTTAACGAGTTTGTATTTCTAACCGTTTTAAAAAACAGTGAGTTTTCATAAATAGGAAATGCTATTTTAGGAAATTTCTTCTCTAACATATTTATTTTCATATATATAAATATTTCCTTAAGTTTTACTATTTCTGGACTTGATTTGCTATTTTAATTTGAATTTAGAAAATTAACTCTTCAAGAAAAACAAAGTATCTAAAATATCATGTTGTCAGTCGACCGATTGAAGAAACCGGTCGACCGACCAGAGCAATTTTTACAGTCATTCTTTTATAGTCTAATCAGTCGACCGATCAACGGTCATCTTATTGTAACGACTAGTTTTAATTTCTTGTTTTTTTTTTGAAAGATAAGTAAATTTCATTAATATCAAAACACTAGTACATTAATTACAAAATTGGATAGGCTACTCTGAGAAACTAAACCAAGAAAACTATAGAGAGGGGAGAGGACCCTGGCCGTCACCCTCTACTATAGAGGACCTGGTAAGAATTCAGATTGACCCAAATCCAAACAATAATTACTACAGTACTATCAAAATAGGTAACAAAGAAACTAAGCTTTACAAAAGACTCCTTCTTCACAGTTTTTCATAACCCCAATTTGATAGGATAATAGAATTTCCAACCTTCCAATTGCATGTTCTTAGCAAAATATTTATGTCTTCATATATTCTCCTGAAGACCATAATCTTGTGCATCTTTTGATTGTGAAAAATCCTTCTATTCCTTTCCTGCCAAACATGCCAGACAGTGGAATTCAGAGCTAATCTTGCCAAAATATAAGATTTATCTTTCAACTTAAAATTGCGCTGGATGTTTTGGGCTTCTGTGTTCAGGTCCTTGTTATCAGTGTCAGTCATTTGCAGCTTTAGCTTGCACAGTTTCCAGATAAAAACTGAGTAAGGGCATTGGAAATAAAGATGGTCTCTGGATTCTTTCGCTTGATTACAAAGTACACAGACATCAGAAGATGAAATCCCAAATTTAATTAGCCTGTCTCTAGTTGGCAATCTGTTATATAGAGCTTTTAGCAAGCAATAAGACATCCTTGGATTTGAAGCAGGAAACCATACCACATTGTAAAGTTCAAATACATCACCAGAGCTGCGTATATGATTGCAAGCTGAATTAAAAGAAAACATTCCGTTATCAGTTGGCAGCCATTTCCAGCTATCCTTCTGACCTGTAATGGAGATGTTAGTAATAGAAGGCAGCAAAGGATTAAGGCATGGTAGAATAACATTCAATTGGGAGTTATGTATGAGGCGAGATACAGTCCAATTGCCAGTTCCTGTTTGTTGAGGGGAGAGAGAATGTAACAGATCAACAATTCTTCCTTCCTGAATCCATGGATCATACCAAATGGACGTTGTTTCACCATTTCCTATAGATTTTCTAATGCAGTCCAGAGCTTTTCCTTTTGTATTTGATAAGTGCTTCCAAGTTCCAGAGTCCAATATAGTAGATGTAGCTTCCCAAAAATTACCTTCTTTAATATATCTGGCATGCATCCAGTTTGCCCAAAGTGTATTTGAAGTGAGTAGTCTCCATATCATCTTTAATGTCGCAGCCTGACATAGACCATCAACTTTTCTTAGTCCAAATCCACCTTCTTTTTTTGGCCTACAAACCTCTTTCCAGTTTATAGCATCATCAACTTTTCTTAGTCCAAATCCACCTTCTTTTTTTGGCCTACAAACCTCTTTCCAGTTTATAGCATGAAGTTTTCCTATCCACAGGAAATTTGCAAAAATGGATTCCAAGCTTTTCACAATAGATTGAGGAAAGTTAAAGACCAAATACCAGTAAGCAGAGGTACTAATTAGGATTGATTTGATTAGTTCTAATCTTCCTGTAAATGATAAGGAGGTTGTCATCCATCCCTCAATCCTATATCTGATTTTATCAACTAGAGGGAGAAAATCTTTTGCTTTTGGATAGTTAACTGTTAAAGGTAAACCCAAGTATTTCATAGGCAGATCTCCTCTTGAAATTCCCACAATAGAGCTTAATTCACATTTATTGTTGCACCCTTTACTGAAGAATATTTTACTCTTGCTCCTATTTATTTTTAGCCCAGTATTCAATTCCATAGAGTACAACAAATTGTTGATACCTTCTAAAGACTTTTTATTTGCTCTACAAAAGACCAACATATCATCAGCAAATAATATATGAGAGATTTGGAGATCCTGATGCATTTGGAAATTTTGAATATTCCTTGAAATAGTAGCTAGCTCCATACCAATTGACCAGAATTCCATAACTATAACAAAGATATAAGGAGATAGAGGGTCTCCCTGTCTTATACCCCGATTACTTTGAAAAAAACCTGAGGATGAGCCATTTAAAAGGACAGAAAAAGAAGGTGTTGATAGGCATTCCTTAATCCATTCGATCCATTTAACTGGAAAACCAATGCAATGCATGATATAATAAACAAATTCCCTGTTGATACTATCAAAAGCCTTGTGCAAATCAATTTTTAGACATGCTCTTTTTCCATGATTCTTATTGAAATCTCTGAGCAATTCATGAGCAAACAATGAGCACTCACCTATCTGTCTCCCTTTGAGAAAAGCATGTTGATTCTTAGAAATCAATTCACCTACCACCAATTTAAGTCTATTGCTCAGGATTTTAGTGATAAGTTTGTAAAAACATTGCAACAAGAAATTGGTCTATACTCAGGATTTTAAGTCAATTCACCTACCACCAATTTCTTGTTGTTTGACAGGCTATAAATAGTCCTCAAGCTTCATTTGATGAACTAAGTTTGTTTGGCCAGTTTTTGATCTAGTTTTTTTAAGTGTTTAAGTGTGTTTTGGTTTAAGCAAAAAGAGTTTTACAAAGAGAATGATTTTTTTCGGTTTTGAGGCATTCAACCTCAACTCTCCATATTTACATCTATTTGTTTGGAGAAGTTTTCTAAACTCAATCTCTAGGTAATTTATATTTTGATTATCATATATATGCTAGAATTAATTGAGTTTGATTTTGTTTCACTCATTGTTTATACACACAACCAATTGAGCTTTAGTATTTCACATATAGTATATTTGGGTTGTGAGAATGTTTTCATTGAGTGAGCTTACAAATTCGTTCTCACTTGTTTAGAGAAAAAAATCTTTATTTGAGATTATTGTTAAAAACATTGTTGTTTTCGTCGAAAGTTGCCTTCATCATTGATTTCATTAAAACTTTAGTCGTTACAAATGAATTCAAATAACGAAAATAAAAATTACAACTTTCTTGAAAATAAACACAAGATCCGTTTATCATCTCTTGCTTGCGTGAGTCTTTGGCCTGTGATGGGGACGTCGATATCCGTGGACTACCTGGCACTCAGATCTGTTCCAGAAAAATCGGACAGAGCTTCGTCGATCCGCGAGGAGATCTAGAAGCCTGAAGCGCCTATCTCGGCTAAAACGAGATATTTGCTCTTCTTAGGATTACCGGCGAAGGGTAATACTAAGGAACGGACACGGGTGATGAAGAATCTGATGAAGACCTCTCCTCTGTTGAAGCGCTCGACCACTCTTCACTGCAGCAGGGCTTCGCCAACTCTCCAAAAATCCAGATCCTCTAAAAATGAGGCCTTAGGTGTCTATTTATAGGCAATGGGGGCACCTAGGGTGCCTAGACACCCCTGGGGTGTCTAGGAAAATCCTAGACACCCCTGGGGTGTCTCAGAAAATCCGAGACACCCCTGAGGTGTCTCAGAAATTCCGAGACACCCCTGGGGTGTCTCGGAATTTCCGAGACACCCCTGGGGTGTTTTTGGAATTCCTGAGACATACCCTGGGGTGTCTCGGAAAATTCCGAGACACCCCTGGGGGTGTTTTGGAATTCCTGAGACGTCCGTTGAGGTGCATTCGATTGTTTTCGCCGTAGATTCTTCGTCCGAACTCGGATTTGAGTGATTCCAAGTGCGTTGGAAGCTTGACGAAGAGTTCGATCTGCTCCGGTGGTTGGATTATCTGTAAAATGAATGAGACACGAAGGGCGTTGTTCTTTTTGCAACATCACGGGGCTCTCGATTAGCCCGTGCCTTTGTTATCCCGAAATCCTATCAGCTCACGTAGTTCGTCGATTCACTTCAATCGTTCATCGACGTCAATCGAACTCCTGTGGATCGGATAGTGACATTCATCGTCGCTCTTTAACACTGAACCGTTCGTGGAGACCTATAGGCAATTTTCGATGCCTACAGATACCCCCTCCAAAGCGTTCCGGACTCGTTTCTTTTATAGAAGAGGCTGGAATACTTTGGATGTGATTGGTCTAGCCTTCAGTCGGCGCAAGGACCTGTAGTTAGCTTCAACTTTTGGCTCCTTTGATTTTCGGTCTATTCGATGCTTTGACGAATAGCCGAAGTTCTTTCGGCGCTGCGTTTACAAACGTTGACTTTAGTCGCAACGCGTTGACTGGCGTTGACCTAGGGTTACGCGTTGACCGGCGTTGACTTTAGGGTTTGGAATCGTCAAACGTTGACTCTGGTCGCAACGCGTTGACTGGCGTTGACCTAGGGTTACACGTTGACCGGCATTGACCCTAGGGTTTCGAGTCGTCAAACGTTGACTCTGGTTGCAACGCGTTGACTGGCGTTGACCTAGGGTTACGTGTCGATCGGCGTTGACCCCAGGGCTTTGAATCGTCAAACGTTGACTTTGGTTGCAACGCGTTGACTGGCGTTGACCTAGGGTTACGCG
>NC_033795.1:47736418-47802832 GCF_001876935.1 Asparagus officinalis
GGTGGCTCGGTTTTGGCCGAGTCCTCCAAATGTTGGTTTTCGACGTTTTTCGGTTTCGTGGTTGATTTGGACTCTGATTTGTTGATCTGAATCCTGATTTGGCAGTAAATCCGCCTCGGCGTTTGAGTTCAAATCCGTTCTATGGTTGGATGACTCGTTGACTCACCGAACTGTTAGCTTGATTCCGCATGCGAATGGATGTATTCCATTGTTTGCGTGCGGTTCGTTAGCCTCGTTGCCTCGTTAATCCGCTTCGTTGCGTGTCACTTGGCTTTGGCTTTATGGACTGACACTCGTGTTTGGATACGTCGCTCGATGGTTCATCGGTTTGTGCCGAGCTGTGCTAAGGGACCTATAATCAATTTTATACGCCTACATGCACCCCGAGCGACTCGTCAAGCTGGGGGTCGCACACGCCCTCGCAACAATTTTAAGCTTTCTCATAAAGGGAAAACTCCGGTTCCTACCTTCCTGGGGGTGTATATCCAAAACCAAGAGCCTGTTGAGATCCTATGCTCCCAAAAGCGTAGTTCTAAACACGTGACTCTTGAGAATTCTAATAAAACGGCAAATCACCTGAAAGAAACGTATTCATCTGACGATCACAATGTTATACCAAGGGAGTCATGTCAACACACGATAGGTTGCTCCGGTCATCTGACCGATGAGTTGTACTATCGGGCTGGGGGTATGAACAAGTCTCGGGAGAGATATACACGAGAAACAAAATCTCACTGCCCGTACGCTGAACTTATCAGGGTAGTATTATCAGCTTGTAGCTGTCCCAAGACCACTCCGCAGAGGGTCTCGGTATTTGAGAGGATCTCAACGAAATGGCCAAGTCCAGACCAAAGCGTTTTCATAAAACACGATCTGCTGTTCAAGGTGACGAACTCCCAGAAGTCATAATAAATATGGCTGATAGGGGAATGTCTATTCGACCTTCTAACCCGGTTATATCTCACCGCTAACCCGATTGTGATCGGGAACTATTAGACAAAGAGATTATCAGAGAATGCAGAGAGGGTTATCCTCGGATGATGAAGCATCAGATGCTAACTCTGCAGTCGCTTCTGACAAAACGGTGTCCAGCCCAGGTCAATCCCACGAGGCATTCATGATCAACACCGAGAAAATCACCAAAATTCTTGAGGATGCTCTAACCAAGAAGAAAGAGGCATTCAAGATTGAAATGGAAATGGCTATACAGCGGATGAGGGAAGAACACGACCAACAAATCCGAGCTTTGTCGAATCAAATTGGCGAATCTAGCCGTCGCAACACTACTTACCAAGCAGGTAGCGATTTAGATGTGGATGAACGCCTCAATATTAAGAACCCTCCCATTGATCATAACACTGGGGGTGGTCCCACTGAAGACAATAATACCGGAGGTGGTCCTGCCAATGATGACAACACCGGGGGTGGCCCCGTTGTTCCTCTCACAAATCATCCAAGCCCCGATATGAGCGATGATGAGAAAATAAAAGATCTCAAGAGCAAAATCAACGCTCTGATGTTTGCTCGAGAGGTGAAAAGGACCGGCATTCCATACCCCTATCCAAAAGAGTGGGATTCAATAGCATACTCGACGAAGTTCAACTTGATCAACTTCACGCCGTTCGACGGGAAGGGTTCGCCCACTCAGCATTTGATCTACTTTAAGTCCCACTTGGGTATGATCTCCGGCAATGAAGCCTTGATGGTTCGGTTATTCGTTGGCACCCTTCGTGGGCTCGCCTTTGATTGGTACCGCTGTCTTAAGTCTGGAAGCATCAGCAGCTAGGACGACCTGGAGAACCTATTCCTCACTCACTTCTTTAATGATGACGCCGAGGTGTCAATCAGGACACTCTTCGATGAGAAGCAAAAAGACGAAGAGACGGTCGACGACTTCATCAAACGTTTCCGGAATAAGGCGATGAACTGCTGAGATTCGATCACGGAGGACTTCATCCTCCAAACATATCATAACAACCTATCTATTGAGATATTGGAAGTTATGGGAGTCGCACCGTCCAACAACTGAAAAGAGTTGAAGGTGCGCGGAGAGCGGGCCGAACGCTTCCTCAGAAGGAAGCAAGCCGAGAGAAGCCAACTGACGGCTAACTCTCGGAAATCAAATTTCGCCACCCGTAGTAAAGGGAAAACACCTGCAGTAGCTGTTGACTCTAATCAGACATCGCAACAACAAACCTAAAGACAGCAGAAGACTTCGGGTTCGAGACTTCAAAAAGAGTATTCCTTCAAGGACAAAGACGTTCCAGCCATCTTCGAATCCCTCCTTGAAAACAACAAGATCAATCTACCACCTATCATAAATCATGTGGAAGTTGATAACACTACGGATCCAAAGTACTGTGTATACCATAGGAGGGTCCTTCATCCCACCAAGGATTGTTTTGCTCTCAAGAATAGCATCAAAACCTTGGTTGAAGCCGGCATCATAACGCTGGGATAAGCCAGATGGGAATGGCAAAACTCCAAAGAGTATACGAGTATAAACTGCTTCTTAATAACTCCAAAGAGTATACGAGTATAAACTGCTTCTCAATAACTCCAAAGAGTATACGAGTATAAACTGCTTCTCAATAACTCCAAAGAGTATACGAGTATAAACTGCTTCTCAATCACTCCGACAAGTATACGAGTATAAACTGCTTCTTAATACTCCAATAGGTATATGAGTATCACTCCGACAAGTATACGAGTATAAACTGCTTCTTAATACTCCAATAGGTATATGAGTCTAAACTATTTTCTATCATTGACGGGAAGTTTCTGGAGAATTTTTATATGTAATATTCTTAAGGATAACCCGGTCATGTAACTGAGAACAAAGTCAGACCCAGTTCCACAAAGGAAGCTGGGGGTGGATGATTCATGTAACGGGAAGTTCCCGAAAGAATGCTACATGTAATTTTCTTAGGGATAACCTGATCATTACAAACAAAGATATGAACACTAAACCCCCACTGTGATTTCTGAACACTCTTTTGTTGACGACTCATAATCTTCTACCACAAAAACCCCCACTGGTCAGACTAATTGACGGTGAGACTACCAAAATTCCTTTCGGTTAAATCCACTCAAACTTTCGATGTATCTGTGCACTCAACATCCTCGTTGTTAGAGTACGGATATGGTGCTCGAAATTTTATTATCCTGATCATTGACGATTGTTAAACCCCTCCGTGTTAAGTATTTGTTACTTAACACCAGGACCCCCTTTTGAGTGATTTGTATGGATCAACACTCCCACTATGATTTATACTCCCACTCCTACTGTCTACCTAGTCAAACCTTCCTACAGTTAGGACCACAACCAAAATCCCCTTTCGATTCCTCTAATGAACGAGAGGTCCACTTTTAAATCGAGTGATGAAACCTTCCTACAGTTAGGGTTACCTAAAACTCCCGCTTGGTCAAACCTTCCTACAGTTAGGGTCAAAATCATAATTCACTCTTGATAAACGAGAAACCCATATTTTAGTTTGATAATCAAACCTTCTGACAGTTAGGATTATTCGAATCTTTTTTATTCTCGGAGTGGAGATCCCACTCTTAGTCACCTTACCGAATTCTTGAAGTGGAGATCCCACTTTGAGTTTTCTTTTGTGACTGGAGATAGAATATAAAATTCTTCCTCAATTCTTGAAGTGGAGATCCCACTTTGAGTTTTCTTTTGTGACTGGAGATAGAATATAAAATTCTTCCTCTTCAGCTTTGGGAGATAGAATATAAAATTTTTTCTTTTGTGACTGGAGATAGAATATAAAATTCTTCCTCTTCAGCTTTGGGAGATAGAATATAAAATTTATCCTTTCCCGCATCGGGTTTGTCTTTGCCCCAGGAGAAGACACCATTTTTTTCAAACTCCTAAAATCCGTGCTTCACACGTACGGGGAATTTTATCTTGAATCCTGAGTTGAGATAAGTCAACGCCTAACACACGTTGCCGGTTAGTTCTTAACCGTAAAAAAAAGAATAAAAGCCCACATATTCAATATTGTGGCAGATTGTTATTAATAACACCAAAATCAGTGCTTCACATGTACGGGGAATTTTATCCTGAATCCTAAGTATGGATAAGTCAGCGTCTAACACGCATTACCGGTCAGTCTTTTACCGTCAAAAGGACAAAAGCCTACATATTTGATATTGTGACAGGTTGTTTTAATAACACCAAAATCCGTGCCTCACACGCATGGGGAATTTTATCCCGAATCCTAGGTAGGGATAAGTCAGCGCCTAACACGCGTTGCCGGTCAGTCTTTTACCGCAAAAAGGATAAAAGCCCACATATTCGATATTGTGGCAGGTTGTTATTAATAACACCAAAATCCGTGCTTCACACATATATGGAATTTTATCCCAAATCCTAAGTAGGGATAAGTCAGCGCCTAACACGCGTTGCCAGTCAGTCTTTTACCGTAAAAAGGACAAAAGCCCACATATTCGATATTGTGACAGGTTGTTATTAATAACGGACAAAAGCCCACATATTCGATATTGTGACAGGTTGTTATTAATAACACCAAAATCCGTGCCTCACACACACGGGGAATTTTATCCCGAATCCTAAGTTTATTAATAACACCAAAATCCGTGCCTCACACACACGGGGAATTTTATCCCGAATCCTAAGTAGGGATAAATCAGCGCCTAACACGCGTTGTCGGTCAATCTTTTACCGTAAAAAGGATAAAAGCCCACATATTCGATATTGTGGTAGGTTGTTATTAATAATACCAAAATCCATGCCTCACATGTACGGGGAATTTTATCCTAAATCCTTAGGGATAAGTCAGTACCTAACACGCGTTGTCGGTCAGTCTTTTTCCGTAAAAATAACAAAAGCCCACATATTCGATATTCTGGCAGTTGTTATTAATAACACCAAAATCCATGCCTCACACGCACGAGGAATTTTATCCTAAATCCTAAGTAGACGCGTTGTCGATCAGTCTTTTATAGTAAAAAGGACAAAAGCCCACAAATTCGATATTGTTGTAGGTTGTTATTAATAACACCAAAATCCGTGACTCACACGCATGAGGAATTTTATCCCAAATCCTAAGTAGGGCTAAGTCAGCGCCTAACACACGTTGTCGGTCAGTCTTTTGCCGTAAAAAGGACAAAAGCCCACATATTAGACATTGTGGCAGGTTGTTTATTCATGACATCAAAATCCGTGCGTCACACGCACGGAGAATTTTATCCCGAATCCTAAGCAGGGATAAGTCAATGCCTAACACGCGTTATCGGTTTAGTCTTTCACCATTTGAAGAAGACACCAGAATCCGAGTCTAAGAACTTTTATCCTGAAGCCTAAGTAGGGATAAGTCAGCACCTAACACGCGTTGCCGGATAGTCTATTCCCGTGAGAAAGACGAAGTCTACGTATTCAATATCATAGCACTAAAGAAGTTAACTCTTTTAGCATAACATTACATATGGAACGGACTTAAAAAATCCAAATGCAAGTCCAATTAGAACGGTAATCGGTAAAGGCACGTCAAATCCGTTGAAGGCCGAGGATTTGCCAAAAATCCTAAGACAGCGTCTAACACGCATTGCAGGGTAGTCTATTCCCATGAGAAAGATGAAGTCTACGTATTTAATATCGTAGCACTAAAAGAGTTAACTCTTTTACCACAACGTTACGTGCAGAACGGGTATAAACAATCTGCATGCTAGCCCGACTCAAACGGTAGTCGGTAAAGGCAAATCAAACCCGTTGATGGCTGAGAATTTGCAAAAAATTCTATAAATGTGAGTCATTAACGTATCAGCTCCGATTGTTGGTCTCGTGACTCGAGCATCCAACGACTTCGGGATAAGATCCATATCTACAGACAAAACAACTTTAATAGTTGGTCCTACAACCTAAAATTTAGGATCGCTACGCTCCAACGTCTTAAGAGCTCAAACTGTGTAGACTACAATAAAATTCGACGCTGTACAACGCATTACAATAAAATTCGATGCCGGTCAACGCATCAACAATTTTGCCAAAATAAGGCAAATGATGATTCCAGGGAGTTCAATCGGATTCAGATATGAATTTCCAATGAAGATGATCAGTTCAAAGTCAACTCAACGATAAGAGCTAAATTCGAAAACTTACACATCAACTTCAATCCAAGATTTCGACAACGGTCAATAGATAAACGTAGCACCGGAAGAACTTTGTTTATTCGACAAAACACTGAATAGACTGAAGGCTGAAGAAGTCAAGAATTGAAGCAGTTCACAGGTCCCTCTACGTGATTGAGGAAATGGCCTATCTTATCCAAAGCATTCCAAACTCCCCTATAAAAGAACGAGTCTGAAATTCTTTGAAGGGGGGTATCTGTAGGCGTCAAAATTTGCATATAGGTCCCCAAATACAGCTCGAGACAAAGAGAAGGCGATATGCGTCATCATTCAAGTTAGGAAAGGATTATCCAGTCCCGTGAAAGCTAACGAATATACAAAGTGAGTCATTGGAGTGTACAAGTCAAGTGAATGATGAAATGCGCCATACAAATCCGGATAAGTCAGAAAGTATCAAACACCTCAAAGTGGCCCGCACAAAGGAGTGACATTTTGACCATGATACAATTTGAAGCTGGAAAATTTTAAAAGACAAAAGTTGAAGGTCTCTTTGTTAGCTTTCTAACGTATCTTGAATCACCTTATTCCGATGTCGGATGAGTGAGTTATGGCCACTATAATACCGTGTTACAGTAACAGCATACCCGCGCCACAGTAGACGCGCTGCTACAGTAGCCGCGGGTCAGATTTCTGCTACAGTAACCGTGGGTTGGATTTTTTTGCTACGGTAACTGTGGGTCGGATTTTATGCTACAGTAACCGCGGAGGCTCGGGTTTCTGCTACAGTAACCGCGTGGGGGTTTCTGCTACAGTAACCGCGGGTCAGATTTCTGCTGTAGTGACCGCAGGGTCGGATTTTTGCTGTAGTAATAGCGGGTCTGATTTCTGCTACAGTAACCGTAGGGTAGATTTCTGCTACAGTAACCGAGGGTCGGACTCGTCTGACCCGCACCCCCACGGGGCGGATCCGTCCGTCGTGCTGTTTTGACCCAAAAACGTGTTTTTAGGCTGTTTAGAACGGTTATTTCTGTTCCAGAGGTTCCTAACTATCTTGATATCATCCACAAACGTGGTTAGGCCGTTATTGACTAAAGATAAGACCAAATCACTCATTCTCATCCACATACCCACATCCGGACCCTTATAAATACAAGCCTAGGGCCTTCTTTTAGAGGGGGTTTAATGATCAAGACGAGGAGGTGCTGCCGGATTGAGGAGTCAAAGGAGCACGAATTTCAGCAAGGGCTAGCGAGATCCCGGCGAATCCCGACGTAAAGAAGGAGCAATTCGAAGGATCTGAAGCCCGTTCCCGTCTTTTCCTTGAGATTAGGCTTGGTCTTAATCTCGAGAAGAGCCCTAATTTTGCTTGGTCGATTTTAGCGCTTCAAGAAAATACTTCCTTGGTGAATTAGGAGCTCTGCCAAATTTTTTAGCAATCGGATCTGATCGACGGTCGTCCACGGATAAACCCTGGCACCGGCGAAGACACCCACGCAAGCAGAAGACGATAAACTATCTCCCTACGTTTGTTTTGACGAGAGTTGTAACTTTTGTTTTCATTGTGTAAAAGTCTTATAAAAAGACTATCTTTTTTGTTTCATTGTAACGACTAAAGTTATAATAAATACCGCAATGAATACATCAACTTTCGACGCAAACAATTACCTTTGATGAAACTAATGATGGTTTACAAGATGGATGATGATGTGACATTAAGGAAGAATAGGAACTTTTGCAAATAAATGACAATCCCTCAACGATTGCACCAAAGGATGGAGAAGGAGGACTTGAACCTAATCTAGAAGAACTGCCCAAAGCATGAAAGTTTGCACCGGATCATCCTAAGGAGCAAATTATCAAAAGTCTATCAAAAGAAGTTTTGACTCGGTCAAAGGCTATGAGCAAGTATGATAATGTTGCTTTCTTATCCCAAATTGAACCTAAACATGTTGATGATACTTTGAATGATGAATTTTGGGTTTTAGCTATGCATGATGAATTAAACATTTTTCAAAGAAATAATGCTTAGAAACTTGTTCCTAGACCTAAAGATTTTCATGTTATTGGAACAAAATGAGTTTTTAGAAATAAACTTGATTAATTTAGCAAAGTTTCTAGAAATAAAGCTCGTTTAGTTACCTAAGGATACAATTAAGAGGAGGGTATTGATTATGATAAAACTATTGCAACAGTTACAAGATTTGAGTTAATTAGAATGTTTTAGCCGTTGCTAGCTTTAAAATTTTTAAATTATTTCAAATGGTTGTTAAAAGTACTTTTTTGAATGGGTTTATTGAAGAAGAGGTATATGTCAAGCAACGCCCCGATTTTATTGATCCACTATTTCCTAGTCATGTTTACCAGGTACAAAAAACATTGTATGGGTAAAAACAAGCTCTTAGAGCTTGGTATGCTTGCCTCTCAAGTTTTCTCATTGACAATGATTTTTCAAAAGGAAAAATTGATAATACTCTACTTGTTAGCAAAAGGCAAAATGATTTCATTTTGGTTCAAATTTATGTTGATGATATTATCATTGGTGCTACTAATAAATCATTGTGCAAGGAATTTTTAAAGGTTATGTAAGAGCAACTTGAGATGAGCATGATGGGAGATCTTATATTCTTTCACGGTCTCCAAGTTAAACAAACTAATAATAGAATATTTGTGTCATAAAGCAAATATGCTAGAGAGTTGGTTAAAAAATTTGGCATGTCAAATTCCAAGCATGCACCAACTCCGATGAGCACCCCCATCAAGTTGGACTTGAATGATAGTGGTGAGACGGTAGACCAAGAACTCTATCGAGGTATGATAGGTAGTTTACATTATCTCACCGCTAGTGTTTGTGCATGTGCACACTTTCAACCATTTCCTAGAAAATCTCATCTAATTGTGGTTAAAAGAATTATTAAATATATAAATGGCACTATTGAGTTTGGTTTATTTTATCCAAAGAATACTACTTTTGATCTTTGTGCTTATTGTGATGCCGACATTATCGGATGTAAAGTAGATCATAAGAGTACGAGTGACGCATATCAATTCTTAGGCAATTCACTTATTTCTTGGTCATCCAAGAAACAAATTTGTGTTGTCTTATCCACTACTGAAGCGAAATACATTACTAACAACTTATGTTGTGCACAATTATTATTGATAAAATAAAATTTAATTGATTTTGATTTACATTTTCATGATACAAAGATATTTTGTGATAATACTAGTGCAATAAATAATTTAAAAAATTATGTTTTACATTTTAGAACCAAGCACAAAGATGTACATGACAATTTCTTACGTGATCATGTAGAGAGGAAAGATGTATCCATTGTTTATATTGATACTAAATCACAATTAGCAAACATCTTTGCCAAACCTCTTAGTAAAGAAGATTTTAGTCGTATAAGAAATGAGTTAGGCATGTGCATCCTTTGATTGTTTGTATTGATTTTTGCTTGCTCTTGGTTTTTGGTTTACTATTTTCATATCTTAATATTTTATTATTCGCACTCATTATCATAACATGTTTGAATGCACAAGGATACTTATAGGAGTGGTTGGAAGAGACCGGGGTCAATTCCAAGAGGAGTGGGTTAGTAGTAAAGTCTAGAAAGAGGTCGTAAATCCAAACACCTGAGGAATATGACACGGGTAGGCCAACACTTAGAGAAGTATCTTGTGGTTTTTACAACATGGTATATTATTTTTTACCCTATTTTGATGTTGACAAAGGGGGAGAAATATCTCCTCTCCTTTGTGCACATAGATAGGGGAGAGTGTTATAGATAGGGGGAGCAACTATCTATAAGTAGAAATTTCATTTGATTTTTGCTCCTTTATAATGGTGGTTTGTCATCATCAAAAAGGTGGTGATTGTTAGGTCTCTTGTTTTCATGATGATTTCCAAACACCATTATTAGTGCTAATTGCTTGTTGAGTGATATTATGCAGATTTTATCTTGTTAAGCAATATAACGCCACTATTGGAGGTTAGATGGAATATGAGCTATAACGATGATATCCATGGAGGTGGAGGCTAGTTGATGAAGAGAATCTTTCAAGAGCAATATATATAGAAGAACTTCATCAGACAATATTTGGAAAATATCATCATTTAAGCTTTGTATGCTATCGTAAGAGATATTTGTATATTTACTTTCTCTCTAGATCATAATGCAGGTAAAAATTAACGTACATAACTTTTGAAGCACTTGGGGATCATTCACACACACTTGTGCTTTTAACCATTTTACAAAATAGTAAGTTTTTACAAACGGTAAATGAGATTTTAAAAATTTCTTCTCAAACATGTTTGATTTCATGTTTATAATCATTCCCCAAAATTTTACAATTTTTAGAGTTTATTTGTTATTTTATATTGAATTTACAAAATTAGATTTTCATCTTAAAACCTATGTCTGGAAGTATCCGTTTCCTATCGATCGGGTCTTACCGTTGGTCGACCGGCCATAAGGTCTGTTTATAAACCCTATAGACGATCATCAGTCGACCAACACACAAAATTCAGTTGACCGATGGCGTAGGATCATTCAATCGATACAACATCGTCGGTTGACCAAACGAGCTCAAGATTTTCTAGTCTGCCAACGGTCATCTAGTCGGTCGACCGACCATGGTATATCGGTTGAGCGAAAGTACTGTAACGGTCAAATTTTTAGACTCCAGGATTTTGGAGACTTTGTTGGTTTAGTGATTTTCTTCGGTTTTAGGCTATTGTTTTAAGTGCTTATATATATCTTCCAGCCCCCATTTGTTCAGTAACCAAGTATGCAAGAAAATTTCTTTGAGTTTATGTTTATTATGTGTTTTGAGCTTAAACTCTCATTCTTCTCAATTTTAGATTTACACTTTCAATACCCTCAACCCCAAGCTTCATTTGCAATCTCTTAATCCTTGCCATAGGGGTTTTGTAAGAGAGATTTGTTAGACCCTAGAGGGGGGGAGGTGATTAGGGTCTTATAATAATCTAATCCGATTAAATGCCAATTAAAATTAATTAACAAGTTATCCTAGCAAGTTTGAAATACCACAAGAATTATGAGCTAGGATAAGCAATGTAAACAATGAGATATATCCTATATGATGAAATATATATATATGCAAGGATATATAAACTAACACAAGGGGTAAACAATATGAACTAGATAGTGGATCATATAAATAATGAGCTATGGACAATGGCGATATAAGATATGAACATAAATATAAATGAACGCCAAGGCACACTCAAACACACTATATGATCACGGAGTTCGGACCTTCCGTCCTACGTCTCCGCTCCCCACTCTCGGGGAGAAATCCACTATCAACCGGGTTTTCTACGTTCACCTGAATAACGTTTACACCTCACAGTGTCGGTTTTCAACGCTCACCGATCAACGTTCACACTCACCCTCACAATGTCGGTTTTCAACGTTCACCGATCAACGTCCACTCCTCACACTCGGTTTTCTAGTTCACCGAAAACTTCACAACACACTCGGTTTCTAGCTCACCGAAAACCTTACAACACTCACAAAGTAAATACAACAAATTTGTTCTCTACAATAGATGAGAACACAATGTAGCACAACTCAATGTTACAATCTCTCACCACCCAACTATACTATGTATGCAAATACTATAAGCTCAATGTGGGTGTGTGTAACAATGAGTAAAATAAAATCTAACTCAATTAACAAACTAGCAATAATAAGAATATGAAAATCAATAATGAAATTGCTAGAGAAAAGAGTTAGAAAACTTCTCTAAGAACACAAGAAGAGGATGAAGGGGATTGAGAATGAATCCCTCAATCTGCAGTTAAAGCTTCCTCCTTTGTCAACAGAAACTCAAACTCAAACAACAGTAAAACCCTAAACCCTTGCTTAAACTTTTCTTTTCTTTTAAAACATTTCTTGGTTAGCTTGAGAGTTGAAGACAATGGGGTATTTATACCCTCTCACAACTCAGCCAACAAACCAGAGCAAAAGACAAAACAGCCCCAAGGCAACGGTCATAAAAAGAGCCGTTGGAACTGTACTGGACAGGCGTCGGTCGACCGATCCGGTCGACCGAAAAAGCTCTCGGTCGACCGGACCGGTCGACCGGACCGGTCGACCGACGAACTCTCTGTCGGTTACTGAGCAAATGAACAATTTACCGGTCGACCGGTGCGGTCGACCGAAAACTGATATGAAAACTGTTTATCTGATTTTGAAATGCTGTTTAAAAATATCAAATAAATTCCAAAAAATGTAAAACTTTGGGGAATGATTGTAGACATGATAATAAACATGCTACAACGACTGGTTTCGAAAAAGGACTTCCCAAATGAAAAATATCATCATTTTACAAAATAGTCCAAAACATGAAAACCTGAAAATTGATATTTTGATATTTTGACTTAAACAACATTTTGAAACCTTATGAAATGATTGTATAGACTTGATAAAAGATATAACATGTTGTTATGAAGTCTATAATCTAGAAATACAATATTTTCATAAATTTGCATATTCTATGCAATATATTCAAAACACTAAATATGATTTCATTAAATATAAGCTTGTTAAAGGTGAAATCATATATAGGCATATAAACATGAAACAAAATAGTATTTTCCAATTCTATTCATTTGTTTCATAGTAAAACTTGAAAACTATCAAACCAAAACATATATGTATATATATAACTATATATATACAAAAACCAAAACGTGTATGTGTGTATATGATTGAGCTTAAAGTACTAACACACATAATATAAATTCCTAAACTAAATTACCCAAGCAATGATGTTGATCTTCAATAAGCTTGACTTGGTAATCTCACAGATGAAGCTTGAACTTGGATCTTAAACTTTGAATAGCAAGGCTTCGCCGACATTCCGCCAACCTCCTTTGGATATGATCGTTGAAGCTCTATTCCATCCATCCTCCAACAACGTTGTTTGTCTACAAAACATAGGAATGCACAAACACTAGACAAACAACATTAGTAATAAATTGTTTGTTAAACATCATCAAAACAAGAAGGCCAACAATCTCCCCCTTTTTGATGATGACAAACAATTTACAAAACGAAGTATATGCATGAAGGAAATGAACATATATAAGATAATACACATGCATATAAACAAGAAAGAATATACATATACTCACAATATTTCTCCCCCTTTGACAGCATCAAAAAAAAGGGGACAAATGAATTAAGAGAGCGAAAGCTCCCCCTATCAATAAGCATATGTGAGTATAACATATAGAAAGATATGGGGATTGCTCCCCCTATCAAAATGCCTCATGAATATATGAAATGAAGATCATGGCAAACATATGTGAGCCAAAAGATAATGAGAACATATATAAATATATCAAGATGAACATATTGTCTCATATCATAAAAGCCATTGTATAAAATAGATTTATGAAATCAAAAGAAGAGAAACATGAGAATCATGCAAATAGTTTTCAAATGAAAACAAATCAACTAAGAGAAATCATAAATCAAAGTTTAAATCCAAAAATTTACAATGAAATCATCATTGATTCAAAAATCAAGAGAGGCAACTATATCTAGCTCTTGAGCTAGTATCAACCCATATGAACATTTTTAGCACCCGGTAAACAATGTTTGGGAATAAACACCCAATAAATCCGGAGGGTTATATAAATATAGTCCTCTCATCAAGATCAAAAACAAATAATCATGAAAACAAAAGATTTGATCAAAGAAAATTTGTTTTCATAACAAAAAGATTTTAAGACATAATTTTCAAAACCAAGAAAAAGAAAGATAAAAACATTAAAATTCTTAGTTTAAAAAATCAAATTTGTTTTGGTACCCAAGAACTCTTGGTACCAAAAGATTTAGGGACATGACCCCTATCATTAAAGCTCAAAGCCTTAGGGTTATGAACCCTCTTAGGCACATATGGTGCACTAACATGGTCAAAACAATATTCATTCAAATGACCCTTCCGATTGCAATTTGTGCAATGAAAGAGATCCATTTGTTTTTGTGGACCATTAGCTCGTGCACGAGAATCATTTGCAAATAAAGATTTTCTTTTAAAATTATTTTGCAAATGAGAAACATTCTTAAACAATGGTTTATTTGGAACATATTGCAATTTAGAAGCTTTTTGTATATCAAAACAAAATTTAGCAAGATGTCCAAACCTACCACAAACATCACATTTAAAAACATGTGGTCTATTGGAAGCATTTGTCAAATGAGATTTTCTTTTCAAATCAAAGCAATATTTGGCCAAATGACCAAAACGACCACAATAATCACACTTGAACACACTAGCATGCTTATGATGAACTTTATGAGAATGAGCATGTGAATGTGTAAGTGTACAAGATGAAGAAGCTACATGAGATGCACAAGGATCATTAGAATTCTTAAGTTTGTGTGCATCATAACAAAACTTAGCTAAATGACCTTGACGGCCGCAAATAGAACACTTATAAGTTTTGCTATACATGTGTGCATAATGAGTGGATGACTTCTTAGACTTAGCACACATATCCATAAGCTTCTTATGATTATTAATGCATGTTTTCAAAGTTGAATCTAAAGATGAAATACTATTTTTCATAAGATTCAAATCTTCATTTTTAGGCACATATGCATTTTTAGAAGTAGAACATAAATAGTCATTTATAAATGAAGCAGTGTTATTTTTTATGTTCTCTACTTCTAACATGGCATCAATCTTAGCATGAGATAAGCTAGAAATGGATGATGATAATTTCTCATTTTCCAATTTTAACATATCATTACTTTCTTTAAGAGCAACATTTTCTTTGGAAATGATATCAAAATTGGAAGCTAGCTTCTCATGATCGGATTTTAAACTAACATGCTTGCTTTGTAAATCAATAAAATCATTTTGCAACTTGTTAAAGGCATGTAATAATTTTTCACTAGCACAAGCAAGTTCATCACTAGATAAATCATTATCGGGTTCGAACTCGCAAACCTCACTAGGGCTATCGCCTAGTGGCCGTGTGCATGATGCTCCACATGAACTTGAAGCGGGATCCTCCAAAGCTTGTCGGATCGCCTCCAAGTCTCCTTGATGCGCTTCTATGAATTTCCATAATGTATAAGCGCTATCAAAAGAATCAAGCTTGTTAGACATAAATGAATTATATATGTATAATATGTATACTCCCTCTTATAAAGGTATACTCTCTCTTATATATGTATACTCCCTCATATATAAGTATACTCTCTCTTATATATGTATAATATGTGTGTGTATACTCTTGTTAGACCCTAGAGGGGGGGTGATTAGGGTCTTATGCTAATCTAATCCGATTAAATGCCAATTAAAACTAATTCACAAGTTATCCTAGTAAGTATGAAACACAACAATATATGTAAGCTAGGATAAGCAATATGAACAATGAGATATATCCTATATGATAGAGATATATGCAAGGATATATAAACAACACAAGGGTAAATAATCTAAACAAGATAGTGGATGATATAGAAATGAGCAATGCACAATGGCGATATAGGATATGAACATAAATATGAATGAACGCCAAAGCACACTCAAACAAGCAATATGATCACGGAGTTCGGACCTTCCGTCCTACGTCTCCGCTCCCCACTCCCGGGGAGAAATCCACTATCCACCGGGTTTTCTACGTTCACCCGAATAACGTTTACACCTCACAGTGTCGGTTTTCAACGCTCACCGATCAACGTTCACACTCACCCTCACAATATCGGTTTTCAACGTTCACCGATCAACGTCCACTCCTCACACTCAGTTTTCTAGTTCACCGAAAACTTCAAGTGATTTCACAATAAAGCACAAATACAATAAGTGATTGTTCTCTACTATGGATGAGAACACAATGAAAGCACAACTCAAAGTTACAATCTCTCACCACCCAACTATACTATGTATGCAAATACTATAAGCTCAATGTGGGTGTGTGTAACAATGAGTAAAATAAAATCTAACTCAATTAACAAACTAGCAATAATAAGAATATGAAAATCAATAATGAAATTGCTAGAGAAAAGAGTTAGAAAACTTCTCTAAGAACACAAGAAGAGGATGAAGGGGATTGAGAATGAATCCCTCAATCTGCAGTGAAAACTTCCTCCTTTGTAAACAGAAACCCAAACTCAAAACAAACAGTAAAAACCTTAAACCCTTGCTTAAACTTTTCTTTTCTTTTAAAACATTTCTTAGTTGGCTTGAGAGTTGAAGACAATGGGGTATTTATACCCTCTCACAACTCAGCCAAGAAACAAGAGCAAAAGACAAAACAGCCCCAAGGCAACGGTCAAAAAACTAGCCGTTGGAAGCTGAAGGAACACTCGTCGGTCGACCGGAAAATTTGTCGGTCGACCGAAAATTTCCATCGGTCGACCGGTCCGGTCGACCGACAGGCTTTCTGTCGCCCAGTGAACTTTTGAACTCAGGTTCGGTCGACCGGTACGGTCGACCGAAATCTGATACACTACAAAACCTGATTTGCTGATTTTAAAACGCTGTTTAAAAATATCAAATAAATTCCAAAAAATGTAAAACTTTGGGGAATGAACTTTTCGAAAAAGGACTTCCCAAATGAAAAATATCATCATTTTTCAAATATGTTCAAAAACATGAAAACCTGAAAATAGATATTTTGACTTAAACGACATTTTGAAACCTTATGAAATGATTGTATAGACTTGATAAAAGATATAATATGTTGTTATGAAGTCTATAACCTAGAAATATAATATTTTCATAAAATTGCATATTCTATGCAATATATTCAAAACACTAAATATGATTTCATTAAATAAAAGCTTGTTAAAGGGGAAATCATATATAGGCATATAAACATGAAACAAAATAGTATTTTCCAATTCTATTCATTTGTTTCATAGTAAAACTTGAAAACTATCAAACCAAAACATATATGTATATATATAACTATATATATACAAAATCCAAAACGTGTATGTGTGTATATGATTGAGCTTAAAGTACTAACACACATAATATAAATTCCTAAACTAAATTACCCAAGCAATGATGTTGATCTTCAATAAGCTTGACTTGGTAATCTCACGGATGAAGCTTGAACTTGGATCTTGAACTTTGAATAGCAAGGCTTCACCGACATTCCGCCAACCTCCTTTGGATATGATCGTTGAAGCTCTATTCCATCCATCCTCCAACAACGTTGTTTGTCTACAAAACATAGGAATGCACAAACACTAGACAAACAACATTAGTAATAAATTGTTTGTTAAACATCATCAAAACAAGAAGGCCAACAAGATTTTTCCATCTTATTCTACAGTGTGGAGAGCGTGATCTTGAGGAGATCAAATTGTGTGGTTGTGAGACTCGGGGGAGATCGTTGTGAAGAAGTTCAAGCTTCCAAACTAGGTGTGTTTAGTGGATTACCATCGGGGGAGGTGGTCGGGGACGTTGGTCGTGAGGATTGAACCTCGTGAACACATCAATGTGCAATTTGGCTAACTATTCTCTTACTCTCTCTCTCTCTTTCTCTCTCTCTCTCTCTCTTATTTATTGCCATATTTATTATTTGTGTTTGGTATTACATTGAATTTTATAACTTGCACAATTATTGTTTGATTACCTTATTCAGTCCCCTATAGGGTAATTTCAAAAATGATTTCAAACCAGTTTTGGAATCCTTTTGAATGGATTAATAGACTTAGAAAAGATATGAAATAGTATCGTTAAGTCTATAATCCAAAACGACAATAAATCAAAAAAAATGTGTGTGTGTATGAATTTTGAGCTCTACGTATAAGCACACAAAGTATAAACCTAAAAACATTATACCCAAGCAATAGATCTTCAATTAAGCTCGTCTTGGTTTCAGATGAAGGGATGATGAATCTTGACTTGAATTGTGATGGCTTCATTCTGATTCCTTCCAACCTCCTTTGAATGTCTTCGTTAAGGTCATCTCCAACCAACCTCCAATAGAGGATCTTTATGTAGGATACTTAATAATCAAATGCAAACATTCGACAAACGATGTTAGGAATTGTTTGTAAATCATCAAAACTGGATTAGATGGTAGGCTCATAAACATGAGATCTAATAACACCCCTCTTTTGGATGACATCATGAATGCCCCATGTGAGAAGTTCAAGATGCCTCACGTGGAAAATTCAAGGGTGAGGGAGATCCTTCTGAGCATGTTCATAATTACTATGATGTGATGAGCGTGCTCCAAGCATCGGAGCTATCATCTGTCGATGCTTTCCTATAACTCTTTCGGGAGTGCTAAGCTCTGGTGGAATGCTCTTGAGAAGTAGTCCATCAGTAGTTTCCAACTGCTCAACCAAAAGTTCATCCATCACTTCCTAGCTAACACTAAGTAAAAGTTTCCCCCTTATGTGTTAATTCAGTTAAGGTAGGGGACCGAGCCTACATCAAAAGATTCCAGGCAAAGAGGTTGGAGGTCAACGACCTAAGGAGTGCAGTCGCCATGTCCACACTTATCGCTAGCCTGCAGAGCAATGAGTTGGTTGACTCGTTCGCTAAAAAGCTAGTCGCTAATTATGAGCAGTTGATGGCTAAAGCTCAAGGGTATAGGGACATGGAGGATGCTCGAGCTTATAAGGCATCAACCATTGTTGCAGACACCTCTGCAAACACAGTTCCTACAGCACCGGCAATTCTAACAACCTCGTTGATCCCATCAACAGCATCAGTGGTGGCACCAATAACCAAGTTAGCCTGAGCCCCCCTACAAGACGTGAGTGGCCAAGAGATCCTCTGAGAATCGACTCTCGTTCCAATCGGTCTAATAGGAGGGACCGACAAAAGGACCTGGCACCAAAGTCAGCTCTCACGATATTCGACACCTCTCTCACTAATGCTCTCACTATGGTTCAAAGGAAGGACATCTCAAGGAGCCCGCTCCTCAGATGAGGTCGAATCCAAAGAACTGAGGCACCATGCAATTTTTTGAGTATCACCTGGATCATTGCCATCTCAACAATGACTGTTATATCCTCAAGAGGGATATTGTGAACTTGATTGAGAGGGGGTACCTTAATAACCTTGGCCCTCACAAAAACCATAAGGAAGCTGCTCTGACGAGGGATGATAGAAGATCCAGATCACGGTCACCACATCCTCGACCATAGCAAGATAACTGACCCCTAGAGCCCACCCATAAAGGGGTTATTAACACAATCAGTGGAAGTCCTACTATAGGAGGGTCATCCAACAACGCCTAAAAGGGATATGGCAAAAGGGCTTTGAGGGTTGACCAATGTGACAATAAGGAAAAGACGGATGAGCCCATATCTTTTGGGGATGCTGATCTGCAAGGCGTTGAGATGCCTCATGATGACCCTATCATCATCACAGCCGGGATTGACGGCTACCAGGTGAAACAAATCATGGTAGACACATGGAGCTCGGTAGACATCCTATATGTCAATGCCTTCAACCAGATGGGCATTGATAAGTCTCGCATGCTCCCCTATAGACTAATCCTCATCGAATTCACCGACCACTCTCTTTTGCAAGAAGGGATGATCACTCTCTCCTTAACATTAGGAGAATACTGTAGACAAGCCACCGTCCAAGTCCAGTTTCTTGTGATGGATCTCAAGTCGACCCACAATGTCATTCTAGACTGAACTGCCCTCCATCTCATTTGAGCCATTACTTCAACTTACCACCAGATGTTTATGTTCTTGACTCCTAATGGAGTCGAAGTCGCCAGGTGCAATCAGCAAGAGGCCAGGTCCTATTACTAACTGTTGACCAAGGGTGAGGGTGTACAAGACACTTTGCCCATTGAGAAAACCTACATGTAGTTAGAAAAATAATAATGGAGATGAAGATTACTACGCCGGTGAAAGGGCATCAAGAGATACCAATCGATCGAACAAGACTAAAAATAGTTAAGATTAGGACTAGTCTAGTCGAGCCCTTGAGCGGGTCCCTAACAAAGTTCCTGTAGGCTAATGCAGATGTATTCACCTGGGGGCTGGAAGACATGTCGGGGGTTCCCCCCAAAGTGATCAGCTATGAGCTGGCCATCTATAGGCATATCATGACCATCCGGCAAAAGAAGAGACATCTCTGCCCAGAGCGCCCAAAGGTAGCGACCGATGAAGTCAAGCGACTTCTTAGAGCTGGCTTCATCCAGGAAGTTCAATACACGGAATGGTTAGCTAATGTCGTATTGGTGACGAAAGCACTGAACAAATGGAAAATGTGCATGCATTTTACCAACCTCAATAAAGCTTGTCCAAAAGATAGCTACACTCTACCTTGCATCGACCAGTTAGTTGACGAGAGTGTGGGACATGAACTAGTTAGCTTCATGGACGCCTTCTTCAGCTACAACCTGATCTTCATGATAGAACATGACAAGGAGAATACCTCCTTTGTTACTAATTTGGGCACTTATTGCTATAAGATGATGCCATTCGGACTAAAGAACACTGGCTACATATTAGAGACTTGTTTACAAGGTCTTCAAGTGCTATATCGGCCATAATCTAGAAGTCTACATGGATGACTTGATAGTGAAATCCAAGCAAGCGACGACCCACATATCAAACCTCGATGACCTTCTCTATCCTCCGACACTACCAAATGAAGCTCAACCCAGCTAAGTGTACCTTTGGGGTACAATCATGGAAATTCTCGGAGTTCATGATCACCCAGAGAGGCATGGAGATTAACCCTGAGATGATAACCATAATAGAGCACCTACCTAAGCCGCACACCCTAAAAGACATTCAGAAGCTGAATGGAAAGATTGCGGCTCTGAGTCGCTTCCTCTCCAAATCTGCCGAGAGGAGCCTCCCATTTTTAAGACTTAAAAGGGAAGTAAGAACATAAAGGAGATCATGACGTGGATGGATGAATGTAGTACAACATTTTTAGGACCTCAAGGCTTACTTGAGTACTAAGCCACTGCTAAGTCAGCCCCTAGGAGGAGAGATATTGTACGTATACATGGTCATCTCCTCCGAAGTCGTCAACTCCGTCCTTATTGTGGAGGAGGAGAATATTCAAAAGCCCATCTAGTATGTGACCTGAATCCTCAAAGCAGGCGAGCTCAACTTCCCCCTTATAGAGAAAGCTGCCTTCGACCTCATCACCACTGCAAGGAAACTCCATCCTTACTTTTAGGCCCATGCAATCTTTGTGTGGATGAGTCTTCCTTTAAAGAAAGTGCTGGGTAGCCCTACAACATCTGTGAGGATGGTCGCCTAAGCAGTCGAACTCAGCAAACATGATGTTCAGTTCGAATCGAGGAAGATTATTAAAGCTCAAGCCTTGGCTGACTTCTTGATTGAATCGACTTCCCCTAGCAACGAGCCAGCTGCACCCCTGCTAACAATTCTGCCAGCAGAATCAGCACCTCCAACAGTCCAAGCAACTACCCCCTAGATCCGTCAAACCCTAGAGCATGATTCCCCAGAATACTCCTCTTGGTGGCTATTGAAGGTAGACGGATCCTCGTGTTCTTGCTTTAGAACGCGACGTGATCCGTCATGTCCAAAGAGGTCAACATGGATTTAAGATCCATGTTAAACAAGAACCAGCCCCACTTACTAACAGGCTGGGGGTTCCGTCTCCATCTTCGCAATCTGTGAAAGACACATCCCAAGTCTCCGACTTACGGGAATTATTGTTAAGAGAAAGACTAAAACAACAAGCAGCCCACTCATGTCAATATGAATGGGTTATTTCTGTGATCCTCTCAGAGTGTCAATGTTGTACTACTGAACCAAGGTGGTCAGTATCCGACCGGTTGACGAACGTCACTTGACCTTCAAAGCGATGATGAAAGCACAAGAAAAGGACTTCAAAAGTCGAATATCCAAAAGTCACTATCAACGTATTCGGTAGGGGAAAAGCCTTAGCTCCTAGCTTTGACGATCCAGAGAGAAGTCATTCCCCGACTGTTCGGGAAATCTATGATGAGTTCAAAGGAGTATATCGGCACACTCAGACTCGTCTAGGAGACATCCGCCATGCTAATTATCAGAGGTTAGCCAAGGGGATCACTTCAGATAATGAACATTCAATGATTGTGAATTCTTAATCCGCATGCTCCATCGTGGCACATGAGACTCCTGTTTATATGACTGGAAGCTCCAGCGACTTGGCAAAGATAGTTAATGGACATCACATTATGATCCAGGAACTGCAAGAGACACTTGCCCAAATGAAGGATATGCTGGCCCAGCTCCTTGCAGAGAAAGGCCAAAAGCCTGAATCTTCCTGGAGGACAATTTCAAAGGGAAAACAGAAGGCACACGAGAATTTGGATCATGAGACTCACAACTTAGAGTCTTCCTCTGAAAATGAGAAAGAAGCCGAAAAGGAGAAAAATCCTTAGTCATCTATGATGGATGAATTGGAGGCTTACCTCGACGCAATCGACAATAGGAACGATCTTTATGAGGAAGGAGTAGTACGGCCTTATCCTGCAGAATGGGACACATCTCTCTATCCATCGAAATTTAATGCCCTAACCTTACAACCTTTTGATGGCACAGAATCGCCAAACCAACAAAAATATTACTTCAAGTCACAAACTAGAGACGTGATAGCAAACAACGCCATCCTGACCCATTTGTTCATCAGCACCCTTAAGGGGGTTGCCTTCGAGTGGTTCATGAAGCTGCCTGTTGGGTCTATTCAAAAATTGGTAGATCTAGAAAAGCTCTTCTTAGCCAGGTTTTTCGAGGATGATATGAAAGTGTCAGTCCCGGCCAGTCCCGGCCCTTCCTACCACTAAGCAGAAGAAGGGAGAGTCTATTAAAACTTATATTGAAAGATTCTGCAGCATGGCATTATGATGCCCATTAGGTATGAGCCAATCCACTTTGGTGAAAACTTGCAGTCACAATTTGTAGAATCAGCTTCTTGCTCAAATGGGAGTAGCAGAATGTCTCTCCTAGAAACAGTTGGTTTCACAAGGAGAACAAGCTGAAGAAATTGTTGCTCAGGTCTGAGCTGAAGAAGCTACCTAACCAAACCATAATATCAACGTAACCAAAGCAATGCTCCTCGATTCAAAGGAAAGGAGACTTTGGCCATCGATTCTAGCACGCAGACGCCACGTACCAAGCAGGGCAAAGAACTGAATCAGCAAAAAGCACCCAAACAATATTCCTTTAAAGAGAAACACATGGATACTCTATTCCAGCTACTTCGGAAGAACAACAAGCTGAAACTTGCTGAAGTGAAGAAACCCGAAGAAGCAGGAAAAGTGGATGATCACAGAATGCTAGTACATCCTACGAGGAGATGATATATCTTTGAGGATATTCTATAACATATGGTTGATGCTAATGTACTCAAGCTGAAACCAGAACAAAACACTGTGTCCACCAACTTGATATCGATCCAGTTTGGGGACTTTACACTGGTAGCTGCACCTAACAGCGTTTTCCCAATCCTGAAGGGAGAAATGCATTTGAAGAATGTTGACCCGCATGGTCAAAAGGATAAAGATTTGGTACCCCTTACCACTCCAAAGGGAGAAATCATGTGGGTCCATCCTTACTTCATTGAAGACTAGTAGTGGACAAGTGCATCAACGAAGAAGAAGAGAGACAAGGTGAAGTCATCCAATATGATTAGCCCCTCTATAAATGAGGATGGTGATCATCTCAAACCTCTCTTGAACTCAGAAGAAGAGAGAATCATTCTTGCGGCCGATCAAGGAGGTAATCTGGGTACCCGATCCAGGAAAACATATTTGAGAAATTATAGCCAAAATGCCCAAGGAGTAGAAGAGCAAGCCCCAGAGGCTGGAGGTTCTACTCCCAAAAAGATAACCAATAAGGGGAAACAGAAAGAGCTTCGCTTCAATTAGAATCTTCTTCATCAGGAGACTGGAGGACCAAGCAAACCCTTCCAATTCAACATCATGGTACAATTGGCTAACATTTCTACAAGAATCTCCTTGTACGAGCTTCTACGATTGTCCAAGACCACAAGGGAAGATCTAATTGAAGCTTTGACAAATACGGAGAGCTTTATTACTCAGGTCACTCTGGTTCCAAAGACTTCCAAAGAACAATCTTGTGTACAATATCTACAAGCTGTAAGAAGTTTGCCATGCATATCATTCACTCAAGAAGATATGTAGATTAAACACAAGCATGATAAAACTCTATATTATACGGGTTATATAGGCTCTTCTGAGATCATTCGAGTCCAAGTTGATCCAGGTTCTGCACTCAGCATCATGCCATACCGGGTCATGCAAGTCTTAGGGATTCCCCTGCACCAGCTGAGTTCTACCCAACAACCATTTTTGGCTTCAACGCTAATAGCACATGACCCCTGGGTAAAATCAAACTCAGGTGTCAAATCGGAGATCTCAAGTCTGAAGTAACTTGTTACGTTATAGATGTAGACACGTCTTACAACTTGTTGTTAGGTTGACCTTGGATTCATGTGAATTACATTGTCCCATCTACCCTTCACTAGGTCAAGAAATATGTTGATGAGGAGGAAGAAGTCAGAAATTTAATTGCCTAGAAACAACCCTTCCGAGGGGTGGAGTACATTCACACTAATTCAGTATTCTACCTGGATTCCCAAGAGCGAGAACAGTCAAACAAAGCCACCGATAACGACAACGAAGCTAACATCGAGCCCGATCCTGAGGAAGATTATCCATGGGAGTTGAATTTTTTGATGTAATGGGTTAGAGTGAGGATAATGCAATGTACCGAGTGAGGGTAAGTGGTACATTAATGAAGATTTTAATTTGGCATACTTGTCTGATGTGTCCTCTGAACATGAACAAGTAGAGATTGATACAGATACAGGTACTAATGCATTATGCACATTGCATGCTACGACATCACTTACTTTGCCTCTAAAATCATCCTTCACCACATTCGAAGAAGTGGAGGATGCACAGAGGGCTTTCTTTATGGTCCCGTCCAGAAGGAAAGGGAAAAAGATGATTTACTTTGGTAAGGTCAAACCTGAGTTATTCAAGCGAGAGAGTTTAGAAGAAGACCGGGGAGTTCCTCAATTCCATTATTATGAATCTAACTCCATCAAATTGATGAAAAGGATGGGTTATGCCTTTAGTAAACAAGAAGGTTTAAATTTGGGAAAAGGAAGGCGGGTGCCGATTCGGCTTTCTACTCCAGAAGGAAAACCTCCTGATTATTACAACAAAACTAGAAGGGGATTAGGTTATGTTTCAACTCCTCCTCTTTCAGAAGACGAAACCATCAATTGTCTGTGTCAAGATCATTCATCCAGATTATCCTCATGGGAATCCGATGTAAGTATCGGAGCAATATTCAAAAGCATGTCTATGAACATTACTTCGGCTAGTCATCTGGTCGAAGGTGCAGCCGATAACTAAGAATTGATCGAATCAACCAATGATCCTTGGATCAAGTGCCTTAATATCTTGTGGGATATGTGTTTCGAACAATGGGATGAATCTGATCCTAAGCCAATCTCCATAAGTGAGAGCTTATCACCGCATGAGAAAGAAGACCTCATATCCCTCATTAGAGAATATATAGATGTTTTTACTTGTAATTATGAAGACATGCCTTGTCTAGATCCTAAAGTAGCCATGCATCGTCTTAACATTGATCCAAATGTGAAACCCGTTAAATAACAACAATGTTGGTTCCGTCCAGAGATAATGGAAGCAATTAAGACAGAAGTCAAAAAGTTTATTGACTTGGGCTTTGTTAGAGAGGAACAACACCCTGATTGGGTAGCCAACATTGTTCCATTGCCCAAGAAAAATGACAAAGTCCAAATTTGCATCGACTTTTGTGACCTAAATATTGCATGTCCGAAAGACAAATTCCAATCCCCATTACAGATGTCATGATCGACAATACTTGTAGGTATGAGAATATATCATTCATGAATGGGTTTTCATGACACAACTAGATTAAAATGTACCCTGAAGATAAAAATCATACTGCTTTCAGAACACCCCTGGGGGTATACTATTATACAGTAATGCCCTTCGGATTGAAGAATGCTGGCGTAACCTACTAGCGTGCCATGAATATTGTCATGCCCCGGTTCCAAAATGAAATAGTTTGGAGCGTGACTCGGCCAGCAATGCAACCATACAGTCACATTCACGCCTCTAGATCATCCTGTATACATATAAAGCCAAAACTATACCAAAGAGCATGTAACAAAGATAATAAAAGAAATGTATAGATAAAGAAATATCAGAAAATTTCCATAGTTCTATGACAAGTCCACAAATCTCTAAAGAGAAAGGAAAAAAAATACACCATAGTCTGGAGAGCCAATTGGGGCTAAAGAAAAACCTAAACCAAATAACTACCTAAAACAACTGAACTGGAGAATTGATAGAAGGAACGGTGATCACTGCAGTTATGCTTGCTCCTCGAAATACTCTTGATCCTGCGAAGAAAGAACAGTTCTCGAATCTGGGGCATACAAACCACAAGGGAGTCAGAAAACTCCCAACAAGCATGTAAAATGAAAGAATAGTACACGTGTAAGTGTAATGTGGCATGTAAAAATAATAATAATAATAATAATAACTCAATTAACGGTAATAGAAAAAAATGTTAATTATAGATATCAAATAGGTCAACCACAAGACACACAAGCCTATTATTACTGTTTTAGATGTTATTTGAATTAGAGAAGAATATTTCATGTATATAAGTCTGTTTCTTATAAACCATCCCGGGAACACGGCTTCAAGTCATGATGGGCCCTTAATTCTTATATATATATACATATACCAGGATATCAAGAATGCGCACAAGCCCGCTTATATACATGTTATATTCTCCATCCAATTCCCCTTTATTAAACCCCATGTTGTCTGTTCAATCTAAGTAACTGTGCATGAAATGTTGTGCACTAACCACAGGGATTCCGTGGAACTTCTTCCGTAAAACTATGAAAAATAACCGTGACCCAGAACATGTCTAATCAAGATGGGTGCATCGTCTAGTGGATGCTATTTTAATAATAGTAATAATCAAGGAAAACTCCTCACATCGGGATATCGATGTCGAGGGTATAGCCATGCTATGATAACACATTTATAAATCATATTTCTTGACGGAAGTCGTCTTCATGCACAGTCAACCCTATCAAATGTCACTAAGTGATTAAACATAGCATCCAGTGATCCAATAAGCATCAAGAAATCAAACAATATCCTCATTAACTTTAACAAAAAGAAAATAAGTAATTAGCATAATTGTTTAGTGTCAAAGCGGCCAAACTGAGTTTTATTTGTCCATAGAAAAGTGCAAAAACTGATTTTGTTTTATGAAAAAAAGCCTAAACGGGTCTGAAATATGATAACGGCTCTGAAATTTAGAGTTATAGCCCCAACGGGTCTGGAAATGGTTTTGAACTGGTCAAACGGGTCTGTACTTTGGTAACGGGTCCAAGCATGATCGGGTTTGAAGAGTTGTAGACCCAACTAGGTCGGGTACAAGTTCCTATGACCCAAAATACATTAATTTACGAAAACATGAAGAATGACTCTAGGATTCGAACTAGAGACCCTTGTCTCATTGTCCAAGGCAACTAACCACTACAACCACTTAATCTTCTATGTCATATATGATTCATAGAAACTAAACTTTGGTTTTCGGTCAAGTTCCTAAATAAATAATCACACCAATGAGGAAAACTCTACATCATTGACCCGTTCTGTATATCGTCATAAATGTTTATTTATTTATAGCTCATGCCATCAAAATAATTACAGCTCATGCCATCAAAATAATTACAACGAATGCCATTCAACCTATTATCATATCTACATTTAGCACTTGATAACTTACAAATATTAAAATTTCATAGCAAAAATATATATATATAATCGAGTGGGAAAATGTTTGCATGAAGGAAAAAAAATCAAAATTAATAATCTGAAAGTAATAATATTTGAGGAAAAGAAATGCTTGCTGATTTGTCGAGGAAAAGACTATGAACTCCAAAAGAAAAACCCAAATGTCGTCTCCTTCCCTTCTCTTGTTCTCTGTTGCTTCTTTTTCTTTTTTTTCGTTTTTTTTTGTGCAGATTTTTTTATAGGAAAGAAGAGGTGAGGATATATATATAGGAAAGTTAAAATTTAAAAATCCCTAAAATTAAGGAATTTGTTTTTAAATTGGTAAAATGGGTAAAAACAAACAAGGAAACTACAAAAAAAGAATCCCACTTTTTTTTTTGATTATGGAGCTAAAATCACGGGATTTTGATGGGAAAAAAAATTTCCAAAAGAAAAAGAAAAAAAGAATCATTGTGAAACTCACAAAAGAAGACATAAGGGTGAAGTGGGCTTCCTAGGTGGGCCTTTGAGAACCCTCATTTTTTTTAAACGTGATGTGGGCCTATTCATAAAGCTTGCTACAAAAATAAAATAATTGTGGACCTCCTATAAAACCTTGTATATATAAAAAATATTGATTATTACATCCTACCCACTTAAAAAAGGGAAATTTCGTCCTCGAAATTTATTCGACCATAATAAGAACTAAAAGTCACCTATAGTAAAGAGATCTGGATAGCGTTGACGAATATCGTCCTCTCGCTCCCAGGTTGCCTCACCAGGTCCATGATGTCCCCACGATACTAATACAAGCGAAATGGTTTATTTCTTGAGGACCTTCTCCTGTCTGTCCAAAATCTTCATAGGTCGCTCTTCGTATGATAAGTTCGTCCCAATCTGAAGCTCTGCGATGTCTAGGTTGTGAGTCTCATCTCGTATATATCGTCGAAGCTGTGATACGTGGAACACACTATGCACTCCCTCTAATGACAGAGGCAAAGCTAGCCAGTATACCACCTCTCCTACTCTCTCTAATATCTCAAAAGGACCAATGAAACGTGGACTAAGCTTCCCGCGGCTGCCAAATCTGATAACTCCTCTGGTTGGGAATATCCTCAAGAAAACATGCTCTTCAACCTGAAACTGTAGAGGTCTCCTCTTAGTATCGGCCCAGCTCTTCTGCCTATCTTGAGCTGACTTAAGGTGCTCCCGTATTGCCTTTATCTTGTCTATTGTCTGCACTATCATCTCAGGACCTAGCAGACGCCGCTCTCCCATGTCATCCCAACCGGTAGGAGATCTACATTTTCTCCCATATAATGCCTCATAAGGTACCATCTGGATGCTAGTCTGATAACTGTTATTATAAGAAAACTCCACCAAGTGTAAGTGGTCTTCCCAAGAGCCCTTGAAATCTAGCATGCATGCCCGCAACATGTCCTCCAGAATTTGTATGGTCCTCTCTGATTGTCCATCTGTCTGAGGGTGATAAGTCGTGCTGTAACGCAATCTACTCCCAAGACACTGCTGCAAGCTCCTCCAAAAATATGATAAAAATCGGGTGTCTTGATCAGAAACAATGCTAACTGGTACCCCATGCAAGTGTACTATCTCCCTCATGTACAACTCCGCTAAACTCTGTATCGTCTGTCCAACTCGAAATGGTATAAAGCGAGCTGACTTTGTGAGTCGGTCTACTACTACCCATACAACATTTTTTCCCTTCTGGCTCCTCGGCAAAGCTGTGACAAAGTCCATCGTAACATGTTCCCACTTCCACTAAGGAATAAGAAGGGGCTGTAATAACCCAGCTGTCCTCTGATGCTCAGCCTTCACTTGCTGACATATTAGGCATTTGGACACAAATCAGGCTATCTCCATCTTCATTCCTGGCCACTAGTAATGCTCTCTCAAGTCTCGATACATTTTTGTCCCTCCTAAATGAATTGAAAGCACTGAACTGTGCGCCTCCTCCAATAGTTCTCTTCTAACATCGCCCTTAGGCACACATAACCTACCACGGAATCACAAGGATCCATCCTTATGTATTTGTAGATCAGTTCTCTCCCCAGACTCCACCTGTTTCTTAAATTTTTGATATCGAGCATCCTCGAACTGGGTAGCCTTGATCCGGTCCACCAGGGTTGACTGTAACTGCAAACTCATCAACTATCTCTCTACTCCAAGCAATATAACCTCCATGTTCATCCTCCAAAACTCAGCTAGTAACCCCCGCTGTTTGGTGAGTCTCATCGCCATAGGCTTCCTGCTCAAATGATCTGGCACTTCATTAACGCGTCCTGGGTGATATTGTAAATCAAGATCATAATCCGCCATAAACTCTAACCTCCTACGTTGCCTCATGTTGAGCTCTTTTTGGGTGAAGATATACTTCAAGCTTTTGTGATCTGTGTACACTTCCACTCTCTACTGTAAAAGATAGTGTCGCCGTAGCTTCAATGCAAAAATAACCGCCGCCAATTCCAGATCATGAACTGGGTAATTCCTCTCATGCGTCTTCAGCTGTCTAGACGCATAAGCTACTACCTTCCTATGTTGCATCAAAACACAACCTAAACCCAAATCAGAAGCATCTGTGTGCACTACAAATGCTCCTGACTCATCCGGGATTGTCAAAACAGGTGCTGACGTCAACTTCTTCTTTAACTCCTCAAATGTTGCTTGACACTCTAGAGCCCACACAAACTTGACCTCCTTCCGAGTCAGCCTAGTAAGTGGTCCTGCAATCTTAGCGAAATCCTTTATGAATTTCCTATAGTATCCAGCCATCCCTAAGAAACTTCGTATTTCTGTCATAGATGTAGGTGGATCCAATCTCAATACCGCATCGACCTTCTTCGGGTCCACAGAGATACTCGCTCCTAAAATTACGTGCCCACAGAAAAGACACTTTCTCCAGCCAAAACCCACACTTGTTCAATTTTCCATAAAGCTTCTCCTTCCGTAGGATTTCTAACACTGTTCGTAGATGCTCTGCATGATCTTCCTTGGTCTTGGAGTACGCAAGAATGTCATCGACGAATACCACAACAAACTGGTCAAGATACTGGGAAAACACCTTGTTCATCAAGCTCATAAATGTAGATGGAGCATTTGTCACTCCGAATGGCATCACCAAAAACTCATAGTGCCCGTACCGTGTTCAGAATGCGTTCTTGGGTATATCTTCCTTCCTTACCTTCAGCTGATGATAACCTGACCTGAGGTCTAGCTTAGAAAACACCCTAGCTCCTCCGAGCTGATCGAAAAGATCATTAATCCTGGGAATTGGATATTTATTTTTCATAGTAACCCGATTCAATTCCCTGTAGTCAATACACATCCGTTTGCTACCATCCGGCTTTGGCACTAACACTACTGGTGCTCCCCAAGGTGAAGTACTAAGCCTGATAAATTTATTATCAAGATACTCCTGAACTTGCTTCCGCAACTCCTCTAAATATGCTATCGACATCCGATAGGGTAGTTTCGAGATGGGTGCAACCCCTAGAATAAGATCAATAACGAACTCTATATCTCTATCTGGGGGTAGACCCTGCAACTCATCAGGGAAAATATCAAGAAACTCGTCGACAATTTCTGGTATGGGCTTCTCCTCTACCTCTATACAGGTTAATACTCCATCCAAGTTGGCTCGATGCTCTGGCTGCTCCATCACTTTACTTCCGCTCATGAACTCAAACTCTGATTGACCTGGTATCTTGAACACAATGCTTTGGCGTCCATAGTCGATCTTCACATGGAAGTTGTAGAGCTAATCCATCCCTAAAATAACATCGAACCCGTTAGTGTCAATCACCAACAAGTCTGCAACTAGATCCCTACCATAAATTACCACTAGGCATCTCTTACACTTCCTACTAGATATTAACACCCCACTACCAATATGTATACTCCAGCTTACATCTAAACTATCACATGGTATGATGTGTCGAGCAACGAATAGGGCATATCGTCTCATCAACCAGAAAGGTGATAGACTCATGATGCTTATTAATGAGAAATTTCTTAAGAAATATTACCCGTGAGCCAGGAAGCCCCCTTTTCTAAAGTTCCAGCCAAGTCTGAGATAATGAATCAGCTTTCCTTTGACTGGGGGTTGATTATTCACATTTTATTTTTCCCAGCGTAGTCTAAAATGAAACATCACTTTTATTTAGACTGGGGGTTGGTAATTCGTGCTTCATTTGAAGGGAGAATAATAAACCATGTTAAATCTTCCTCTAATGATCAAAAGTATCTGGAATTATTCTAGCAATAATAAACATAAGTTCCAAATTATGCTAACAGTGTAGTAAACTACATTGATAGTTGAGGGTTTGCAAAAAAATCCGAGTGTTAGCCTTCCTGAACGCAGGCCTCACAGCTGCGTTTCAGTCTTTTAAATGCAGAGCTCAAACTCACATTTCTAAATTTTGAATAAGGAGTTAGACCCACAAATGCGGAGGTCAAACCCTGCCATGGCAATTTTCTGAGATTATTTTAAACAATAGTCAAGAAGATTTGTAATTCAACATGACGATCACGACATCTCAAGAGTCCAAACACAGCAAAGAAGAAGCAATCAGAAGCAGTAAATATCAGCAGTCCAAACAGATAACGCATGTATAGAGGAATAATATAATGCTATTACAAGGAAAAAAAGGCGTAAGTGCTGATGGATCTTAAAATAAAGAGAATTTGAGAAGATAAGCCTTAGTTCCTGATATATTCCTCTCATGCTTCGCTAGCACTTCCTCTTCGACCTTCTTTCAAACTTGAACGTGGGTGAGCGCTGCATCAATAGAAGCTTCCCATTACAATGCTTGAACAACCTCCTTCTCTACCTGAACAGTAGCGTAGAGAGCGGCATCCCCCAAGCAAAACTCTTATGGGGTTAGATGCCCTGCAATAAGCCTGGCTCTTGCGTGGCGATGCTGCTTCTGCAGGCTCCAAATTTAGGCCTTCTTCTCTGAAATGTTATGACCACGAGCTTTTTCTCAGCTTTCTCCTTCATCTGAGCATCACTTATGGCCTATTGTATCTACAGCCTTAAGTCAGTGTGCCTTAGTTCTACCAAGTAGCAAACAGCGCCCGAGTAATGGTGGATTTTCTTCACGCAACGCAGAGCATGGCGAAGGTTGACACAAGAGAGGGCACTTAAACTTTCCTCGATGGAAGCATAGAACTCGGAGAAAGAACCCCAACCATGCTCCATAATGAAAAAGGTATGTTTCACCTTATTTTCAAAATGCTTGAGGAGAAAAAGAGTACAATCGAGCCTCGGATACAGGGGCTCGGAGGTCACCCTCTTATGATCCTCGTTGGGGAGGATCATGGAGATGGGTTGGATTTAAGGGGCAAACCCTAAGTCATATGTAATGATGTGCCTAGTGGAAGGCACCTCATATCGTGCTACAAAATAAGCAAAGTTGAAGTTAATAAAACTTACTAAAAGTCTAGAATACGAATTCAAACGCAGAAGATTAGACTCGCGTTGAATTGATTCAAACGCAGGAGTCTAAATCTGTGTTTAATTAACTCAAACGAAGAAGACTAAGCTTACATTGAACTGGTTCAAACGTAAGAGTCTAAATCTACGTTGACTTATCTCGAACACACAGATTTAAACATGTGTTATACTTTTCAAACACAGCAGATTAAACTCACGTTTCAAAATGAAGGGATTAACCCTTCGTTTCACTTATTAACAAAGAGGATCACAGCTACGTTCGGAATCGAGGAGACGAATAGTTTTGTCATCGACAACCCAGAACCCACCTGTCAAAAGAAGCACTAGAAAAAAAGAAGAAGAAAGTGTATATACACAGCACCACATACCTCGATGACCGAACGTCGAGGATGGAAGTGTCAGCGGCGATGCAGATGAGGACCCAAAGACTCCTGTCACCTCTACGTTATCCCTCGAGCAAGAACCTTTATAAGCCATGGTCTCTAGCACTTGGAGGCTTTCGAGAAGAAGGGATGAAGCTCTGGAATTAATGAAGAAAAACTTGTTTAAGAGTTCAAGATGTAATTATGAGCGGTATAGGCCTTTGATGGGACCAATCAAATCTATTTATATGCAACCACTATGGGAGGTACGGAGTTCTGAAACTCCCGCCCAAGTATGGACTCTTCATCATCATCACAGTCGTTTAGACTTCTGATAAGACGCAAGATGATACATTGCATTTATAGAAAAAGATAGAAGATTAAAACACAATAATTTAAAGGTGCGATCAAATTCAAAGTGCTGGGCCCAGACCTGCATTGCCAGACTCTAACAAGGGGCTTAGCCCTGCGTTCAAAATCTCAAATGCAGAGGATACCTTTGTGTTCTAACCATTCCAAATAAAAAATCCACCCTTGCATTCAAAATGTGGCATTCTTTCAACAGAGTATTGTTAAAGCCTCCGTACATCCTGAGCAAAGTCAAAGCCACTTCAGTTAACAAAAAGTTAACATTACACTTACGACGACAATCATCCCCACAGAGTTTGGATTTAACTTGCATCACCTCCGATGTTACAACCCTTCTTTTGTTAAAATCAGCTTATTGATTCTCATCAATAGAACAACAAGTCCCCAAAATTTTTCAAATTATAATCAATTTATTAGTTCTCTTCAGCAGAGTGATAAGTTTCAAAATCTTGTTCAAATCATAAGTATCAAAATTTATCACCCCGATGATATATCCCTTTTCCAATTATCCATAGTGAGACACTAAGTCCCTAAAATCTTATTCAAATCATATGAATAAATTCTGGTCATGTTAATACCACACCTCTGACAATCAACTTATCGACTCTCTTTAATAGAACGATAGGTCCTCAAATTCTGGTCACATTAATACCACACCTCTGACAATCAACTTATCGACTCTCTTCAATAGAGCGTGTAGGCGTATAAAACTGCTTATAGGTCCCTTAACACAGCTCGGCACGGTGATTCAACAAACCAACGAACCATCGGGCGACATATCCAAACACGATCGTTGGACCACAACACCGAAGCCAAGTGACACGCGACGAAGCGGATTAACGAGGCGACTAGGTTAACGAACCACACACGAACAACAGAATACATCCACTCGCGTGCGGAATCAAGCTAACGGTTCGGTGAGCCAACGAGTCATCCAACCGTAGAATGGATTCGAACTCGAACACCGAAGCAGAATTATTGCCAAATCAGGATACGGACTACCAAATCAGAGTTCGGATCAACAACGAAGCTTGGATAAACCGCGAAACCGCATAAACGGACGACACGACACACCCCGGGAAGAGCTCGGTGGCCGAGCCACCTTGTGGTGGCTCGGCGGCCACCGAGGTGGCTCGGCCACCACCGAGCCACCAAAAGGTGGCTCGGTGGCTGAGCCACCAAAGAGAGATCAGATCTGAAATCTACACGGTTATCCTCCGGATCAAAGCTTGGCCTTTGATCCCGAGAAGAGTCTCGATTTCGCTTGGTCGATTTCGATAACTAGGGCTATTATTTCCTTGGCGAAATAGTACCCCCGACTGTTATTTCCTTCGTGAAATAGCACCCGTCATATCGTGTAGATCCGACCGGATCAAGATCGCGCGGTGGTCCACGGATTAACCCCGGCGCAGGCGAAGAACCCACAAAAGAAAGAGACCACAAAACAGGATCTCGCGATTTGTTCAAGGAGAGTTGTAATTTTTATTTTTTCTTTGATTTTGTTGTAACCGGATCTTATAAAAAGACCGGATCCTTTGTAATCGAAAAACTATTACTTGAGAAAGCAATGACATCAATGAAAGTAACTTTCACCGCGAACAGAGCGATAGCTCCTCAAATTTTGGTCACATTAATATCATACCTCTGATAATCAACCTATCGACTCTTTCCAATAGAGCGATGGGTCCTCAAAGTTGCCCCGATCGTAATAAATTTTCGTCACGTTAAGATTTTACCTCTGACAATCAAAACCACTTATCAATCATCTTCAACAGGATGATAAGTCCATAAATTGCTGTTATGATATACTTCTAACAGTTAAAACCATTTTTTTAACTTGTTATTCTTTTGCATAAGAGTAACAAGTGTTCATAATATCCCCAACAGATTGAGATTTTCTAGAATTATCTTAAATGATAATAAAGAAAAATGTTAAATCTTGCTTTGTGTGGGTATTCATGTTATACCTTTGCTATTTTTCAGGTAGTTTATTGCTCTGTGTCAGAAAATGACATGCAAAAGAAACAATAAAAAGCTAAGATAATATCGCTTTTTATTCAAAAGAAAGTGATACAAGATAATGTTGTTCTTGTTAAAAGAACGATACAAAGTTCAGTTTATGAGCCTATCAGACTAAAAGATAAGAGTTGGGATTTGATATCTGAAAGCTTCTTCTTTTATACGGTTCGCACTATCATCTCAGCCCTCCTTCAGAGCTCGTCCTCATCTAGCAACGCGGCAGCAGTTTCCTTCTTAGCCTCCTTAAGGACCTGCATTTTTTGACGATGATTATGAGAGCTTTTGCATTCTTGGTGTTGATCTCTTTTACAATAGCTTCCTCTCGAGAAAATTCAGCCTTTCGCTGAGCTAATTCCACTTGTAGTTGAGCAATGATCTCCTCGGTATGAATGATCGTCATTCGAGCGGCTTCTAGAGTGGTGGTTGAAATTGTTAGATCATTTTGCCTTTGGGTGTATATTTCCTACGAACATCACGTCAAGCTCCTTCTCAATTAAACCTCTTTGAAGGACTTCATATTGGCATTTTGTTTCAACTTGTAAATCAGCGAAACTGGATGCAATTTGAGCTCGAACATCCGCATGTCTCAGTTCTTCCAAGGCCTTCAGCTTTGTTTCCAAAAGAGAGATGGCCTCTGAGCAATGTTTAACAGCGAGCATCACCCAGATATTTGATATTGTTCAAGCTACTCATTAAGAGAGGTGCCGGATTAGGGTTTTCGACATAAATTTGGTCATAGCCGAATTGTTGGGAGAAGCGATAAGGCTGAAAAGGCTCAATAAAGCACTTCTTCCCTTACCGAAAGACTGTAGGTGTCAAAAATTACCTATAGGTCCCCGCACATGGCTCAAGACAGAGAGAAGATGATGAACATCGCTATCCGAGTCACAAAAGCTCATTTGATGACAACAATCGCATAAAGTTTATCAACGAACCGTGCAAAGCAATGGAACTTTAGAATAACAGAAACACAAATGGATCGAGAGCTACGCGTCGCTTATGAAAGTCAAAGCTCCACTCATGTCCTATTTAATCCATATATGATTCAATTATCGAAGCTCGCAGATCTCCTCATCGGGTTTCCGATGCATTTTGAATTGTGTGATTCTGAGTTCGGACGAAGAAGATACGGCGAAAACAGACGGAACGCATGAAACCAAGGTCAAGCCAAAGTTTGGCCAAGACACCAAATGATGTCTCGGCCAAAGCTTGATCGAGACACCCACGGGTGTCCGCAGCCCCAAAAATCTATTTTTGGCTGTTTTAAGCTATTTTTAAACCGTTAACCATCTAGATTTGTTCCAACTGATAAGATATCATCCAAGAACATAGTTAAGTGGTTACAACTGAGGATAAGAGTGAATCAACCATTCTTATCCAAAAACAGATTCCCGAAGCCTATAAATATAGCCCTAGGGCCTTTATTTTTTCAGATCTAGAATTCTCGAGTGTTAGCGAAGCCTTGATAAACTGAAGACTGAAAGAGCACGAATTTCAGAAGAGAGGAGGAGATCGGATCGAGTTTTTCGGCATAAAGAAGAGGAGTTCGTCAGATCCACACTTCCCGGTTCTTTGCCTTGAGAATGCCCCATTGCGGTAATCTTGAGAAGGGTGATTATCTCGCTATTGCTAAGATAATTGCTTCGGTTTCGTAATTCCTTCACGAACCAACAAAGCTCCGGATCTAATCTGATCATTTGGTGGTCCATGGACATCGACGTCCCCATCACAGGCCAAGATCTCACGCAAGCAGCGGGCGATAAACACCCGTTGCGCTGTTTGACAAGAGTTGTACTTTTTTTTTATTTTCATTATGTAAAGGTCTTATAAAAAGACTAACTTTTGTTTTCATTGTAACGTTTGAAGTTGTAATGACTACATCAATGAACAAATCGACTTTCTTCCCAAACAAGCTGGCGACCACATTGGGATCCAGCAACTTCACTGTCGAAGCTGTCCTGATGAACCTAGCGATCAAGATCCTAGTAAATGAGGAGGTCGAATATGAGTTCGACCAACAGAAGTTCAAGGAATACTTATCCTCCTCCAGATCTACCTCTCCTGGCAGATCCAGAAAAGTCTACTGGTCTTCTGACACGAAGACCCAAGAAGATGATCTTCACGTCGCCGCTGCTGCAGTCGTAGATCGCGACATGTCACCAATATCCGACGAGGTTAGATCAGCAGATCCGAACTCCTCCTTGACCATGTGTGAAAATCATCAACGCAATGTTGTCAGAATGCAGCTGCCATGAGACTACTCCCCAGAGGGTCTCAGTATTTGAATGAATCGCTACTGAAACATCCGAACCAAAGATGAGGCATTTTCGTAGAAGAAAACCAACCGGCTTAGTTGACGAGTTCCCTCGAGTAACTATTGACATGGCCGACAAAGACAATTCCTCACGACGATTCAATCCTAAGCCTTTTGCAGAAGTATCTTAGCGCATGACTTGGCTGCGGTCTAGAACTGTCAGAACTAGACCACGGAGGTTACGATCCTCCGATGACGAAACGTCAGATGCTTGCTCTGCATTAGCTTCTGACGATACGGCATCCAGTGCGGGGAAATCTTATGAATCATTCATGATTAATGCCGAACAAATGGCTAAAATTCTGGAGCATGCTTTAGCCAAGCAGAAAGAAAATTTCAAATTCGAGATGGGGATGGCTATGCAACAAATGAGAGACATGCATAGGCAACAAATTGTGGCACTGACGAATCAGCAGGGAGAGTCCAGCTGTCGTAATAATCCTAACCAAGCTGATAGCGATCCGAAAGCTGATGAGAACGTCAACATGGATACCCCTCCCGTTGATAACAATACTGGGGGTGGTCCCTCAGATGATAACAATACAATGGAGGACCATGTCACTTCTCCTCGTAATAGCTCGAAGAATGATACGAGCGAGGATAAGAAGATGAAGGACTTGGAGATCAAAATCAATGCATTAATGAGCGCCAAAGAAGTAAAGAAGTCCGGGATACCTTGTCCTTAACCAAGAGAGTGGGAATCAATCCCATACCCGGCAAAGTTTAATTTGATCAACTTCACGCCATTTGATGGAAAGGTTTCCCCCACTCAGTACCTAATATACATCAAGTCTCATTTGGGAATAATCTCTGGAAATTAGCTCTTGATGGTACGGTCATTCGTTGGCACTCTTCATGGAGCAACCTTCGTTTGGTATCACCATCTTAAGCCAGAAAGTATCAGCAATTAGGACAACATGGAAGACATGTTCCTCATGAATTTCTTCGATGACGACACCGAGGTTTCAATCAGAACGTTATTCGATGAGAAGCAGAAGAACGGAGAGTTGGTCAAAAATTTCGTCAAACGATTCCAGAACAAAGCTATGCATTGTAGATATCCGGTTAGCGAGGACTTCATCCTAGAAACCTATCATAACAATCTTTCTCTGGATATCTTCGAAGCTATGGGAAAGGCGCCGTCCAAGACTTGGAAGGATTTGAAGATCCAAGGAGAACGAGACAAACGCTTTTTCAAAAGGAAGAAGGTTGGCAAAAAGGGGTCAAACAACAACGAATGCTCCACAGCAGAATTTTGTCCCTCGGTGTAAGGGAAAAGCGCAAGCGAATGTAGTGGACGCGAACCAAACATTCGAGCTGCAAGCGCAACTGTAACAACAACAGCAAATGGCGCCTCAACAGTCGCGTTGGAAATAACAGCCTCAAAAGCAAAAGACCGCAGAACCAAAGTTCCCAAAGGTTTATTCTTTTAAAGAAGGTAAGGTCCCCGGTATTTTTAAATACCTCATAGAGAACAACAAGATCAAGTTGCCTCCGATCCAGGACTAGGAAGACGCCAAAAGGGTTAATGATCCGAAATACTACGCGTTCCACAGAGCAGTCCACCACCCAACTAAGTCATGTTATGCCCTCAAAGACGAGATCCAAGCTTTGATCGACGTCTGGGTCATTACTATGAAACAGTCTAAGGAAAAGAAGGTGGGTGCGAACGTAGTGTCAATAAGCTTCGGGTCTGTTCCTTTGAATTGGTTTCAGCCCGAAACCATAATGAACGTAGTGGCGAAAACCGTCAAAGACAATCCTCATGAATAACGCTAGAAAGGACTTGTGCCACACACAGCCCCAAATGACGAGATTCTCTAGGTCCATCCCGATCTAATTAAAGATGAACAGTGGGTCAGATCGTCATCCAAGAAAAAATCAAAAGGGAAAGGGAAATCTTGTTGTGGAGCTGCAGCCATTCCAGAAGAAGATGATGAAGAAATTCCTGCTTTCCCACTCTCCGAAGATGAACAAGAAGTCTTTGTAACCAATAGAGAACTAGTCTTTGCTACCTGGAGTGGGAATGAATACCATTTCAAATACCCGGATGCCTCTAAGCAGTTAGCTAAGCAAGGGGTAACCAAAACCATTCCCTCCATGACATTAGCAGAAATGGGAGTGGTCACAACTCCCCCAGCAGCTGTTGAAAAGACATAGCAAAAGCTAAAGGAGAAAGAGCCTTTATACTAAGAGGGCCAAAACCCGAATCAGTCTCGATTCAATCAACCGAATGGGAGAGACAAACCGCGGACCTCGAACACTCCGCACTGCTTTGATATTATGATGTAGTTAGCTAATATACCGGCCAAAATAACTCTATACGAGCTGCTACATATTTCAAAAGACACGAGGGAGGCATTGCAAGAAGCCTTGGCAAATTCTGACGTTTTCCTGACTCAGATCAAGCCATCCCATGAAGAACCAGAGCCGTCAGTCCAGCATTGCAACCTCATAGCACACCACTTTTCCTGTATTTCTTTCACCAAGGAGGACATGCAGACAAAGAATTCAAAGCATGACCGGCCCTTGTACTTCACCGGGCACATTAGCTCCAGCATGGTCAACTGGATCCAAGTCGATCCGGGTTCTGCTATTACCATCATGCCACTCCGATTGATGTATAATCTCAGAATACCGGCTAGTAAATTGGCCTCCATAGGCACTACTATCTACGGATTCAACACCAGTGGGTCCAGACCACTAGGTAAAATCCGAGTGAAGTGCTAAATCGGAGACTTGAAGTCGGAAGTCACATGTTATGTGATCGACGCAGAGACTTCATATAACATACTATTGGGTCGACTATAGATCCACGGTAACATTATAGTCCCTTCCACCCTCCATCAGTGTCTTAAATATGTAGACACTAATAATGAGGTTAAGACGGTGGTCACGGATAAGCAATTTTTTAAGGGGTTGGAAAATTATTTTACCGACTCCCTTCTCTATGGGGCAGAATCCGATACTGAACCATCGATCCAAAGTACGTACAGCAGAGAAGAAGCTAACACAGAAGCTAGGTTTTATTACAATGATGGTTTTATACTTAATGATATTGTACCCATTGTAATCAATCTTGACGATGGAGAGTCATCGGATAGTAGTTGTAATTGGTAACTTGCCAAAGAAATAGCAATAAATGATGATTTAGAGTATTCATTGTGTCTTGATAACATCATGAAAGGGTTATATGATGATCCTGACTTCTATATGCCACATCAGTCGTGTTGCATGATGAAGAAGCATGTTCAAGATTCGTTCAGAACGACACTTGTTGTCCTCGGAAAGGCAAGGGGTGAAAAGGAAGTTGTCTACGGTAAAGGAAAGGAATTTTTAATACCAGACCACTTCTTGGAAGAAGATGACGATGATGATAAACTTGCTCCTCATTTATTCAGATATGATACAAAAGCACGGAACCTCATGGAGCGATATGGATATGACTTCGTACTCAGAGAGGTCCGCGAGTTCTACCTCGTATGGCTTATGTACCAAAAGAAAAACCCGATATTTATTATAGCTACAGGAGAGGTTTAGGCAACGTCTCCTCGTCCGATGACGAGTGCTGTTGGCAAGTCGTCGATCAAATAGCTAATAAGAGTAAAGACAGATATTCTTTTGATTCTTCTGCTTGGGACTCCGACGCTAGTCTTGGGGAAAGGTTCCAAAAATTAATGTCGAACATGACCACAATTGACCCAGTCACCATTGAGGAAGACGATCAAATACCAACTTGGGAAGACCCTTGGGTTCATCACCTTAGTATGCAATACGATGATAGATTCAAATATGGGTGATGAGGATAACTCAAAGCCGATATTCATTAGCGATAGTCTCCCACCAAATGAGAAAGAAGACCTAATTGCCCTCATTAGGGAGTACATTGATGTTTTTGCTTGGAACTACGAGGATATGCCAGGGCTCGATCCAAATGTGACAGTGCATCTCCTTAATATTAAACCGGATGTCAAACCTATCAAACAACAATAAAGACGGTTTCGTCCGTAAATTATGGAGGTAATCGAGTTCGAAGTTAAAAAGCTTATTGACTCAGGTTTCATCAGGGAAGAACAACATCCTGAATGGCTTGCCAACATTGTCCTGGTCCTAAAAAAGTATGGGAAAATCAAAATCTGTATTGACTTCAGAGATCTTAACACCGCTTGCCCAAAAGATGATTTTCCTCTTCCCATCACGGATGTTATCATCGACAATACGTGTGGATTCGAGAGAATGTCCTTCATGGATGGATTTTATGGTTATAATTAGATAAAGATGCATCCAAATGATGAGAAACATACTGTGTTCAAAACACCCCTCGGTGTTTTCTCTTACACAATTATGCCATTCGGCTTGAAGAACGCAAGTGACACATACCAAAGAGCCATGTCAAAGATTTTCCAGGGGCATCTCCAGAAGATTGTCGAATGCTATGTGGACGATCTAGTGGTGAAGAGCCGTGATAAAAATGATCACATCAAAGACTTAAAGATGATGTTTGACCTGATGCGGACTCATCAGCTGAAGATGATTCCCACAAAATCATTCCTCGGAATGTCCAACGGTAAATTCCTTAGATTCTTCGTCACCACCAAGGGTATTCACAAGGACGATTGGCTTATATCTGTCGGTTCATCTCGAACCTTTCAGGGAAGTGTCAACCATTCTCCAGGCTCATATAGAAGGGTGTATCATTCGTTTGGGACTACGCTTGTCAAAAAGCGTTCGAGGATATCAAAGAATATCTCTCGAAACCTCCTGTACTCGTTGCACCGAAATCAGGCAAACCGTTCTTGATATATGTCAAGGCGACGAGCCACTCGTTAAGTGCATTACTTGCGCAAGACAACAACAACGGTCACAAACAGGCAATAAATTACTTGAGCCGAACCCTTGTGGGAGCTGAATCCTGATATCCAATGATTGAGGGGGAGTGTCTCACATTGGTGTTCGCAATTCAAAAGATGTGGCATTACTTAGTTGGACAGATTATTTACGTCATCTCCAACGTCAACCCAGTCCGAGTATTCATGACGCAGCCAGCTTTCATGAATTGGCATTTAGTAAACTGGGCCCTGCTTCTGTCCCAGTACAATATGCACTTTAAACAATAGAAATCGGTCAAAGGACTGGCTATTTGTAATTTACTGGCAGCCAACCCAACTACGGATACCGTCGAAGTATACGACGATCTGCCAGTTAAAACCCACGAAGCCAACGTAACTTCCTATCAACAGGTGTGGCATTTGTACGTCGATGGTGCTGCTTGAGCAACTAATGTAGCAAGTGCTCCTGGATGTTGTAAGGTCTCCTCCCGAGTTAGGGTTGTCTTAGTTTCCCCAGGAAAACACGTAATGCCTCGAGCTTACTCACTGACCGAACCGTGCTCAAACAACGTAGCCGAGTATAACGCGTTGCTTATTGGGCTCAGTTTTGCTAAAGAGCTGGGGGTCGAATATCTCAAAACTTTTAGTGATTCTCAACTGGTAGTTAAACAAGTTTAAGGGGAGTACGAGGTCAGAAAATAGGATTTGATACCATACCATAAGATGGTCGTTAAGATGGCGGAATCATTTGAAGGATTCTTCATCGAATACATTCCACGCTTACAGAACGCCTATGCGGATGCATTAACAGTATCTCTAGCACAGCCTCCCAAAACAGAACTATTCGTTACGGTAAGAACTCACCAGCTCTTCGTACCAATCTACGATGTAGACAATGGAGAAGAGGATATTAAAGAAGTGCATTCAACCCAAATTGAGTTCGAATCCCGAGACTGGCGCTTCCCTATCGTAGACTATGTCCTACATGGGATTTTACCAGAAGACATAAATGAAAGAGACTCAATTCGACAGAGAGCATCGAGATTCTACTATAACAAGAAGAGTCGAACACTATATCGTCGGGGGTATGATGATTTACTACTACGTTGCCTATCAACCAAAGAGGCAGAAGAAGTCCTTAAGGAGACGCACGAAGGGGTTTGTGACGCACACCAACTTTGCCCTAAACTTTACAACCGCATCAGAAGGATGGGATATTTCTGGCCCACCATGATCAAAGTGTTGGACCCTAGAGGGGAGGGGGGTGATTAGGGTCTTATGCTAATCTAATCTGATTTTAAGCCAATTTAAAACTAGTTAATAAGTTATCCTAGCAAGTATGAAATACAACAAGATATATGAGCTAGGATAAGCAATATAAACAAATGAATATATCCTAGCAATGAGATATTACAAATATATGAGCAAGGATATATAAACTAACACAAGGGTAAAATAAACAAATGTAAACAATGTAGTGGACAAGCTAGATAATGAGACAAAGGCGATATGAGCAATGAACACAAATATAAATGAACGCCAAAGCACACTCAAACACAATCAAATGATCACGGAGTTCGAACATTCCATCTTACGTCTCCGCTCCCCACTCTCGGGGAGAAATCCACTATCACAACCGGGTTTTCTACATTCACCCGAATAACTTTTACACCACACAATATGGTTTTCTAGTTTACCGAAAACTCTACAACTAACACACTCTTGTAATCCCACTCTACACCCTCTTAAGTGTTGAACTAGACGTGTCTCCCTCAAATGCTCGGATACAACCTCTCCGTAGGTTCGTCAACCGACGACACTCCTCTTGGGATGATCCCCGACTCTCGCCACACACTTCTCTCGGTGTACAAGTGTATTACAAAGTGTATCCTCATAATTAGGCACAATACAAAGTGTTTGTTCTCTACAATGGATGAGAACGAATTATAAGCTCACTCTCTAAGTTACACAATCCCATAACCTAGTTATACTATGAACGTAAATACAATAAGCTCAATGGTTGTGTGTGTGTAAAACAAAGAGAAAATAAAATCTAACTCAAATAGCAAACTAGCAATAATAAGAATATAAAAATCAATAATAAAATTGCTAGAGAAAAGAGTTAGAAAACTTCTCTATAAACTCAGAGGAGAGGATGAATAAGATTGAGAATGAATCCCTCAATTTGCAATGTAAGGTTCCTCCTTTGTAAACAAAAACCAACTTTGAAACAAACTGTAAAATCCTCTTAAACTTGTTTAAAACTTTCTCCAAATTCATGTATATAGAAGAGGGGTTAAGGGGTTTTTATAGAAAGAGAAACCAACAGCCAAAACCCCAAACAAAACAAGAAAAACCCTAAAAAATCAGGAATAAGATTCTGTACAAAAAGAGCCGTTGGAGTAAACGGCGGTCGACCGTGGAAAACTCGCGGTCGACCGCGAGCTAGCTTCGAAACTCAGAAAACTTCCAGATACCGTGGAAAACTCGCGGTCGACCGCGAGCTAGCTTCGAAACTCAGAAAACTTCCAGATACTTTAGCGGTCGACCGTGGGAAAATTCGAGCTGACGGTCGACCATGGCGGTCGACCGCGAAAGTTTCTGTTGGCTCCGCAGGCTAAAAACAAAGGCGCGGTCGACCGTGGCGGTCAACCGTGAACTGATATATGAAATTGACAGTTTGAAAGTGAAATGCTAATTTTAAAACACTGTTTAAAAATATCAAATAAATTCTAAAAATATAAAACTTTGTAAAATGATTGTAGACATGATAATAAACATGCTATAAAAACTGGTTTACAAAAAGGACTTCCCAAATGAGAAATATCATCATTTTGCAAAATAGTCCAAAACACGAAAATGTAAACATATGAATTTTAACATTTAGGCTAAACCATGTTTTGAAACTTTGCACAATGATTATGTAGACTTAATAAAATATGTATATGATTATTGTTAAGTCCAAAAACTAAGAATATAATATTTTTACAAATACAATAGAAAATGAAACATATGAGTATGTATATGAAAATATATTTGTTTCATATCTAAGTAGTTAAACCAAATCACAATAATAAATATGAAATATGTAATTTCATATTTATAAACATAAAAACCAAAACTTGTGTTGTATATATATATATGACTACATATATATACAAGAAAACCAATAAAATGTGTATGTATATGATATTGAGCTTAGAGTATGTGACACACATAATATAAAACCTAAACTAGATTACCCAAGCCGATCTTGATCTTCAATAAGCTTGACTTGGTACACTATGAGGATGAAGCTGAACTTGGATCTTGAATTTGAATTGCATAAGCTTCACTCCACAATTCCACTAACCTCCATTTGATATCGTCGTTGAAGCGCTATTCCATCCATCCTCTAACTTGTTGTTTGCCTAGAATAAATACAAAACATAAATACTAGACAATCAACATTAGATGTAAATTGTTTGTAAATCATCATTAAAACAAGAAGGCTAACACAAAGATGTAGTCGCATATGCCTGAAAGTGTCACGCGTATCAAGTACATGCGAATTATATGCACCAACCCCCGGAGCATCTACACCCTTCGGCTATATCATAGCCTTTCAAAACATGGGGAATGGACGTTGTGGGTCCTATTTTTCCCTTGTTGGTCAAAGGTGACAGATTCATCCTGGCAATTACCGATTACTTCTCCAAATGGACTGAAGCGATCCCGCTCAGAGAAGTTAAGACGAGCAACGTCGTGGCTTTCATCAAACACCATATTTATCTATTGGTATGGTGTCCCAAGATGAATCATACACGACAACGGTCGTCAGTTTGTCAGTAATGTTTTTATAAAATTCTGCGAGAAGTTCAAGATTCAAGATGTCTCGTCGACAGCTTACAATCTCACAGCAAACGGATTGGCTAAAGCCTTTAACAAGACTATCATAAAAATTTTGTCGAAACTCGTGAAGACTAATAAACGATATTAGGATGATAAACTCGTAGAAGCTCTATGGGCCTATCGCACCATAGTTCGCACGCCCACTAGAGCAACCCCATATTCTCTAGTGTACAGGTGTGAAGCAGTTCTTCTATTGGAAATCCAAATTCTATCTCTTCGGATCGCTCTTGCAACGGAGATGACCATTGAAGAACAACATCAGAAACATCTCGAAGAACTAGAGATGCTTGATGAAAAGCGCTTAGTAGCCCAACAACACATTAAATTCTATCAATCCAGAATTTTTTGAGCTTTTGATAAAAAGGTTCGACAACGGAGTTTTAGGGAAGGGGACTTGGTCTTAACTGTCCGACGACCAATAATCCTCAATTCCAAGAAGAAAGACAAGTTTGAACCCAAATGGGAAGGATCATTTGTGGTAGAGATAGTCTACTCAAATGGCACATATCGCCTTATTACCAAGGAAGGTGCCCGACTTATAATGCCGATAAACGAGAAATTCTTAAAAAAATACTACCCTTAGTACATTCAAGATAACCCATGTATTGGGAAGTTCTCGGAAGAATACTACGTGTGGTATTCTTAGGGATAACCCAGTTTGTACAAAAAAATGATAAATAAGAGATCCACACTTGGACTTTGAATGTTTTCAAAGTTGGAACATATCTCGACATCGAACTCACCGACTCTCGTTAATTCTTTTGTAAGACGAGATTCGACCATTTTGGCAGATCAATCTTTGTCCACAAAATCTCTCACTGATCAAATCAATTGACGGTGGGTTCACCAAAACTTCTATCCACCAATCTTCAATGTCTTTCAAACTTGACATGTTAAGTCTTGATCACTTAACATCAAAATTTTCCATCGAGTGACTAGCACAAATCGACAGGTTTCAATGCTATCGGTATTACACTCCCACTTCTTTCTTGGTCAAACCTAAAAAAGTTAGGGCCAAAGCCAAAATCCCCTCTCGATTCCTTCCATGAACGAGAGGTCCACTTTCAATTCGAATAATCAAACCTATAAAAGTTAGGATTGCCACCAATCCCACTTGGTCAAACTTGCAGATAGTTAGGACCAAGATCGGATTCCCACTTTCGATAAACGAGAGACTTCCACCTTATCGATTTCAGCCAAACCTATAAAAGTTAAGGCCAAAAATGGATCTTTCCGATTCTCGGAGTGGAGATCCCACTCTTAGTTTCACCTTTCTGGATTCAGGGGGTAAAGATCCCACCTCGAGTTTCCTTTGCAACTGGAGACAGAATATAAAATTCTTCCTCTTCAGTTTTGGGAGATAGAATATAAAATTCTTCCTCTTTCGTTTTAGGTTCGTCTTTACCATAAACAATACCTGGGGACAGAATATAAAATTCTTCCTCTTCAGCATCGGATTTGTCTTTCACCCTAAGAAAAGACACAATTTCTGACTTTAAATCCGTACACTTCATACACGAGGATTTTTATCTCGATCCCTAATTAGAGATAAGTCATCGCCAAACACGCGTTGCCGAGTAGTCTATTCCCGTGAGAAAGACAAAGTCTACGTATTTAATATCGTAGCAATAAAAAGGTTAACTCTTTTAGCACAAAGTTACATGCGGAACGAACTTAAACAAATCACATGCTAACCCGACTTAAACGGTAATCGGTAAAGGTATGTCAAATTCATTGATGGCTGAGGGGTTGCCAAAAATCCTATGAGAAACCTGCAAGGGAAGAGTAAGTCTATGTATTCAAAAAAAATCATAGCACTACGTCTAAAAGAATTCATTCTTCTAGCACAACGTCACATAAAGAATGGATTTGAACAATCTGCATGCTAGCCTGATTCAAACGATAATCGGTAAAAGCACGTCAAATCCATTAATGGCTAAGGGTTTGCCAATAATCCTATAAATATTGTAGTTATTCATCATAGAGTGGATAATAATCATAATAAAGAGTGAGCTAAAGAAAATATTTTATTTCATTAACAAAGTCAAAATGAAGGAACTATCGCTCCGAGTACAATCCGCGGCTGAGAATCTAGTGTTCCAGCATAGAAAGATCTTTGGCAAAACTCCGCTCGAGTTTAGCATGCAACTCAGCTCGAATGGAATCTTCAGATGTATCCTGTATCTTCGCAGTTGCGCTCCTCAACTTAGCAAACTTCTCTTCTGTAGGCTCCAGCTTCCCTAATGTATGTCTTCGAGAGTCTTCAGCATTAGCCAAGTCATCCTTAAGAATAGCGTGAGATTCTTCGGCATACTTCAAGGCCTTCTTAAGTTCAGCTATCTCCTCGTTGGCCGAAGCTAGAGAGCTAAGTAAATCAGCCTTAGCCTTATCCTTCCTCAAGAGATTAGCCCTCATCTGTGTAACAGAGCTCTCCTGTGACTGAAGATCATGTCCAATGGATACTCTGGAGTCATGCTACTGCTTCAACTCAGATTCCAACTGAGTAGCAACAAAATAGGGAGCACCTCTAGTCTTCTGTTCCCCCAACTCTTGGGATTCGCGCACCAGTATGGCAAGATCCGCAACAGGGGAATCAGCTAGCTCAGGGTACCCCTCCACCCTAATCATCATCATATGACGGTCAAGTGATCGTCTGTACTGATCAAAACGGAATCCATGATGAACGATCCTCTTGACCATCTTACCTAAGAAGGTAAGGAAACTCTCAAGATCTATCCGGAACATGTCTGTGCTCGGATCGTTATCAAATTATAAAGCCATAATGCGCTCATATGGAGATGGTAAAAACCCTACAAATAATCATATGAAGAGGTAAGAAACCCTAGAATATTGTGGGGAAATAAAGAGCGAATTATGAGCTTACCAGCACCGACAGAGTTTCCTTCAGTTTGATGTCGTATGGCAGGCTCTACCAATCTAGTCTCGGCAGGCTCGAGAATGATAGCAGGTACGACTGTCGACGGTATAACAACTCCTCTAGGAGATTCTACCATGCCCAGATGGTTTGGGGGGATAGGAAGATCAGAATCGAATGACTATCTCATAGACATACTTCCCTCCAGTGGAGAGGAGACAGAACCCTCAGGCAGACTGGAAGCACCAGGAATCATAGTGGTACCAGTCCAAGTGGTTGATCATGCGATTACAACTCTTTGTTAGTCAAATATAGATTTCGACAAATGAAGATAATAATGATGTAGAGGATTACATGCGTACCTGCGGGTAAACCACCCTCAGGCAGATCGGAGATACTAGGAATCGTAGTAGTATCAGTCTTAGCGACTGGTCCTGCAATTACAACTCTTTGTCAGTCAAATATAGATTTCGAAAAATGAAGATAATAATGATACAGAGGATTACATACATACCTGCGGATAAACCACCCTTAGGTAAACTAGAGATACTAGAAATCGTAGCTGTATCAGTTATAATGGCTGGTCCTACGATTAGAACTCCCTGTTAGTCAAATAGAGGTTTCGACAAATGAAGAAAATTACAATGACGGAGATTAGATGCGTACCTGCAGAAGAACCATCTTCAACGGATGGTCCTGTAGCCTCTCTGGTAGCCTGCTCTGCCAACATCTCAATGAGCAACCTAGTGTTGGATCCTGAGAAACTCGGTGCTGAGACGTACATGTGCTCACTAAATCCCCCGAGATCCATGCCATGAAAAGTCTCATCCTCGATTGGTCTCTCCAGCATAGTATCTGCACAAGAATTTAAGTGTTGGATGTATAAAAAGAAGCTTAAAGTTCATGTTAGAGAAGTACAGACTCACTTGTGGCAGTGGCAGGAGGCTCATCCACCCTGATATTCGTGCCCGTATCCATCAATTTGTCTAAAAGAGAATGAAGTTCGGAAGTGATTAAAGGGGGAACGAATTCTGAACTGCCTAACTTCTTTAATTGCCACTCGAATGGTGTATTACCAGTGTTAGATATACCTTGGCATAAAATACTCAGCTCAACGGTATTATCCTGGTCAGTACCCCATATTACTCTAACATATGTAGGCTCATCACAAATGGCATCACACATTTGCTGCACAAAGCTTCGGCTATCTAAATGGCCAGGATCGGAAAATGCAGACTTGCACGGAAGTTCACCTCCGCCATGGCTTCCTGAAACACGGGACATGATTTGGTTCAGGGAATCTAGTGTTAACCCTATAGTTTTGATGATGATTTGTCAAACAATTTATCGCTAATATATTCTCTAGTTTTGTTTTTATGTTTCTCTTTACAGGTATTTTAACACACGACAATCAATTATTAAAGATTCAAGTTCATATGTGTCGAGTTACCTAGGTATAAGAATAGTTTACTTACATATATTGTATGTTTGTATTTAAGCTCGATATATGTACACTTAACACGATTTTTAACGTTTTCTATCATATAAATGAATTTTCATCAAACGTTGTTACAATATCTTTTATCTCATGTTTACAACTCTTTCATGCTTTATTATATACATATAATATATGCATGATATATATTTGCATGGTTATAAGTCATATCAAAATTTTCATATTCATAAAATACAGGTTTTACGAACACTTTTCAAAAACAGTGTGTTTTTGCAAACAAAAATTATTTTTCCAAAAATTCCTTTTCTAACATGTTCATTTTATCATTTAGAAACTTTTTCTAAAGTTTTATTATTTTTGGAATTGATTTGCTATTTTTAAAGTACTTTCAAAATCAGCCCAAAAACAGGTTTTCAGACTGTGTCAGTTTGCGGTCGACCTCCATGAACAAATTATCATAGTCTGTAATTTATATGCCCGCGGTCGACCATGACGGTCGACCGTGAATACATCCAGAGACTTTCGCGGTTGACCGTCGCGGTTGACCGCCAGCTTTAAAACCCTGTCCTTAGATTTTTTGGCGCCTCGTGGTCGACCGCGAGATTTCCACGGTTGACCGCCGATGTCATCATTGCTTTTTAATGGCTATTTTTACAACGGTTCTCTGGGGTTTTTTTGGTCATTTTAAGTTGGTTTTTGCTGAGTTTTTGAGTGAGTATAAATACCCCATTGCTGCTCTCTTTCACTAGATCTAAGTTTTGTGTTTAACAAAATCTTAAGTGTGTTTAAAAGAGCTGTTTAAGCTGATTTCATCAGTCTGTTTTCAAAACAAGTTTTCCTACTACAAGTAGAGGATTTTTAAATCACATCATCCACTGTTCTTCTTGTCTATGGAGAAGTTTTCTCTAACTCATCTTTACATATAGCTTTCTACTTAATTTTCATATCTTAGCTATATTTATTGAGTTGTATTATTTTCATTCACTGTTATCACACACACATATTGAGCTTAATATCTTCATACTATATAGTGTGGGTTGTGGAGTGTGATTTAGTGAGTGTGATCTTCATTTGCGTTCTCATTTGTTATTGAGAACAAACCATTGTATTTAATCTTTATTTGTGAGTATCACTTGTAATACACTTGTATACCGAGAGAAGTGTGAGGCGAGAGATGGGGTCAAATCCAATAGGAGTGGCGTCGGTTGACGAACCTAGGGAGAGGTTGCATTCGAGCACTTGAGGAGGAGGACACGGGCTAGGTTTCTACACTTAGTGTGTAAAGTGTGATTGCATAGTGTTTTGGTGTGTGAGAGTTTTCGGTAAGCTTGTAAACCGAGTGTGTAGAAGTTCCAGTTTCCAAACCGGATTGTGATAGTAGAGATCTCCTCGAGGTGAGGAGCAGAGACGTAGGTCGTGGGGACCGAACCTGGTAAACATATCTTTTGTTTGTGTTTGCTTAGCGTATATTTCATTTGTTCTTATTCTTATCGTTCTTATTCATATCTATCTCTTGCAAGAACAAATTAATCAACATAATTTTAATTGACATTTAATCGGGATTAGATTAGCATAAGACCCTAATCACCCCCCCCTCTATGGTCTAATAATTGGTATCAGAGCTTGGTGCTCTTTTATTTAAGGACTAATCGCCTTGAGTTAAAGATCCAAGTTATCGTTTTCGTGCTAATCTAGTGTTGATTGTTTTTTGCTTCTTGTATATAATCATTATGGATATGTATGATGCATCTAGTCTAGGTTATGCTATTAATATTGCTCCTCGTTTGGATATTTTTCCCTATGCACAATGGTGTGTTAGATTCAAACTTTTTGTTCACTCTAAACAATTCGATTTATGGGAGATTATTGAGGATGCCTATGTTGTTCCCATTTTGGAAAAATCCAAATGGAATGAAAATGATAAAAGATTCTTTAACATGAAGAAGCTTTTGTTAGAATATTTGCTTAATGCTTTTCACTCATCGTTTTCTAACAAATTTGCTCATTTTGATAGTGCTTACGCCTTATGGAAATTTATTGAAGCACATGAAGGAGACTCGGAAGCTATTCAACAAGCGTTGGAAAATCCTGCTTTAAGCTCTAAGGAAGCCTCATCTCCATGTACAATACCACTAGGTGATAACCCTAGTGAGGTATGCAATCTTGATAACGATGATATTATTACTTTTGATGAACTTTCTCTTGAGTTTGAAAAATTACACAATTGCTATATTGATGTAAAGAGTAAGTATGTAAATATGAAATCCACTCATGAAACACTAGCCACTAAGTTTAATTTGTTTTATGCAAATTTGTCTGTCACTTCCACTGCTGATGGTGTCCAAACCATCTCCACATCTATTAAAAACATCCGGATTTCTTTTAATGCCGACGAACTTGCGAAAATCCTTAAAATCCCATCAAGCGATGTCGAGCTTATGTCTATCGAACACACTGATCAAGCTGTGAACGATATCATGTTTAAGCCCGATTGCACCTATCCAATGAACAAAAAATCACTCAATCCCACTGCCAAAATCATAGCTCGTATTGTTGCTCATAATCTCATTCCTAAAACTGGTAGCTTTGATCATTTTGCTCCTGACAAGGTTAATGCTGTTTATGCCATTTTTGCCAAAATAAAAGTGAATTGGGCAAATGTTTTTCTTAAAAACATGGCATGCAAGCATTATAAATTTCTTCCTTTTGGCAGTTTCATCACAAAACATGGCATGCAAGCATTATAAATTTCTTCCTTTTGGCAGTTTCATCACCCTCATTCTTCAACACTTTGGTGTTGCTCTCTCCAATGAACCCAAAGTTGATCCGGGTAAGGAACACTTTGATAGAGTCTCTCTCTCCCATATGCAACTTTCTGACTCCTTATCTGATCATGCTAAGCCATCATCTTCTCGGTCTAGAGCTTCCACCTCCTCCACTTCTGATATCTTTGCCCGTTTGGATCGTCTCGAGACTCAGGTCTCAACTATTCAGAGAGACGTTAGGACTATTCTATCTTATCAGCGTCAGTCTCTTGGGATTCCGGATCCATCCTCCAGTTCAGATTCTGAGGAGGGTCCTGTTGATGGATCTGATTCTGGCTCCGATGATGGATGGCTCTGGCCCTGCTTCTGGTGGTGATGGTGGTGATTGACTTTTATTGTTGGTCTTCATCCAAATGCCTCCATCTGTTCTAATAGTCCAATTATCATTGGGATCCCTGGAAATCTCCCCCTTACGGGTTTGAATCCACAAATCCTCTAGCTGAGCTTCGACCACTCTATCACTCCAAGATGGATGCACTGATAAAGCTCCTAAGAAAACACCGTTCCCACCAATCTCTGGCCTAAAATCATAGTGGCTGAGGGTATAAAGATCTCGATGCAATGAACACCTCAAAGTTGCAAACCCGTGATGATGTTTCCTGCTCAACACGTCTGCTACCGCGTTCGCCTATCTGTGATGGTATTGTATAGCAAACTCATAATCCTTAATAAATTTTTCCCATTATTGCTGTACAAGTATGGATGGAAAACCTAATTCATCAAATCTAAGAATACCGTGGGTGTATTGGTCAGCCCAAATGGCATGACAAGAAACTTGAAAGACCCATATCAAGTCAGAAAGGCGGTGTTACAAATATCCATCTCCCTAACTCGCAACTGATGATAACTGGAACAAAGATCTATATTTGAGAAATACAGCACTCCCTACAACTGATCGAACAAGTCTTCAATCCTCGGTAACAGGTACCTGTTTTGGGTAGTGACCATGTTCAATTCGTGATAATCGATGCACAATCACATACTCCCATCCTTCTTTTTCACATAAAGGACTTGTGCTCCCATCCTTCTTTTTCACATAAAGGACTAGTGCTCCCCATGGAGAATGACTTCGGTGAATGAATCCCTGAGACAACAACTCATCTAACTAGACTTGTAACTCTCTCTTCTCAGCAAGCGCCATACGATAAGGATCTCGAGAAATTAGCATGGTACCTGGCTACAACTCTATGCCAAACTCAACCTCTTTCACAGGAGGTAAACCTAGTATGTCCTGGAAGACATCCTGGTACTCTGAGACCACTCGCGTCTCATTCAAATCTACGGCCCGATCCTACAACATCACCTCCTTGACGTATGCCAGAAATGACTCTGCAATCTGGTTGCCTTGTGAGGTCGCTACCACCAACTCAGATCCATCGCAAACTAACTGTTTTCGCAAAACAATTGATACTCATATGGTAGGAAGATAAGCAATCCATACAAAGGATAACATCAAACTCAGACATACGTAACACGATCAAATCAATCACAAATTCAGAACTGTCTAAGCTGACGACACATCTCCTACAAACTCTCTCTAAAAGAGACATCTCTCCTAGAGGAGTAGACACAGATAGCAAAATATCTAATAGTTGTGCTACTTGCTGAAGTCTAACCATAAAATTGTAGGAGACAAAAGAATGTGAAGCGTCAGAATAAAAAAGAATACGTGCTGGAAGGGAGTTCACAAGAAACGTACCTTCCACCATTGCTCCACTCACAAGATGGTCACGAGGGACAATCACGTAAACTCTACCAGTAGTTGAAGGCTGCTGTGCTGCATCGCCTGGAACGTATGGGACTATCTGTCCCTACTGGATCTACTGAATCACTCGCACCTGTCCCTTAATCCTCGGAATTGCTGGAGGTGCCTCAATCCTCAAATGTTAGCCCTATCCACGTCCCTGAGCATGGTTATACTGATGCTGCTGATTCTTGCCCTGCTGGCCTGCTGTGGGTGTAATGTGGTAATATGCTCTATGTCCGAATCTGTTGCATTTGAAACAGGTCCCCTAAAATCTACATTACCGTTGTGCCCTCTGATCCTGTTGGTGTCCCTTTGTATATGGACCCTGCTGATGTGGACCCATACTATGCTGTTGGGGTCCTTCTCAGCCTGAAAAAGGTCGCTTACCTTTCCCTTTATCCACTGATTGTCCTAATTTAACATTGCCATCCTTGCCCTTAAGGAATACAACAGTGTCTATCTCCTAAGCCATAGTAGCATCTACCACCTCTCGTACTGAACGGAACCTCGGAGATACTAAATACCAACGTAAATCTGGGTGAAGTCCCATCATGAATATCTCAGCCTGCCGTTCATCAGTGTACCACATGCCCGTGAATCTGAGTAGTGACATGAATTTACTCTCAAAATCCATTACAGACATATCCCCCTACTCTAACCGAGCTAGTTCTAACTCCTTACCGGCTTTCACTGCCGCCGACACATATTGCTCATCAAAGAAGTGCACAAAGGTCTCCTATGAAGCTGTCATCCTCTGCTCTGGAGTGAAGCGAAGTCAGTACCACCCTCCCGCATCACCCTTAAGGCTGAAAGCTTCCAGCCTCTGCTTCTGCACAATGTTCAAATTAAGCATATCCAAAATATTGCTTACATCCTCCTTCCATTTGTGTGTAGCAATGGAATCCGTCGAACCATGAAACTCTGGTGCCTTCAACTTTTGGTGTCTCTCTACTAGATGAAGCCAAACCTCCTGCTCAGTGTCTCCATAATCAACCGAGGGTGGTGGTGATTCTACCCGTGTCTCCTCTGGTATCTCCTTCTAAATGAGTGTCTCCTCTCGAATGGGAGTCTCCTGTTAAGCCTGATCTGCTAGCTGCTCCTCAATAGCTACCAGTCGACCTGCTAATGGTGCTATGAGATCCACTATGTACTGCGGAGCCTACTGCGGCTATGTCTCTCTATCGTCTTGCTTAGCTCCTTGTGCACGAGCACCTCTACCATCACATCCACTTTCTGACATCTATAAGTTTCAGAGTAGAACTTATTATGCGCAGGAAATAGGGTCTCAAGCATGAAAAGATATAAGGTATACCAATAAGTAAATCATATCACATATTCCTCATAGCATGCTTTATAATTCAAAGCAAATAGTTCATCATAAAAAAAATTCTAAAATTTTCGCGTATATATATATAACACGTCCTCACTCATACTAAGAGTTCCTAGTTGACTGTATACATGATTTCTAAGAAACTCTATCCTAGCTCCACAATATGACATATGGATGATTTTAAAGATATTGGAACTAGAGCTCTGATACCAACTGTGATGCCCCGGGCTTCACACAAGGCTATAGTCCAAGATAAAACCCGGATTGTCAAACCTTCCAAGCACCAAACACCATGCTACGGCATGTTTCACCATCACAGTCACAATCTCTCTAGAAGAGTTAACACATAGGTGAAGGTACGAAACAGACAAATAATAGAAATAGTACAAACTCAGATATGCACAGAAGAAGTATATCCATAAATGAGCCTAACTGAAATAGAATAAAAATATCTCTGAGTCTGATATAAATCTCAACATAATGAGTCAAATGAATCCTCACTAAGGCACTTAGCCTCTACAAGAGAAAATGCAAGTATAAAGTCTGAAAATAAATAACTAAATGTGGAGTACTGAAATAACTACAAAATAATAATATCTAGGCGGAATTTAAGATGCAATCTCATCTACCTGTGACTCTCCGTGTGCCGGCCTCGTTGCCTGAAAAGGCGGAAAACAACGAGCGTCAAAGCGCTAGTGAGATCATCTCTACCGCTCTCAAGGGAAGGGGTATGAGTATATAAGAAAATAGAGTTACTACATATAAGTATAAAATCATTTATATAACTCTAACTGGAGATTGATATTTAGAAATCCACAACACGAGCATTAGTATGTCGAGCGAAATAATCCAAATAAGGAAACCCTCATGTATGTACTATGTCTCAAATTGTAAATCCGTAAATACCAAGTCCAACTCTATGAATGAATACAACAACCAAAAGAAAAGTACTCCTAACCTTAACTATACAGAACCAATGTGTCATCTCGAACTACCCTCGGGTAGTTGGCATAATATCAAAAGAAGAATCACCCAACTCATAATCACCACGGGCCATACCACGTATGCCATTTATCAAAGGATGTACCCTACTTATTGGTAATCTAACATGGGAGAAAAAGTACAAATATAAGCATATATATATATATATATATATATATATATACTATATATATATTATTATATATGTATGCATCTCTACGAACAATAGAGATACTTTTGTAAGGCTCGCACAATATTATGCAGACAAAAGATATAATCCTCCTTACTCAATCGTTCTATAGCAATAGGTTTTTTCTCCTTGTTTCGAATGCACAAAATAATGATGCTTTTGTAAGGCTCGCATAATGCTACGTGGATATCAGATACAACCTCCTTACTCAATAGTCCTTATGAAAAATAGGTTTTATCTTCCTATTTCTGGATACGCTTCCAGATGATCGTACAACGGTGAATAGGCATATCAGCCCAAACCGGATATACATACAACAATCACCTTCAAGTATTTGGTACAATCGAGGTCTTGTTACGGGAATCACAACCAAATACCCCTAGTGTAGTACAACCAAAGTCTCATTTCGGGATAACCACCCACACTGAGCACCCATAGCTGATGAGCAATACTTTATCATACATTAATTTACCTTCATCAACTTAACTTATATCAACTATCTCAAAAATGTGAGTCAAAATAACATTAACTAAGTGTATGTGCACATATCTCGGTGTGTGTATCTATATCTGGTGTTCACTATCATCTCAGGTGTTAAATAACTCTTAGACATCATAATATATCAGTATGAAATCGAGAAATTCTCTCAAAAATCAAAAAAGGGGTAGAAGAACATGCACAGGCCACTACCAGATTGGCGTTTGACCGTAGAGTATGTGGTGGTCGACTGAACCATAACTCGAAGCCTGCCAGGCTTCGAACTAACATGCGGTTGACTGCAAGGTGTGCGGCGGTCGACCGGATGTGATAACATAGTACGTGCGGGTAACTGCACTAATTGAATTTGAGACGTGATATTTGTGATTTATCATGCTTAGAACAATATGAAACTTGCATGATTTCATTTAAACAACAGTGTAACATCTCTGGAAACATATTCAACATATAAAGCATGATTAGTTGCATTAAAGATCACATTTAAAACCCTAAATCATGCATGAAAACTCAAAACGAAGAACAAATCATCTTAATTTAGATAAACAATGTTTTAAATCACATTCAGATCTTAAAACACTTTTGCAAATTCATTCTCAATCTTTTTAACATGAAAAGACCTAGTATTTATACATATAATACAAAAAATCTGATTTTTATACATAAGCTAGTTGATTAGGCTCTATAAAACTCATTAAAACTCTTTTAAAAATGATCTAAAATAGGGAGAGGGATTAGCAAAGATGAAACTCTCCTGAGACTTGTTGAAAAACATACAAGATGCAAAGCTAATGTAGATCCCTGATCCAAAAACCAAAAACCAAAAGAAATTCCGCTCAAAAGCCTTGAATCTTCTCCAAAAATCAAAATAGGGTTTATGGGGTGTTTGGTGGCTGCTAGGGTTCTTAAAAATACTAAAAAACTTGTGAATATATGATATACATATATATCAGGAAAAACGAATGTGAGTCTCAAAACCCAAAACAAACTCAAACTGGGAAAAACCATCTGCAGGTTTTGCTGTCGACTGCGATGGCCGCGACAGTGGACCGAACCGCAAGAATATAGGTGCTCAGGTTTTAGCCATTGTGTCTGTTTAGACTCATTTCTTTCTCATGTACTGACTTGTATACACCCAAAATAATTATCAGTGTACTCATACACTATTTAGTGATATTTATCACATTAAATATCCATCCATTATAATTAATCACATATTTATTCAATTGATCATTCATTTACTCAAACTTTTTGGGGTTTTACAGATACCTAATATTAACACCGAACTAATGATAAACAATCTAAAGGAAATTAATAATCAGAAATCCATAACACGAGAATGGTACATCGAACGAAATAATCCAAACAAGGAAACCCTCATATATATATATCATATGTCTCAAATTGTGAATCACTAGTCATTGATCCCAACTAAGAAGTAAAGAGAAGCAATACATGAAAGTAAAACTACAACTCTAACCCTCACACATGGTGAGCTATGTCAAAACGTGTCTCGGTGTGCAAACTCAAGACTTGTATCTCAAGTGTAATCGCCTCTATATACATATTAATCATCTTCAGGATATCCGTGTGTATACTACGATACTGTACATGTGAACTCATGACTCTACGTACAACATAGTGCGGCTCGAACCCGCGAACACAATCAGAAGATATAAAAACAACATCCAGGAAACAAAAAGAACACAGACCGGTCGACCGATCATAGGGCTTTGGTCGACCGCACTGCAAGTGTGCACAACGTGCACAAACAGGCCTTCACCAGTAAACCAACCCTAGGGCGTCTGTTGATCGTCCAGAAAAAAATCTGTCTCCTCAGATTTTTCGTGTTTTGTCAATTTGGGATATGTAACTTGTTCAAACACAAAACTTTCTTATCATGAAGCATCTAACAACACTTAAACTTTGTTAATTACTTTACATAAATTATTTTGAAGATAATTCACGCTCTTGGGCTAATCAAATTAGGGTTTAACAACCTAAATAACCAAACTCCTTGATTAAAATATGATCTCCTACCATGATTAACAAAAGCATGCTTGCAAAAAATCATAGAACAGATATAATTTAATTTAAGTTCGTTCATATCTCTAGGTTTAACCATGATTAACAACCTAAATAACCTAGGGTTTAAGCATGATTAATTATCATGATAACACAATTAATTGCTAAATTAAGGTTTAACCATGATTAACAACTTAAAAACAAAATTAAGATCAATTCTAATGATCATGATCGTGGTACTAACATAAACAATAAGAAAACCATATAGATCTAATATTTGTTTAAGATTAATCATCAAAAATCTCATCTTCTTCACATCGGTTTAAGCCTAAATATGTAAGACATTGATTTAAACATCATTAATCATTTATTAACTAAGGGTGTAGGTTAGGATGAAGATAAACTTGCCTCAAATGTCATTTTGATCACCTCAAACACGTATAAGCAGATCCAACTTCACAAATCCCGTTCTCTCATGCCACACGTCGATGATCTCGCCCTCGTGTTGGTATTTGGCTTCACAAATCTCTCAAAACTCACAAGAAATTGATTTAGGGTTTTTGAGGGGAGAGGGTGGCTTCTATAGTTCAGAGATATGATAAAAAAGAAGAATTTTTGTGAAAAACAAAGGTATTTATAGAGGCAAACCCGAAAAAAACTTATTTGACCCGAACCAGGAAACCTAGTCTGACTAGGAAAATAGTCTTAACTTTCTCGTCCGATCTCAGAATGAGGTTATTTAAGATTTGTTGGAAAGATTTTGAAGAGACCTATAACTTTTATCTTTTGATTTTTTACATATTCGAACTACATTGATATGTAAAATATAAATACTCTTAACTAGTCATTTTTTTTTCAAATTCCAGGCTTGTGCATGTAGTGCATAATTTAACTCCTATATTCACATATATACAGTGAATAGATCTCAAATCAATTCCTAGCATACACAAACATTAATAAATTTTATTTATTACCATATAACTTATTTATTATTGTTTTTCACAATATATTCAAATTTACGGGGTTTTACATTCTTCCCCCCTTAAAAAAATTTTGTCCCCGAAATTCCACAATCGTATCTTAGAGATTAATAATACTAGAAAAACATGTTGAGGGGATAATCCAGATAAGGAAACTCTTACATACACATCTTATACTATTAATCTCCAGATATAAAACATAGCAATATCTACACTTAACAATCTAGAATGCAAATACTCCCACTTGACCCCTAATTAAGCGAAACTAATACGTTGGGCGAAAAATCCAAACAAGGAACCCTCATATATATACCATGTACTCCGAATAATTAGGAGCTAAGTGTTAATACCCTATTCTAGCATTAAATATAAATATGACCATATAGATAATCATGAACACTAATAAAAATTAATCAATTTACCTACTCAAAGAGGTGCGGGTAGTCGCAATGCATATTCTTCACACGCTCTCAAGAAGCCTTCTCAGCTCCTTTCTGGTTCCATTGAACTTTAACCAAATGTATCACTTTATTTCTAACTTCTTATCCTCCTTGGCAAGAATACAAACAGGAATCTCTATTGTAGTCAATCAGCATGAAGCTCGATCTCTAGCGCGTCTAACACGCGCTACTACTCTTTGCTGCGTAAATGCTTCTTAAGCATCGAAACATAGAAAGTATCATGTATACTCGACATCGATGCTGGAAGATCTATCAGATACGAAATGGCTCTAATATGCTCAACAATCCTGAATAGACCAATATATCTCGGGGCAAACTTTCCCCGTCTGCCAAATTGCTAAACTCCCTTCATTGGTGATACTTTCAACGAAACATAGTTCTCAACCTGAAACTCTAATGGTCATCTCCTCTGATCTACATAGCTCTTCTGTCTGCTTTGCGTTGTAAGAATATGCTCCTGAATTACTGCTACCTTCTTTGTGGTCTGTCTTACGAGTTTTGGTCCAAGCAACAAGCTGCCCTCTGTTCCTGCCTAGCAAATAGGCAATCTACAAGGCCACCCGTACAGTGCTTCATACAGTACCATGCCAATAGTCGCTTGATAACTATTATTATAAACAAGCTCAATCAAAGGGATGTGATCTTCCCAACTATCTTGGAAATCAATAATGCACGCCCGCAACATATCTTCCAATACTTGATTGACTCACTTTTTCTGTCCATCTGTCTGCGGGTGAAACATACTAGAATACGATAACTAGCTATCGAACGAATTCTGGAAGCTCCTCCATAAATGTGAAGTGAAAACTAAATCTCGGTCTGATACAATCGTCTCTAGAACTCAATGAAGTCTCACGATCTCCTGAATGAATATCCTCGTATAAGTTTCTGCTGTATAAGTCATCTTCACTGGACAATACTAAAATGCAAACTCATAATCCTTGATAAATTCTAAAATACGACATGGCCAAAAATCAAGTACTACTTTCACTTTAGCAGGATCCACTGCAATGCCCTCCTTGCTGATAACATGGCCAAAAGTCTGATCTGAGATAGCCAAAACTAGCATTTACTAAACTTGGCATATAACTGATGCTGTCGCAAAGTCTGCAGTGCTAAACGAAGATGCTGCTCATGCTCTACCTCCAATCTCGAACAAATAAGGATGTCACTGATAAAACAACCACAAACTAGTCCAAACATGGATGAAAAACCTAGTTCACCAAATCCATGAATACCACAGTTACATTGGTCAGCCCAAATGGTATGAAAAGAAACTCGAAAGACCTATATCGAGTCAGAAAGGCGGTTTTAGGAATATTCATTTCCCACACTCGTAACTAAAAATAAGCAAAATGAAAATCAATCTGTGATAAATACTACGCTCCATTCATCTTGTAGAACAAGTCATAAATCCTCGGTAGTGGATACCTGATCCGGGAAGTGACATTGTTCAACTCACGATAGTCCATACATAATCGTATGCTACCGTCCTTCTTCTCCACGAAGATGATCGGTGCTCCAATGAAAATGACTCTAGCAAATAAAACTGTTATTTAACAATTTATCTAGCTGAGTCTGTAGCTCCCTCATTTCAGTAGGTGACATACTATAAGGTGCTCAGGATATCGATAATGTGCCCGAATGTAACTCGATGCAGGACTCAACCTCTCTCACTAGAGGTAATCTAGGTATATCCTAAAAGACATTCTAATACTCTGAGATGACTCTGGTCTTGTTCAAATTTGCATCCCGATCCCGTATATCACCTCCTCGATGAATGTCAGATATGACTCCGCATTTTGGTTACCCTATGAGATTGCTACTATCAATTCAAAACCCATCGAATGTCTACAAGCTGACTTTCTTTGCAAAATAGTTTATACTAACGTGGTAGGATGATAACCAATCTATACCAAGAACAACATCAAACTCGGACATTCGCAAGATGATCAAATCAACTACGGACTCAGACTCATCTAAACTGATGACACATTTCCTATAGATACTCTCTAGGAGAGACATCTCTCCCAAAGGAGTAGAAATTGATAATGTAATGCCTAAAGGCTGCGCTAAAAGCTTAAGTCTAATCAGAACATCATGATAGATAAAAGAATGTGAAGCTTCTAAGTCAACAAGATTGAAAGGAAATCACTAAGAAAGCTCTGCTCACACCATAATCATACAGTACGACTGCATAAACCCTGCCAGTGGCTGGCTATTGCTACGTTGATAGCGGTGGAACATATTGGTCTTGTTCAAATTTGCATCCCGATCCCGTATATCACCTCCTCGATGAATGTCAGATATGACTCCGCATTTTGGTTACCCTATGAGATTGCTACTATCAATTCAAAACCCATCGAATGTCTACAAGCTGACTTTCTTTGCAAAATAGTTTATACTAACGTGGTAGGATGATAACCAATCTATACCAAGAACAACATCAAACTCGGACATTCGCAAGATGATCAAATCAACTACGGACTCAGACTCATCTAAACTGATGACACATTTCCTATAGATACTCTCTAGGAGAGACATCTCTCCCAAAGGAGTAGAAATTGATAATGTAATGCCTAAAGGCTGCGCTAAAAGCTTAAGTCTAATCAGAACATCATGATAGATAAAAGAATGTGAAGCTTCTAAGTCAACAAGATTGAAAGGAAATCACTAAGAAAGCTCTGCTCACACCATAATCATACAGTACGACTGCATAAACCCTGCCAGTGGCTGGCTATTGCTACGTTGATAGCGGTGGAACATATGAGACTTTTTGTCTCATAGGAATTTTGTGGATGGCATGAATCTGGCCTACTAGCCCCTCAATCCTCGAGACGGCTGGAGGTGCCTCAAATCCTTTGGTGCTGGTCATAACAGCGACCCTGAGACTACTGACTCTGATCTCTATCATGTTGGTCTCCAATTGGTGTACTGCGATAATCCTTCACTCTATGTCTGACCATATTACTGTAATAATGTTTCTGGTATTTTAAAATATTTAATTATTATTTTTAAAAGAGTATCTGTATTTTTCTTGATTTTCTAGAATTTTCTATGATTTAAAAGTCAAATTTTATATTTATTTAAATGATGTTGATGTTTGTAAATTAACTTAGTGTAGTAAAAATTTTTGGAATTAATCTGTTGTATTATCGATACTATTACGTATCATTTTGAATAATACGTTGTATTATTTTTACTATTACATATTATTTCGTATAATATGTGTAGGCATTGAAAATTGCCTATAGGTCTCCACGAACGGTTCAGTGTTAAAGAGCGACGATGAACGTCACTATCCGAGCCACAGGAGTCCAATTGACGTCGACGAATGACTGAAGTGAATCGACGAACTACGTGAGCTTATAGGATTTCGGAACAACCAAGACCCGAACCAATCAGGAACCCGACGGTGTTCACAAAAAGGACAACGCCCTTCGTGCCTCGACCACTCTACAGATAATCCAACCACCAGAGCAGATCGAACTCTTCGTCGAGCATCCAACGCACTATTACATATTATTTCGTATAATATGTTGTATTATTATTACATATCGATTTGTACGACTTGTTGTATTACTACTATTATTGCATATTATATGTTGTATTAGTATAACTTGTACGTTTTAATGTATAGATAATTTTCCCATAATTATTTGATTTTAAATGTAAGTAATTATATTTTTTATTAATTATTCTTATTTAATTTTATAATGAGTTGTATTATTTCTTCTATTGCATATTATCTGTTGTATTAGTACAACTAGTATATTTTATAATATAGATAATTTTTTCATAATTATTTGATTTTAAATGTAATTAATTATGTTTTTATTAATTATTCTCATTTATTCCCTA
>NC_033795.1:47802842-47835921 GCF_001876935.1 Asparagus officinalis
CCCGCGCCTCCAGATCCACCGCCCATCTCAACCTCCACACACGCCACTGACCTCTCCAAGTCCGACCACCCATGTCGCCTCCTCCAAGCCACTAAGCCCCAAATCCCTCTATCGTGCTCCCCCACTGCCATTGTCTCTCCTCCTCAAAAGAACCATAACTCATCCCTCTCTCTCTCTCTCGTTCTCTCTCCCCTACAACCTCACCCAAATCCCCAACCACCTTGTTAGACCCTAGAGGGGGGGTGATTAGGGTCTTATGCTAATCTAATCCGATTAAATACCAATTAAAACTAATTAACAAGTTATCCTAGCAAGTATGAAATGCAATAATATATATGAGCTAGGATAAATTAAATGCCAATTAAAAACTAATTAACAAGTTATCCTAGCAAGTATGAAATACCACAAGAATTATGAGCTAGGATAAGCAATGTAAACAATGAGATATATCCTATATGATGAAATATATATATATGCAAGGATATATAAACTAACACAAGGGGTAAACAATGTGAACTAGATAGTGGATCATATAAATAATGAGCTAATGACAATGGCGATAAGAAATATAAACACAAGTATAAATAAACGCCAAAGCACACTCAAACACAAGATATGATCACGGAGTTCGGACCTTCCGTCCTACGTCTCCGCTCCCCACTCCCGGGGAGAAATCCACTAACACAATCCGGTTTGGAAGCCGGAACTTCTTCTACACACTCGGTTTTCTAGCTAACCGAAAACTCTACAACTCACACTCTTGCAATCACACTCTACACCCACTAAGTGTTGGACCTAGCCGTGTCTCCCTCAAGTGCTCGGTTACAACCTCTCCCTAGGCACGTCAACCGACGCCACTCCTCTTGGGACGATCCCCGACTCTCACCACACACTCCTCACTCGGTGTACAAGTGTATTACAAAGTGATCTCACAATTAAGCACAAATACAGTAAATGATTGTTCTCTCTAACAAGGTGAGAACTCAATTAAGCTCACTCTCAATGTCACAAACCCACAACCCTAAATTATACTATGAATGTAAATACAATAAGCTCAAAAGGTTGTGTGTGAACAAAGAGATATAAATCAAAACTAAACTCAAAGTAGTTCTAGCTTAATAACAATGATAATCAAATATATAAAAGAGCTAGAAATAGAGTTTAGAAAACTTCTCAATATATCAAGAGTGGAGGGAGAAGAGTTGGATGCCCAAACACCAATAGATGATCTCCTCAAGCTCTTGTTAAATTGAATCACAAAACCGAAACACTCAAATGCTTAAAAGCTTCTTAAAAGAAACTTAAACAAACACTAAACAAGTTTAAACCCTTGTTAAAAACTTTTAAAACATTCTCTTGTATATTGAAAGAAAACAGCAAAGGGGTATTTATACCCACTCCAAAACTCAGCCAAAAACTCAAAATAGAAAGACCAAAAGGCCCAAAACAGAAGTTCTGCAACGGCTAGAAAAATAGCCGTTGGGAGACCTGACAACGATTCGGTTGACCGAAAAAATGATTCGGTCGACCAACCCGAAAATCCGGTCGACCGTTTAAAACCCTGTTTAAAAATATCAAATAAATTCCAAAAAATGTAAAACTTTGGGGAATGATTGTAGACATGATAATAAACATGCTACAATGACTGGTTATCAAAAAGGACTTCCCAAATGAAAAATATCATCATTTTACAAACTAGTCCAAAACATGAAAATATGAGATACTTGAATTTTGATGTTTTGACATAAACCAACTTTTGAAACTTTGTGAAATGTTTTTGTAGACTTAGTAAAACATGTATAAACTGATATTGAAGTCTATAAACTAAGAATACAATATTTTCACAAAATTGCATATTCTATGCAATGTTTTCAAAAACGTAATAGAAAATATGAAATATAGAATTTCATATATATAACCATAAAAACTCAAAACATATGTATGTATATATATAACTAAATATATGCATAGAAACCAAAACTTATATATATATATATGACTATATATATATACGAAGAAACCAATAAATGTGTGTGTATAGATAATTGAGCTTAGAGTATATAACACACATAATATAAATCCTAAACTAAATTACCCAAGCTAGATCTTGATCTTCAATAAGCTCTTCTAGGTAATCTCGCGGATGAAGCTTTAACTTGGATCTTGAACTTTGAATAGCAAGGCTTCACCGACATTCCGCCAACCTCCTTTGGATATGATCGTTGAAGCTCTATTCCATCCATCCTCCAACAACGTTGTTTGTCTACAAAACATAGGAATACACAAACACTAGACAAACAACATTAGTAGTATATTATTTGTAAATCATCATCAAAACAAGAAGGCCAACACACCTAACCCACGCCCAACCTGCCAGTCCCTTGAGCTTCACCTCCGCCCCACGCCACAATCAGCCTCTCCGCTCATCCCCTTTACCATTGCACCATCCTCCACCTCATGCAGCGAATGTCGTTAAATGCCACCACCTTCCAGCCACCAATGAGCACATCAGAGCTCTGAGACATTCCAACGACATTTGTAGGCAAGATCCATTTCTCTTTTACTTTTTATTTTAATATTTATATCTGTTACTAATTGATTACATAGATTTGTTTATGATATAATTATCTGTGTTTTTTGATGAATAATATTAGATAAATTAAAATAATATGATAATTAGCATTTTTAGAATAATTATGATAAATTAAAAGAATTTATTTCGGTAGCGGAATAATTTTTTGATAAATATATTAATTAAAAAGAATTTAGTTGAGAACAGAATCATTTTAGAAAAATTATAATAATATAAAAAGAATTATTTTGGAAAAAGAATCATTTTAGAATAATTATAAATAAATTAAAGGAATTTATTTTGAAAAAGGAATTATTTTTAAAGAACTCATTTTGCAAAAGGATTATTTTTAAGTAAATAACTTTATTATTTTAGAAGATTATTTTAGAATAATTTTATGATTCAAATTCTTAGACTTGATTATCTAATATGCTATGATATTATTGTACATGATTAGTTGCATTAATTGTTCCTTATTATGATTAAGAATCGTTAGGAGTTTATGACTATAGTGACCTATGTGACATGAATAAGACCTAGAGGTTTGTGTGTTGTTGACTTAGAAAATACAAGAGAGTTGGGATGGGAAAGTCATGGTTCATGTGATCGGATAAGGTTGTTGTTATATCTTCCAAACTCGCATCAGCGAATCGTTTCGCACTGTGGTTAGTTTGTTGGGCCAAGTAAATCGTTTTACAGTTGGTCAGTGAAATCGTTTCGTCACCCGAGTTTTGCTTGAGTTCGGACCAGGCCAAAATCGGATTGCGTGTAGTCCTCTCACTGAACCGTTTCGTAGGTTTGGATGCACTTGGGGGATTTGTGAATAGTTAGTTATCCGATGATATGAGCGTTAACTCTGTGTAAGATATGACCAATGACCTGTTATAGAATGGCTAGTTACTTGACCTTGTTACTTATGGTGATTATGAATTCTTGTGAGATGTATGCCATTTATATTTCTTTTCATGCATAGATCGGGGTTAATATTTAGTTATGTATAATTTGAGACATATGGTGTATACATGAGGGTTTCCTTGTTTGGATTATTTCGATCGATGTACTACGTCCCTTGTTGTAGATTTTTAAGTATTAATTCTATCTAGTTGTATAACCTTGTTACTTGGATGATTATTCTGACTGCTAGCTGCATGATTTTGTTACTTGGTTGATTTTCTTGGATTCTTCTGATTATTATATTCTAGGGATAGATTGTATTTACATTATTAGTATTCCAGTAGCATGCTTCTATTATTATCATTACTATTTTTGCATTGGTCGTTCGACCGTTTCTATTTCTCTCTATGGGATCTTGCCGTGTGCCATGCATACAGACGTACACCTATTTTCTCTGGTGTATGTTAGATTTAGGAGACGGACAGCCTCAGTTCGGAATTGTACAGGAGCAAGAGGATTCTGAGCAGGAGTGCCTTGTAGATAGAGTTAAAGAATAGACAGAAGTTTAGTTATCTCTTCTATGTTTATGATCTTAGATTACTTTTACAGTATTTCCTTTCTTTTCCATTGAATGATGTATTTTATATTTCTTCAGTTTTCAGTTTTTTAATTTTGTATAAGGACATGTTGACCCGAATATTATGTCTTGGATGATATTTACTTGTGGTATAGATATTCTGTTCTAAGTTGTTTATTATATTCTCGCTATCTATGATAGGGGACCTGTGCATTTGCATTTATTTCTTGACAATTAGCGTGTTAGGTTGAGAAGAAATGTTTATTTTTATTTATTCTTCTTAATCTAATACATCGCAGGCTTGTTCATATTCAATTCCTCGGTATTTTGGGAAGCAGGGCATGATAGGTTTTAGTGGTGGCCCATGCAGGTCACGGTCTCGAGTCCTGACTAGTAATAATATAACGGATAATTTAGATGCATATCATATTTCATCCGTGAGACTATTCTTGAGCCATTATCCTATTTTCTTGATAGATTTTGTTTCGTCCCTTTCTTATCACTCTTTGACTCCGGAGTTTTCCATCGTTCTTGTTTCTTTGCTTCACGACTACACGCTCTCTCCCTATAACTTCTCTTTCATCATACCGATCGCTATTTATGTATTATTATTTTTACAACTATGTTTTCTTTGATTTGACTTATATATCGTTTAATTGTATTGATTTCCATATTATTTATTACATTATTTTATATATCACACACAGTGTTATATTGTATGTTTCTCATTAAAAATATATATCATTACTTATATATTTTCAATTGTTCAAATCATATCATTAAGTGTTTCGTATTATTTTAGATTTCATATATACATCACATAACATATCTGATATTCAAATTATTTTCTTGTTTTTAATTATACTTTTTGCATAGTTATATTGTGTATGTACACGTTTTTCTGTCATACCATCTACCATTTACTTATGTTCTAGATTATTGTATAGTGTTCATATTTCATGATATACTTTAATAGATTCATGATTTTAATATTCTACATATACAGTATATTCTTATCCTTTACATTTTCAGTATATAGTTTTTTATCTGTTAGTTTTATCTTGCTTAGGTTGTTTTAGTATGTTCACAATGGTTTCATTATTTCTAAGAGCCATGTATTTCTATTTTGATATTCAAGCATTTATGCATATTGATTGGTTAGAGTTGAGTTATTAATTATCTATGTTTGTTATATTATCTCGCATCAATAATTATTATCCTTTTGTAATCAATATAAAGATAATTCCAAATAGCATTTGTGAGCATGTATAGTATTTATTCATGGTTTGTTTATAGTATATTTGCATATTTGTTGTTGTTTGCTTTGTTTTCGATATGTATTGTTTTGTCATTGTGACAATATACATTGTATACGCGTGTTATTTTTTAATATTTATTTTATGGTATTTTTAGATTTTTACAACTTTTATTGTGTTATTATTAGTTGTTGTTCATTATCTATTCATTATTTTTGTTTACTTGTGTCGTGTTTTACTTTTTTGTTCTTTATACTTACTATTCTCTTTTAATTATAGTGTATTCCCATTGATTATTATATTTATGATGTATATTTTTATAGACATTTATCAACTTTGTCTAATTATATTTTGTTTCATGTATTACCAATGTTTATATTAGCATGTTCATCAATCATTCATGGTATATTTATCTAAAGTATATCAGTGTTTTTATTATACGAAATTATGCTCTTCTTATGTTTCATTTGCTTATATACTTATTTTACCTTTCATAGTTTATGTTTTTGTATATTATACGTCTTTATCTAGTAGTATGTTTGTGAGTGTTAGTATTGTTAGTAAACATTTATATTTCACTGTATTCTACGATTTGTTTATGTGTTAATTTATTTTGAGTTTTTTACTGTCAATTTATTCGTTACTTATTTGAATGTATTGAGTCTTTCAATTATGTTTTTTTGTCAGATTTGTATTTTTATTATTTTAACTTGTATTGTTTTGTAAAACCCCAAAATTTTGAATATTTTATGATAAATAATAATAAATATGTTAAATATTTATAAATAACATATTATGATGTTTGAGTATGCTAGGAATTGATTTGAGATTAATTCAATGTATATATGTATATATATATATAAGAGCAAATGCACAAATCATGCTCGATGTATAAATCTGGAAATTTATGATCAGTGGAGGGATTTTGTATTTACACACTATTAAGTTGTGAATATGGAAAACCTTAAAAGACCAAAGTTGTATATATCTTCAGCATCTTTCCAAAAAATCTTTAATCACCTTATTCTAAGGTTGGATACGAATGTTAAAGCTAAAATACCGAAGAGTATGTTTTTAGTTAGACTGGGTTTTCCAGTTTTGGGTTTCGGGTTTTGGGCTGTAGTTTTTTGGATTTGCTGTCATATATAGACATGTTTAAACATGAAAAAAACCTCTTTTCTCCTGTGTTCCAAACCCTAGAATCCATTTTCCCCCTCTCTCAAACCCTAGTTCTTTTCTTTGGTGATTTTGAGGAATTTCGGAGCATTTTTCAGCGGTTTTTGTGTAGTACAGCGAAGGGGATTGGTTCTCTTTCACGTGGTAGGAGTTTTTCAGCATCTGAGGTGAGTAACATCTCGCCCAACTCTGTACCCTTTTATTTTGCATGTTTTATTCGGATTTTTTGAGCCTATAACGTATTTTTAGTGTACAAAAGATAGATCTTTATAACTTACGAAGTGAGAATACATTATCATAAATTTCTAATTGATTACAACAGTAACCTTGACAAATGTTTGATATAAAATTTATTAATTATGAATTAAATCACAAGTTTTTTTATTTTATAACGTTTAAACATATGTATATAAATATTTAGGGTTTCGACGATATATTTACATGCTAATATTTTTGTTTCATGTTATTTCATATATGTTGATATCAGTAATATTATGCTTGGAAAATAATGATGTCACTTTTAGATTTGTTTCGAAGCAGACAGAAACCTGTGAAGGGTTTCTGCCTGTTTCGGTTGATCGCCGGCACAGTTTGTGCATGTTTACTTTTGTTGTGTGCTTTAATGTGAACGAGGAGTCACCTCGAATATTTGGTGTTAGAAATTATTTTTTATTATGTATCTTCATATGTGAGATGGCTTACGGACATGAGTTTAGATTTGCACACCAAGACACGTGTGGAATTAGTGTATATGCATCCTTTTCTTATATCTCATTGATATTCTACACATTTCATTCAGTCCATGTGTTAGGCAATTATTATGTGTAGTCCATGTGTTGGATATTCATCATATTCAGTCCATGTGTTGGACATTTATTATATTCAGTCCATGTGTTGGACATTCATCATTCAGTCCATGTGTTGGATAATTTATATATGCAGTATATGTGTTGGGCATCCACTACACCTAGTCTTAGTCCATGTGTTGGACACCTGTTTAAACATTGAGTATGACACTTACCGTTACATAGGCTGGACATGATACTTATGTGGGTTTTGACATGACATGGTATTTGAGTTCTGAGATGAATTAGTCTTTTTTATATTATTATTCCTGTATTAGATCTTGGATTTGGTATTTAGGGATTTACAATTTGAGATACAAGGTATATACATGAGGTTTCCTTGTTTGGATTATTTCGCTCGACGTACCTATGCTCGTGTTGTAATTTCCTAAATACTAAAATCCTCTTATTGTTAGGATCAATGATTTTATGTATATATGTATTAACTGTATTTTCTATATGTAATGAGCCCTCTCCCTTGGGGTTGATTGTGATGTAGCTTGCTAGCGCTTTGACGCTCGTTATCCCCTCCCATTTCAGGTAACGAGTCAGGTGCACGGAGAGTCGCAGGTTGATGGTGATACTTATTAGCGTCCATCTTTTATTTGTAGTTTTATTTTATTTATGGAGCTCCACTGTAGACATTTTGTTTAGACATTTGAGAGTTATGTTCTAGAAGTTGTAAAGGCTGTGTGCCTTATTTTCTTTTATCAGATATTCTGTATTTGAGACTTGTTGAGATCTCCATACTAGTTATTTTAGAGATCCACTTTATATTTTTGTATGTTGGATGATGAAATATCATTTTTATCTCTATTATTTCATCATATATCTCTTGTATTATCTTTTACTTGCTTTTGTACCTACACCTGTTGTTGACTCTACTAGAGAGATAGTAATTGTGATGGTGAAATATGTTATTACAAGGTGTGGTGCATGGCAGATTTGACATTCCTGGTTTCACCTCGGACTGCAGCCTTGTGTGAACCCAGGGGCGTCATAGTTAGTATGAAAGCTCTAGTTCCAGTATCCTTAGGATCATTCTGTATCGAGTTGTGGAGCTAGGTTAGAGATTCCTAGGATTCATGTATAGAGTCGTGGAGCTAGATATGAGAATAATTTTTTTTATGACAACTATTTTATATTGATTGAAGGTATTTGCGTGAATACTATATGTTATGGAATTGTAGTGAAAAATAACATATTTTGATATTTGAATATGATAAGAATTGATTCGAGATCAATTCAATGTATATTTGTGAAAATATGAGTGCAAATGCACAAGACATGCACAAAAGCCAAAAGAGTGAAAATCTGGGAATAATGATCAGTTAAGACTTTTTATATTTTACACACCGATTTATTCAGAATTTGGAAACGTGTAAAAGACCAAAGTTGTAGGTATCTTCAACATCTTTCCAACAAATTTTATATCACCTCATTCCGAGGTCGTATGAGAAAATTACAGCTAAAATACCGAAGATTGTTTTTCTAGTCAGACTAGGTTTCCTGGTTCGGGTCAAACAGCTTTGTTTCGGGTTTGCCACTATAAATACCTATGTTTTTCATGAAAATTCTTTTCTTTTATCATATCTATGAACCCTAACAGCCACCCTCTCCCCTCAAAAAACCTAAACCTTTTTCTTATGAATTTGGAGAACTTTGTGAAGCAAAACACCGGCACGAGGGCGAGATCATCGACGTGTGGCGAGGGAGAACGGGTTGTTCATGCTCGTGGTTTCCTTGCTGATTGTTTCAGAGGCTTGCACATAAGATTAAGGCAAGATTACTTACATCCAAACCCATCTCTATAGTTAAATAACTAGCTAAGAAGTTTATTTTGTGTTTACATGCTTAGATCTTAATCTAATGTGAAAAAGATTATATTTTTGTTGCTAGATCATAAACTCATGTTAGATCTACATGTTTTTCTTGCTGTTTATAATAGAAATATGATCATGAACATTAGGGTTGTTTTTAAATTCATTTTTATCTTGTTAATCATGTGCTAATCATGTCTAAACACTAATTTGCCTTTTAGTTGAGTTTGCATGTGGATTAGAGATGAGAAAACCCTAGGTTTGTGATACCTAAGTGTTAAAAATATGATTCAATGAATGATTATCTTTCCTAAGTTGATTGCCAATCATGCTTATGTTTAATATTTAAAAATTCATGCTTTAGATTGAAGAATTTAGTTAATCTAAAGAAAGAGGCTTGATTCGTTGTTTTGAGCCTTCATGCATGTTTTAGGGTTTTGAATACAAATCTAATGCATAAAATTATGTTTATAATTGTTGAGTTGTTTCCAGATGTTCACATCTGCTGTGGCATGTTTGTGTACAAATTTTATGAAGTTCTAGACATGTTTATATCGAGGAAACACGACGTGAACACGACATACACATAGAGCATGAGAATCTGGAAACAGGGTTCAAGGTCGACCGCCACGGTCGACCGCGTGTAGGACAGAGACCTGGGTAGTCTCTGGAGCCCGTCGCGGTCGACCGTCACGATCGACTGCCAGTCTATTTTGGCTGTGCATGTATATTTGAGTTTGTTTTTGGTTGTCGAACGAATTTCTCAACCCTATGATGATAGACTATGATATTAGTGATTGTTAAACACCTGGGAATATGGTGAACTTCAGATGTGGACACGCACACCGAGATTGGTGTATGTATGCTAGATTGTGTTAGATTGACACACTTTCAACACGAGTTAAATTGATAAACACATATGAATAATAATGTTCTATACGTATCCGAAAATAGGGAGATGAAACCTATTTGCCGCAGAACAATTGAGTAAGAGTATTACAATAGTATCGTTATTACATGTATCCGAGATAGGGACATAATAAAACCTATTTTCACAAGGCGATTGAGTATGAAATTACAAAAGTATTGTCATTCCATGTATCCGGGATAGGGAGATAAAACCTATTGCCGCAGAGCGATTGAGTAAGAATATTAAAAGAGTATCGCTATTGCATAAAGAGATGCACACATATATGTATTATCAGTTATAGTTACTCCCATGATAGATTACCCAGGAGTAGGGTACATTCTTTGGTTTGTGGCATACATGATATGGCCTATGATGATGTTTGAGTTGAATGATATTCTCTTATAATTGCGCCAACTACTTGAGAAGTAGTTCGAGATTGTAACATTGGTTCTATATAGTTGAGGCTTGGAGTATTCCTTTTTAGTGCTGTTTTCATTCATAGAGTTGGAATTGATATTTAGGGATCTACAATTTGAGACATATAGTATATATATGAGGGTTTCCTTATTTGGATTATTTTGCTCGATGTACTACGTCTCGTCTTGTAGGTGTCTAAATATTAACTCCAATAGATACGGGGAAAATGATATATGTAGACTATGCTTAATAGATAGAGCCTCCACTTCATCTAGCAGCCCTTCTCCTGGGGGCGGATGGAGGTGATCTTGCTGTAGAGCTCTGACGCTCTTGTTGTTATTTTTTTGGTTTAAATTATATCTTTTAGGCAGATCAGAGTTTTAGAGAGCCGCAGGATGACGGAGTTCTAGCTTAGTCGCCGTCGCACGGTTTTAGCAGTTGAAGCTCCACTATATAGTTATGTTCATTGTTCAGATTTTAGAGTTGTAATCATTTTTGTAGAGGCTGAGTGCCTTAGTAAGATTTTATTTGACTCATTGTGTTGAGATGTATTTCTGACTCAGAGATATCTTCATTGTATTTCGGTTGGGCTCATTTGTTGATATACTTCTTCTGTGCATGTCAAATTTTGTACTACTATTATTATTTGCCTGTTTGTACCTTCACCTATTTATTGTTTCCACTAGAGAGATAGTGACTGTGATGGTGAAACATGTCGTAGCATGGTGTATGGTGCTTGGTAGGTTTGACAATCTGGGTTTTACCTTGGACTACAGCCTTGTGTGAACCTTGGGGCGTCACAGTTGGTATCAGAGCTCTAGTTCCAGCATCCTTAGGATCATCCTGTGTCGAGTCGTGGAGCTAGAATAGAGTTTCTTAGGATTCATGTATAGAGTCCGCTAAGAATTTGCTAGAATAGAGTTTTTTTATGATGATTATTTTATGTTGTTTTAAAGTATTTGCGTGAATACTACATGTTATGAATAAGTATTGTGATACGTTATGTATATATATATTTTGGACCTCATTTACTGTGTCCATTAGGCTCTCCTCTTGATATTATAAATGTTGGAATAAGGAGTCGGTCGAGATATATTTGTTGTTTCCACTAGAGAGATAGTGACTGTGATGGTGAAACATGTCGTAGCATGGTGTATGGTGCTTGGTAGGTTTGACAATCTGGGTTTTACCTTGGACTACAGCCTTGTGTGAACCTTGGGGCGTCACAGTTGGTATCAGAGCTCTAGTTCCAGCATCCTTAGGATCATCCTGTGTCGAGTCGTGGAGCTAGAATAGAGTTTCTTAGGATTCATGTATAGAGTCCGCTAAGAATTTGCTAGAATAGAGTTTTTTTATGATGATTATTTTATGTTGTTTTAAAGTATTTGCGTGAATACTACATGTTATGAATAAGTATTGTGATACGTTATGTATATATATATTTTGGACCTCATTTACTGTGTCCATTAGGCTCTCCTCTTGATATTATAAATGTTGGAATAAGGAGTCGGTCGAGATAAAACTCACACTCGGAGAGCTAGGCAATCAGAGCCCGAGCCGCAGCAGGCTCCACGGTATCTGATCGACTTTATGGAACCATTTGCAGTAAGCTTTTGTACTACTCGAGGAGCGAGAGGCACATCCGTTTTCGTCAGCAGTATCATTTTCTGGAGTTTCACCACTAATTGTACCAGTCAGGCCTAATGAAGAGGTAATACCAATAATTTCATCATCACCGGAGAATGGCAGCAAAGGATAGCAATGACTTTAGATTTTTGTAGGAGCAGTGAATATCACTTATTTGGGAAAATTTTGTTTGCTTCTTCGACAAGCATTTAGAACTAGTTTGACTAAAGCAGTGAGATATACCTATAGTTAATAATGAAGTTAAGACCAGCATTATGGAAATGACAAGGGCAAGAGGCCTATTGTCGGATCTAGAGGACACAGCAGCGGGGTAAGAATATTTACCATCAGCAACAAAGATATTATAAGAAGATAGCACAACATGATTTGATAGCGCCGTAGAAGCGCATAATTCGGCACACATGATACAATTATAATAAGATCGGACATAGAGCGAAGGATTGTCGCAGTATACCAGTAGGAGACCAGCATGACAGAGGTCAGGGTTAATAGTCTTAGGGCCGCGGTTACGGCCAGCATCGGAGGATAGATGTACTACCGATTTTTCCAAGGATTTAGGAGCCAATAGGCCATAATTACGCTATTCAGAGTATTCATCAGTGTCAGATGGACCCATGTGTTTCACCGCCAGTAGCGCAGTAGGCGCCAACTACCAGCAGAGTTTATGTAGTCGCGCCACGTGATCATAGTGCGAACTGAGTTTTTGGAGTAATTTCTTATCCAGCTCGAATCTTGTTTGATTCAGGAACTTCGTATTCTTTCATATCTCATGCCTTCATGTATAGGCTTCAGTTAGTTACTCATCCCTTAGATGTTCTGTTATTAGTTTCTACTCCTATAGGGGAGGTGTCCCTATTAGAGAGTATATATAGGATATGTATCATCAATATAGATGATTTTGAGTCCATCTTTGACATGGTTGTCTTGTGGATGTCGAATTTCGACATCATTCTTGGTATGAAATAGTTATCATCCTATAATATTAGTATCGACTATTTTGCTAAAACAATACGCTTGTGAGCATTCGTTGGGGTTGTATAGATAGTAGCAACCTCATAGGGTAACCAGAATGCGGAGTAATTTCTGGCATGCGTCGAGGAGGTGATGATACGGGATCGGGGTGCAGTTTTGAGTGAGACCGGAGTCGTCTCAGAGTATAAGGATGTCGTTTAGGACATACCAATTTTTCTCTATTGAGAGAGGTTATTTCCCTGCATTGAGTTGCAGCAGGCACCGTACCGATATTCCGAGCACCCTATTGTGTGGCACCCGTTGAGATGAGGGGGCTACAAACACCGCTAGATGAGATGTTATCTCAGAGTTTTATTCTACGGAGTCTTTTTGTGGGAGCGCCGGTCCTCTTCGTGGAGAAGAAGGACTACAGCATGCGATTGTGTGTTGATTATCATAGGTTGAGCAAAGTCACTATTCGGATCAGGTATCCACCATTGAGGATTTATGACTTGTTCGACCAGCTACAGGGAGTGCATCATTTCTCGAAGATTGATATTCATCTTAGTTATTTCTAGTTGCTAGTGCGGTAAATGGATATTTTCAAAACCACATTTTCTGATTCGGTATTGGTCTTTTGAGTTCTTGTCATGCCATTTGGACTGACCAATGCACCCGTGGTATTCATAGATTTGATGAATAGGGTTTTTCGTCTATGTTAGGACCAGTTCATAGTTGTTTTATCGACGACATCCTTATATTTTCGGGATCGGAGGCAGAACACGAGCAACATCTTCTATTGGCATTGCAGGCATAGCGGATAATCGATATTAGAGGCATCAGTGATATGTTGAGTTCAGCAAATACGAGTTTTGGCTATAAGAGATCAGATTTTTAGGCCACATCATCAGCAGGGGGGCATAACAGTGGATCCATCCATTGTTAAGGCTGTACTTGTTTGGGAGCCGCTAAGAACCATTACAAAGATTCATAGTTTTGGTAGGGTATGAGAGAAAGTTCATTCAGGACTTATCGAAGATTGTGATACAACTTGCACACCTTATGAAGAAGGGTGTATAATTTGCTTTGGGCACGGGGTGCTAGGAAGCCTTTGAGAATATTAAGGCTAGATAGACTATAGTAACAATTTTAACTTTTCTGAGCAGTGATACAATATCTGTCGTTTACATGGACACGTCATTAACAAGACTAGGAGGTGTTTTGATGCAGACCCGGAGGGTATAACTTATTTTTTGTGATAGTTGAGCCGTTTCATACCAGATATACAGTGTATTCAGGTACAATGAAAATGTACAAAGATGTGAAGAGGCACTCCTGGAGGATTTTCCATAATTTGATCGATAGCCAGTGTGATATTCTAGTGTTTTTCGCCCACAGACGGATGGGCAAACGGAGAGAGTAAACCAAGTGTCGGAAAACATATAGCAAACATATATTATAGACTTGCAGGATAGCTGGGAGGATCATATTCCATTGATTGACTGTGATTATAATATCATTTATCATAGACTATTGGCATCGCACCGTATGAGGAATAATACGGGAGGCATTATAGATTGCTTATTCATTTGACAGAAATACAAGAAAGTTTATTGCTTATTCATTTTTACAGCGCATAGTCGTCGGAAGAGTTACGTAGACCAGAGACGAGGATCGTTAGAGTTCTAGATTGAGGACTATGTCTTATTGAATATATCGCCGATGTATTTAGTGACTCGGTAGACGGGGAAAGTTTACCCCAAGGTATATTAGCCCATTCATGAGAGTTGAACATTTTTGGAGCCGTTTTGTATGAGCTAGATCTTCTAGCATCAATGTCAAGTAGACACGATGTTTTCCATGTTTTGATAATTTAGAAGTAATTGCGTGACGAGGAGTCGCAGAGGGTGATTGATGCAGCAGAATTTGAGTTTCAGATAGATTTAACTACCATAGAGATCACGGGTTATATTCTTACTAGAGAGAATGGAGGCTTAGAAAGGAAGTAATAAGATGAGGAGACTTCTTGGGAGCGCGAGGAGGATATGCGTCGCGACTAGCCGCAACTATTCTAGTGGGTAAATTGATTTGGTTATTGCTTATTGATGTTTATGATTTTTGATTGTTCTATATGGTCATATTTATATGTAACGCTAAAATGGGGGTATTAACACTTAGCTCCTAATCATTCGGAACACATGGTATATATATATATGGGGGTTCCTTGTTTGGATTTTTCGCCCGACGTACTAGTTCCGTTTAATTAGGGGTTAAGTGGGAATATTCATATTTTAGAATGTTAAGTATAGATATTTTAATATTTCAAATCTGAAGAATTATAGTAATGTATTATTAACCTCTACGATACGGTTGCGGAATTTCGAGGACGAAATTCTTTTAAGGGGGGAAGAATGTAAAACCCCGTAAATTTGAATATTTTATGATAAATTATGGTAGATATGTTATATAGTGAAAAATAACATATTTTGATATTTGAATATGATGAGAATTGATTCGAGATCAATTCAATGTATATTTGATAAAATATGAGTGCAAATGCACAAGACATGCACAAAGGCCAAAAGAGTAAAAATCTGGGAATAATGACCAGTTAAGAGTTTTTATATTTTACACACCGATTTAGTTATAATTTGGAAAAGTGTAAAATATCAAAGTTGTAGGTATCTTCAACATATTTTCAACAAATCTTAGATCACCTCATTCCGAGGTTGTATGAGAAAGATACAGCTAAAATACCGAAGATTATTTTCCTAGTCAGACTAGGTTTCCTGGTTCGGGTCAAACAGTTTTGTTTAGGGTTTGCCACTATAAATACCTATGTTTTTCATGAAAATTCTTTTCTTTTATCATATCTATGAATCCTAGCAGCCACCCTCTCCCCTCAAAAACCCTAAACCTTTTTTCTTATGAGTTTGGAGAGCTTTGTGAAGCAAAACACTGACACGAGGGCGAGATCATCGACGTGTGGCAAGGGAGAACGGGTTGTTCATGCTCGTGGTTTGCTTGCTGATTGTTTCAGAGGCTTGCACATAAGATTAAGGTAAGATCACTTACATCCAAACCCATCCCCATAGTTAAATAACTAGCTTAGAAGTTTATTTTGTGTTTACATGCTTAGATCTTAATCTAATGTGAAAAAGATTATATTTTTGTTGCTAGATCTTAAACTCATGTTAGATCTACATGTTTTTCTTGCTGTTTATAATAGAAATATGATCATGAACATTAGGGTTGTTTTTAATTCATTTTTATCTTGTTAATCATGTGCTAATCATGTCTAAACCCTAATTTGCCTTTTAGTTAAGTTTGCATGTGGATTAGTGATGAGAAAACCCTAGGTTTGTGATACCTAAGTGTTAAAAATATAATTCAATGAATGATTATCTTTCCTAAGTTGATTGGCAATCATGCTTATGTTTAATATTTAAAAATCCATGCTTTAGATTGAAGAATTTAGTTAATCTAAAGAAAGAGGCTTGATTCGTTGTTTTGAGCCTTCATGCATGTTTTAGGGTTTTGAATACAAATCTAATGCATAAAATTATGTTTATAATTGTTGAGTTATTTTCAGATGTTCACATATGCTGTGACATGTTTGCGTACAAATTTTATGAAGTTTTAGACATGTTTATATTGAGGAAACACGACGTGAACATGACATACACATAGAGCATGAGAATCTGGAAACAGGGTTCACGGTCGACCGCCACGGTCGACCGCGTGCAGGACAGAGACATGGGTAGTCTCTGGAGCCCGTCGCAGTCGACCGCCATGATCAACCGCTAGTCTGTTTCGGTTGTGCATGTATATTTGAGTTTGTTTTTGGTTGTCGAACGAATTTCTCAACCTTATGATGATAGACTATGATATTAGTGATTGTTAAACACCTGGGATTATGGTGAACTTCAGATGTGGACATGCACACCGAGATTTGTGTATGTATGCTAGATTATGTTAGATTGACACACTTTCAACACGAGTTAAATTGATAAACACATATGAATAATAATGTTCTATACGTATCCGGAAATAGGGAGATGAAACCTATTTACCGCAGAACGATGGAGTAAGAGTATTACAATAGTATCGTTATTAAATGTATTCGGAATAGGGACATAATAAAACCTATTTTCGTAGGGCGATTGAGTATGAAATTATAAAAGTATCATCATTCCATGTATCCGGGATAGGGAGATAAAACCTATTGCCGCAAAGCGATTGAGTAAGAATATTAAAAGAGTATCGCTATTGCATAAAGAGATGCACACATATATGTATTATCAGTTATAGTTACTCCCACGTTAGATTACCCAGGAGTAGGGTACATTCTTTGGTTTGTGACATACATGATATGGCCTATGATGATTTTTGAGTTGAATGATATTCTCTTATAATTGCGCCAACTACTTGAGAAGTAGTTCGAGATTGTAACATTGGTTCTATATAGATGAGGCTTGGAGTATTCCTTTTGAGTGCTGTTTTCATTCATAGAGTTGGAATTGGTATTTAGGGATCTACAATTTGAGACATATAGTATATATATGAGGGTTTCCTTGTTTGGATTATTTTGCTCGACGCACTACGTCTCGTCTTGTAGGTGTCTAAATATTAACTCCATTAGAAACGGGGAAAATGATATAGGTAGACTATGCTTAATAAATAGAGCCTCCACTTCATCTAGCAGCCCTTCCCCTAGGGGTGGATGGAGGTGATCTTGCTGTAGCACTCTGACGCTCTTGTTGTTATTCTTTTTGTTTAAATTATATCTTTCAGGCAGATTAGAGTTTCGGAGAGCCGCAGGATGACGGAGTTCTAGCTTAGTCGCCGTCGCACGGTTTTAGCAGTTGAAGCTCCACTATATAGTTATGTTCATTGTTCAGATTTTAGAGTCGTAATCATTTTTGTAGAGGCTGAGTGCCTTAGTGAGATTTCATTTGATTCATTGTGTTGAGATGTATTTCTGACTCAGAGATATCTTCATTCTATTTTGGTTGGGCTCATTTGTTGATATGCTTCTTCTGTGCATATCTAATTTTGTACTACTATTATTATTTGCCTGTTTGTACCTTCACCTATTTGTTGTTTCCACTAGAGAGATAGATATATATATATATATATATAGATACATACATACATACATATACATATATACATATACATACATATATATACATATATATATACCTAGAGAGCTGGGCAAGCAGAGTCGAGCCGCAGCAGACACAACAGTATTTGATCGACTCTATGACACTGTTAGTAGCAAGATCTTACAACACTCAAGGATCAAGAGGTGTATCCGTTTCCGTCAGCAATACCACTTTCAGGAGTTCCATCACCGGTTGTACCCGTCGTGAAAGTAAAGAGGTAATATTTATGAAGGCACCACCACCATAATTAGCTATTTATAGAGCCACAGAGAAGGATGTTTAGCCCTGAGAGAGTACGAAAGATATCAAACAAAGAGCACTAGAGTTTCAAGGCACACTAATTTTAGTTGCAACCTATAAAGAAAGGATTATGTGAAAATTTCTTGAACGTCAACTTAGTACCAAGCAGAAGTTAGATGTATTCAGCATTGACGACATCGCAGGAAGATAGCAACAACATCAAGATTTTTGTCGGGGTAGCAATTATCATCTATTTGGGAGAATTTTAGTCAATACTTTAACAATCAGTTAGAGATAATCTAAGTAAAGTAGGGAGATATACTCGTGGTGAAGGAAGAAATAAAAACCAGAATAGTGACAATGACAATGGCAAGAGAACTATTGCGGAATCTAGAGAATCCTAGCAGTGGAAGAATGAATTTTACCTAGCAACAAGGACAATATAAGAAAGGAGCACGATATGATTCGAGAGCACCGAAGTAGCGCAAAGTTCAGAGTACATGTTACAATCACAACAAGATCGAACAAGAGCAAAAGACTTGTCGCAATACACCAGCAGGAAGCCAGCATGATAATGGTCACGGTCGACAGTCTCAGTGTCACAATTTCGGCCAGCAGTGGGGAAATAGAGATAGTACATGTTAATCCGAGGATTTAGGGACCAGCAGGCCAAATTTGCATTATCCAGGAGATTCCTAAAGGACAGATGGTCCCTATTTGTTACACCACCAGCAGAGTTTATTCAGCAGTACCGCATGATTAGGGTACGAGTGGAGCTTTCTTCGTGATTTCCTTTTCAGCTCGGATCTAGTTTGATTTAAAAATTCACTTATCTCTTATCTTTCATACCTTCATTGATAGGTTTCAGCTTATAGCACATTCCTTAGATATTCTGTTGTCAGTCTCTACTCCTCTAGGGGGGGTGTCCCTTCTATCTGTAGGAGATATGTCATCAGACTAGATGAGTCTGAGTTAGTCATCAAGTTGATCGTTTTGCTGATGTCAAATTTTGACATTTTTTTCTCGGTATGGATTAGCTATCATCATACCCTGTTAGTATTGATTATTGTATTGAAACAGTCAGCTTGTGAGCATTCGTTGGATATGTATAGATAGTAGCAACCTCACAGGGTGATCGAAATGTCAGTCATTTCTGGTATACTCGAGTAGGTGATGTTGAGGGACCGGAGTGCTGATTTGTGTGAGACCAGAGTTGTCTCAGAGTATCAGGATATCTTTCAGGACATACCTAGATTTCCTCCAGTGAGAGAGGTTGTTTCCTGCATCGAGTTACAGCCGAGCACAGTACCGATATCCCGAGCATCCTATCGTATGGCACCTACTGAGATAAGGGAGCTGCAGATAGAATTAGATAAATGAGTTATTATCTTAGAGTATTACTCGCTGGAGTATCTTTTTATTTATAGGATCACTGATCCTCTTCGGGAGAATGAGGATGGTAACTTATGATTATGTGTAGATTATTATGATGTGAACAAGTTTACTATCCAGATTTGTTAGGATTTATGATTTGTTCGATCAGCTGCGCGAAGCGTAATATTTTTCTCGAAGATTGATCTTTGATTTAGGTTATTGTAGTTGGTAGTTCGGGAGATGAATTTTCCCAAAGCCGTTTTTCCTGATTCGATATGAATCTTTCGAGTTTCTGGTCATGCCATTTAGGTTGACTAATGCACCTATGATATTCATGGATTTGATGGATCGGGTTTTTCGTCCCTTCTTGGATCAGTTTGTAATTGTCTTTATTGTTGATATTCTCATATATTCGAGATCGGAGGCAGATCATGATCAGCATCTCCGGTTAGCTTTGCAGACTCTATAGGTGCATCAGTTATATGCCAAGTTCAGCAAATACGGGTATTGGCTTTCAGAAGTCAGATTTCCTGGCCACGTCATCAGCAGAGACGGCATAGCAGTGAATACGACTAAGTTTACAGTAGTTCATGATTTGGAACCGCCAAAGATGATGACAGAGATTCGAATATTTTTGGGTTTAGATGGTTATTACAGGAAGTTCATCCAGGACTTCTCAAAGATTTTGACACCACTTACACACCTTACGAAGAAGGGTGTATAGTTTATTTGGGGCGGGGAGTGCCAGAAGTCCTTTGATACCTTGAAGGCTAAGTTGACTACAGCGTCAGTTTTGACTATTCGGAGCAGCGATAGGACATTTATGGTCTACACAAACGCATCATTGGTAAGTTTAGGAGGCGTCTTGATGCAGACTCAGAGCGTGGTAGCATATATCTCATGACAGTTAAGGGTACATGAGCAGAACTACCCCACTCACGATTTGGATAGAGCCGGAGGATACCTTAATGCTTGGACCAGAGCTTGTGAGGCAGACTACTGATAAGGTAGTATTGATCAGAGAGAGGATTCTAGCCGCTCAGAGTCGAAAAAAGAGCTATGCAAATAAAAGACGAAGACCTTTGGAGTTCCAGGTTGGAGATTCAGTTATGCTAAAGGTATTGCCTATGGAAGGCGTTCAGCGAATCGGAAGACGGGGGAACATTGCACCTAGGTATATTGGACCTTTCCAGATTTTAGAGCGCATGGGAGCTGTGTCATACATGCTAGGTCTTCTAGCATTGATGTCTAGTATACATAATGTATTTCATATTTCTATACACAAGAAGCACTTACATGATGGGAAGTAGTAGCGAGTGTTGGATGCATCGGAGTTTTAGCTTCAGGACGATTTGACTACGATTGAGATCCCAGTTTGTATAGTTGTTAGAGAGGACAAAAGACATAGAAACAAGTGATTCCCTTGGTGAAAGTTTAGTAGAACCGGAGAGGAGTTAAAGAGGTTTCTTAGGAGCGCGAGGAGAATATGTGTCGCGAATACCCTCACCTTATTGAGAAGGAAAATTAAATTTTAGTATGACTTATATATGACTTATGGTTACATGTATGGTGATGTTTATACTTAACACTATATATGACTTATGGTTACATGTATGGTGATGTTTATACTTAACACTAAAATGAGGGTATTAACACTTAACTCCTATACTTAACACTAAAATGAGGGTATTAACACTTAACTCCTAAGTACTCGGAACATATAGTATATATATGAGAGGTTCCTTGTTTGGATTTTTCGTTCAATGTACTTGTTCCATTTAGTTAGGTATTAAGTGGGGATATTTATATTTTAGATGGTTAAGTGTAGACATCAAGGATGATTCTCGGGAACGCGAAGATGTTATGAAGTGTGACTACCTACACCTATTGAGGAAGTGGATTGATTTATGTGTGTGATTATTTGTATGATTATATTTAGATTTAACGCTAGAATAAGGATATTTCCGCTTAATTCTTAATCTTTTGAAACATATGGTATATATATGGGGGTTCCTTGTTTGGATTTTTCGCTCGACGTACTAGTTCCATTTAATTAAGGGTTGAGTGAGAATATAGTCATTCTGGATTGTTAAGTATAAATATCCCTATATGCTTATGAAGAGTTTAATATTACGAGAGGTGTATGTGCGGGTTAGATTTCACCTTCGAGATGCTTTCTAATACTATCTTTCAGTTAAGTATGATTTCTGATTTTCGAGGACGAAATTCTTTTAAGGGGGGAAGAATGTAAAACCCTAAAATTTTAAATATTTTGTGATAAATAATAATAAATATGTTATATATTTATAAATAACATATTATGATGTTTGAGTGTGCTAGGAATTGATTTGAGATCAATTCAATGTATATATGTATATATATAAGAGCAAATGCACAAATCATGCTCGATGTATAAATCTGAAAATTTATGACCAGTGGAGAGATTTTGTATTTTACAAACTGATACGTTGTAAATATGAAAAAACTTAAAAGACCAAAGTTGTAGATATCTTTATCAGCTTTCTAACAAATTAATCACCTCATTTCAAGATTGGATGCGAATGTTACATCCAAAATACCGAAGAGTATGTTTCTAGTCAGAATGGGTTTTTCAGTTTCAGGTTTTGGGTTTTGAGCTGTATTTTTTCGGGTTTGCTGTCATATATACATATGTTTAAATACGAAAAACACATCTTTTCTCCTATGTTCCAAACTCTAGCAGCCCCTTTTCCCCTCTCTCAAACCCTAGTTCTTTTCTTTGGTGATTTTGAGGGATTTCGAAGGATTTTTCAGTGGGTTTTATGCAATGCAGCGAAGGGGATTGGTTCTCTTTCACATGGCAGGAGTTTTTCACCAACTGAGGTGAGTAACATCTTGCCCAACTTTGCACCCTTTTATTTTGCATATTTTATTAAGTTTTATTTGAATTTTTCGAGCCTAAAACGTATTTGTTAGTGTACAAAAGATAGATCTTTATAACTTATGAAGTGAGAATACATTATCATAATTTTCTAACTGATTACAATAGTAACCTTAACAAACTTCAGATTTGAAATTTATTAATCATTAATTAAATCACAAGTTTTTTCTTTTAAAACGTTTAAACATGTGTATATAAATGCTTAGGGTTTCGACGATATACTTACATGCAAATTTTTTGTTTCATGTTGTTTCATATATGTTAATATCAGTAATATTATGCTTGGAAAATAATGATGTCACTTCTAGATTTGTTTCGAAGCAGATAGAAACCTGTGAAGGGTTTCTGCCTGTTTCGGTTGATCGCTAGCACGGTTTGTGCATGTTTACTTTTGTTGTGTGCTTTAATGTGAACGAGGAGTCGCCTCGAATATTTGGCGTTACAAATTATTGTTTATTATGTATCTTTATATGTGAGATGACTTGCAGACATGAGTTTAGATTTGCACACCGAGACACGTGTGAAATTAGTGTATATGCATCCTTTTCATATATCTCATCGATATTCTACATGTTTCATTCAGTCTATGTGTTGGACAATTATTATGTGCAGTCAATGTGTTGGACATTCATCATATTCAGTCCATGTATTGGACATTCATTATATTTAGTCCATGTGTTGGACATTCATCATTCAGTCCATGTGTTGGACAATTTATATATGCAGTCCATGTGTTGGGCATCCACTACACCTAGTCTTAGTCCATGTGTTGGACACCTGTTTAAACCTTGAGTATGACACTTACACTTACATAGGCTCGACATGACACTTATATTGGTTTTAACATGACATGGTATTTGAGTTCTGAGATGGGTTAGACTTCTTTATATTATTTTTCATGTATTAGATCTTTTGTTTGGTATTTAGGGATTTATAATTTGAGATACAAGGTATATACATGAGGGTTTCCTTGTTTGGATTATTTTACTCGACGTACCTATGCTCGTGTTGTAATTTTCTAAATACTAAAATCCTCTTATTGTTAGGATCAATGATTTTATGTATATATGTATTAACTGTATTTTCTATATGCAATGAGCCCTCTCCCTTAGGGTTGGTTATGATGTTGCTGGCTAGCGTTTTGACGCTCGTTATCGCCTCCCATTTCAGGTAACGAACCAGATACATGGAGAGTCGCAGGTTGATGGTGATACTTATTAGCGTCCATCTTTTATTTGTAGTTTTATTTTATTTATGGAGCTCTACTGTAGACATTTTGTTTAGATATTTAAGAGTTATGTTCTAGAAGTTGTAAAGGCCGTGTGCCCTATTTCCTTTTATTAGATATTCTGTATTTGAGATTTGTTGAGATCTCTAGACTAGTTATTTTAGAGATTCACTTTATATTTTTGTATGTTGGATGATGAAATATCATTTTTATCTCTATTATTTTATCATATATCTCTTGTATTATCTTTTACTTGCTTTTGTACCTACACCTATTGTTGACTCTACAAGAGAGATAGTAATTATGATGTTGAAACATGTTATTGCATGGTGTCGTGCATGGCAGGTTTGACATTCCTGGTTTTACCTCGGACTGTAGCCTTGTGCAAACCCAGGGACATCACAAACACTTGAGCTGGTAGTTAGTGTAGTTATATTGTGAGATTGTGAACGTTGATCGGTGAGCATTAAAAACTGATATTGTGTGGTGTAAACATTTTTGGGTGATCGTTGAAAACCCAGTGTGCTAGTGGATTTCTCCCTAGGAGTGGGGACTGGAGACATAGGACGGAAGCTCCGAACTCCGTGATCATATTATGTGTTTGCATTGTTTATTGCGTACTATCACTCTTGTTTTTTTATTGTTTATTTTACCCTTGTGTTAATTTATATATCCTTGCACATATATTGTTCATATCTCATTTGTTAGGATATTTGTTAATAAGTTTTTAATTTGGTATAAATCGGATTAGATTAGCATAAACCATATTCACCCCCCTCTAGGGTTCTTTCCTAGTGGTATTAGGGTACTTTCAATTGGTATCAGAGCTTGATGCTCTTTAATTTAAGGTATAATCACCTTTAGTTAGAGATCCAAGTTGTCTTTTTTTGTGCTAATCTAGTTTTAAGATTTATTGTAATCTTATTTGCATATTTTTTATTGCGGACATGCATTGTGCACCTTGTTTAGGCTATGATCCTAATGTTGCTCCTAGAATAGATAATTTACCCTATGACCAATGGTGTTCTAGATTTAATATATTTGTTAGATCTAGACATTTCGATTTATGTTATATTATTGATGAAGCTTATATTGTACCCACTATGGACAAAATCCAAGTGGAGTTAAAATGATCATAGAATGTTTATAATGAATAAGCATTTGTTAGAATTCTTGCTTAATGCTTTTGGCTCATCCATTTCTAACAAATTTGTTCATTTTGATAGTTCTTACAATTTATGAAAATTTATAGAAACACATCAAAACAACTTGGAGGAAATCTGACGTAGTTTAGAAGATTCTTCTTCAAGTGAGTGTGGAGCATCATCGTGCACACGGGAACTAGGCGATAGCCCTAGTGAGGTTTGCGAGTCCGAACCCGATAGTAAATCATCTATAGTTAATCTCACTTGTGCATATGAGAAATTAATAAAAGCCTACAACAAATTGCATCATAATTATATAAATTTAAAAAGCAACCATGTTGCATTAAAATCCGATCATGAGGAGCTAGTCCAAATTTGATGTCATTGCAAAAGAAAATACTATGCTTAAATAAAACAATGACTTGTTAAATTTGGAAAATAAAAAATTAACCTCATCCATTTCTAGCTTATTTCATGAAAAAGATAATGCCATATTAGAAGTAGGGAACATAAAAAATGATACTGCTTCCTTTATAAATGACTATATATGTTCTACTTCTAATAACAATGTTTGTAAGCCTAACAATGAGTTGGAACATGTTAAAAATAGAATATCATCTTCAGATTTAACCCTTAAAATATGCATTGTTAATAATAAGAAACTTCTGGACTTATGTGCAAAGTCACATGTTAATTCTTCCAAATCCAACACTCACTATGCACATATGTAAAGCAAAATTTACAAATATTCCATTTGTGGCCAAAAAGGCCATCTAGCTAAATTTTTCTATGATGCACAAAAACCTAAAAAAGCTAATATCAATGCTTCTTGTGCATTTCATAAGGCTTCTTCATCACATACACATACACATACTCATCATGTACATCATAAGCATGCTAATGTGTTTAAATGTAATTTTTATGGTAGATTTGGCCATTTGGCAATGTTTTGCTTTGATTTGAGAAAATATTCAAACTTGCCAAAATTTTCAAATAAACCACTTTTGTTTAACAATGTTTCTCATTTGCAAAATAAATTTATAAGACCATCTATTTTTATAAATGAATCTCGTGCACAAGTTTGTGGTTAACCAAGTCAAATGGACCTCTTTCATTGCACTTATTGTAATCGGAAATATCATTTGCATAATTTTTGCTTTGACAATGTTAGTGCACCACATGTGCCCAAACGGGTTCATAATTCTAGGGCTTTGAGCTTAACTGATAGGGGTCATGTCCCTAAACCTTTTTGTACCAAGAACACTTGGGTACCAAAACAAATTTAATTTTTTTTAAACCAAGAATTTTAATGTTTTTATTTTTTTATTTTTTCATTTCTTGGTTTTGGAAAACATTTGTTTTATGATATTATTTTGATTTATGATTTCATTTGAGTGATTTGTTTTCATTTAATTTTTTTTTCATGATTCTCATGTTTTTCTTTTAATTGTTTTATAAATCTATTTTATACATGGTTTATAGGTTTTTGTCATGAGACACTATTTCATAATGACATATCTAATTATGTTCTCATTGCCTTTTTGAATGTGAGTGAATTTTAGCGTGTTTATACTTGCTCACATGTTTGCCTTGTACTTCATTTTAGATATTCCATAAGGCATTTTGATAGGGGGAGCTTTTCCCTATATTTGTTTTTATACTCACCGTGCTAATTTGTAGGGGGAGCTTTCACTCTCTTCATTCTTTTGGTTTCCCCTTTTTGATGTTGTTAATGGGGGAGAAACATTGTGAGTCTAGTATATTCTTTTCCTTTCATGCATATATATCTTTTTGTAAATTGTTTGTCATAATCAAAAAGGGGGAGATTGTTGGGTCCTTTTGTTTTGATGATGATTTACATACAATTTACATCTAATATTGTATTTCTAGTATTTTTGTTTTGTATCTATTCTAGATACACAATAAGTTGAAGGTTGGATGGAATTGTACCATAACGATCATATCAAATGGAGGCTGGTAGAAATAGTTGAGTGAAGCAATGCAATTCAAGTCAAGATCCAAGTTCAAGCTTCATCCGCAAGTTTACAAAGTTGAGCTATATTGAAGACCATCAAGCTTGGGTATATAGCTTATAGTGTTTGGAGTATAGATTTATACTTGTGTGTTAATAATTTAAGCTCTTATTATTCACACACATGTATTTGGTGATTTTATCAAAATTGTGACGCCCCTGGGTTCACACAAGGCTGCAGTCCAAGGTGAAACTAGGAATGTCAAACCTGCCATGCACCACACCGTGCAATAACATGTTTCACCATCATAATTACTCTCTCTCTAGTAGAGTCAATAACAGGTGTAGGTACAAAAGCAAGTAAAAGATAATACAAGAATCAACTGATAAAATAATATAGATCAAATTAATATTTCATCATCTAATATACTGAAATACAAGTAAATGTCTAAAATAAATAAACTTGAGTTCTCAATAAGTCTCAAATACAAAATGTCTGACAAGAGGAAATAAGCCACACAGCCTTTACAACTTCTAAAATAAAACTCTCAAATGTCTAAACAAAAGTCTACAGTGGAGCTCAAAAAGAAAATATAACTAAATAGATAGTTAAAGCTAAAGTGCATCGCCATCAACCTGCGACTCTCCGGGCTCCTGGCTCGTTACCTGAAAGGGGGAGGGACAACGAGCGTCAAAACGCTAGCGAGCAACATCATAACCAACCCTAAGGGAAATGGCTCCTTATATACAGAAAATACAGTTAATTACATAATAATTAAAAATCATTGATCCTAGCAAATAATGGATTTTAGTATTTAGGAAATTACAACACGAGCATAGATACGTCGAGCGAAATAATCCAAACAAGGAAACCCTCATGTATATACCTTGTATCTCAAATTGTTAATCCCTAATTACCAAACCCGAAGGCTAATACATAAATAATAAACTAAAAGAAACAGCCCATCTCAATACTTAATCAAAAGTCACGCCAAAACCATATAAATGTCAAAGGTCAATATCACATAAGTGTCGTGTCCAGCCTAGGTAGCTATCATGTCCAAATCTTATGTAATCATGTCATGTCCTGATTCAGACAAGTGTCATACTCATAGCTTAACAATTGTCCAACACATGGTCTAATATGTAAATGTCCAACACGAGAACTGAAATGGATTATAGTCTAACACGAGGACTTCAATGGATTATAGTCCAACACGAGGACTGAACAAGCTGTGCAAATATCGATGAGATATGTGAAAAGAAATACTTATACAAATTTCACACATGTCTCGGTGTGCGATTCTAAATCGGTGTCCTCGGTCATCTATCATGCATAGATATATAGTAAATCTGAAACCTAGTATCAGATAATCGAGACAAATCCCTCGAAAGCACGAACAAAACAATAAAACCAATAGTGCACCAAAACTATGTGGCGGTCGACCCACTTCGGTCGACCGCGAGCAGAGCAGAAACTTACTGCTCAGCCAAAACACTCCGCAGTCGACCGCCGAGCACACCGCGGTCGACCGCGCAAAGGGCAGACAGACTCTGTCCTTCTGCGCGTCCAGCGGTCGACCGCTGCGTCCACCGCGGTCGACCGCGAAGAAGACAGAAGCCCAGTTAGGGTTTTTGTCAGCTTCGAAACAAATGCAAACTTGATGATTTCTATGTTAACAAAAATCTAACATTTCTAATATGTCATATGGAAGAAAACAACGAAATTTAAACATGTAAACTACATCCCCAACACTCTAAACACATATGAAATATGTTAAAAACATTTTAAAAATAGTAAATCATGATTTAACTCTTGTTTAAGCAATTTCAGATCTAGATCTTCACTAAACAAAATATTAGTGAGCTTTTATAAATTGAAACATTTGATTCTTGCAATCCACATTATAGAGAATCCATCTTTATACAAAAATACCTTTTAGGCTCATCAAAACTCATGAAAATCATTATAAAAATTCGTAGAAATATGGGTAAGGGATTGGGCGAGATGTTACTCGCCTCAGGAGCTGACAAATCCCCAGAAGATGATCCTCCTTCAATCTGAACCGCAAAACCCCACCGAAAATCCTTCCAAACGCCCCAAAAACGCCAAAATCTAAGCTAGGGTTTAGAGAGGAGAGAGAGGAGGGGGCTGAGGCTATTAGGGTTCAAAAGAGGGTTCTGAGAGCTTCAAAATGAGTATATATACCTAGGGTAACAACCGGGTTTGGTATAAACAAAACCCAATCTGAAACAGAACTGAAACTGGCGTCTGCACGCCCAGCGGTCGACCGCCGAGCCCACTGCGGTCGACCGTCTGACAGTCTGCACATAGATTGAGGTTTGGTATAATAGCCATAACTTTCTGATACGACCTTGGAATGAGGTGATCTAAGATTCTTTGGAAAGAGGCTGAAGAGACCTACAACTTTGATCTTTTGAGTTTTTCCAAATTCTAACTGAAACGATATTTAAAATACATAAACTCTTAACTAGTCATAGATTTCCAGATTTATACATCGAGCATGAAATGTGCATTTGCTCTTAAATATATACATATATACATTGAATTGATCTCAAATCAATTCCTAGCATACTCAAACATCATAATATATTATTTATAAATGTATAACATATTTATTATTATTTATCATAAAATATTTAAATTTTTGGGGTTTTACAAAAATATAGGTGTTTTTGATAAAATATTATTTTATTAGTTTATAGACTTCAACATCACTTTATACATAATTTATCAAGTCTATAAAAATATTTCACAAAGTTTCAATATTGTGTTTATGTCAAATGACAAAAACATGTATGTTTAGTTTTCATGTTTTTGGACATATTTGAAAAATGATGAGTTTTGACTATTGAGAAGTGCAATTCCAAAAATTCTTCTTATAACATATTCATTTACATGTTTACAATGATTTCTCAAAGTTTTATATTTTTTTGAATTTATTTGATATTTTTAAATGCACTTAAAAAAATCAGATTTTCTTTTTTAATCAGGCTGATATAGTGTTATCAATCGACAGATGGAATTTATCAGTCGACATATAAAAATGCCTAGAATATTCAAAAATCCTCTGTTTCTTTTCAGTTGACTGATCAGTCGACTGATGACGTCATCAGTCGACTGATCAGCCGGCTGATAAGCTCATAACAGCTAGTTTTGTACTATTTCTAGATTTTTAGTTTTTAACCAGTTTACTAAATAATTTATTTCTCTCAAATAGGAAGTGATATTCATAAAATTCTTTGTCTAACATGTTCATCTACATGTTTAAAAAATTCTCACAAAATTTCATAATTTTTGGAGTTGATTTACTACTTTTAATTGATTTTATAATATCACATAAACAAAATCCAGAATCTGCCAAATCTGGAACTGTCAACTTCATCAGTCGACCGACGCACTGTAGTCAGTCGACTGATGACCTATTTTTAGCCTATAATGGCCAGTTTTCCAGATTTCATCTTTTTGTGATATTTCATGGGGTTTTATTAGTTTTTGGGGTTGTTTTATGAGCCTATATATACCCCATGCCCTCATACTTCTGAGGTAACAAAAAGAAATGTTTTAAACAAGATTAAGAGTGTTTTAACAAGGTTATAGATTTTGGTTTGAGTTTGTTTAAGAAACTTTTAAGCATTTTCAAGTTTTAGTTTGTGAAGATAATTTCACAAGAGCTAGAGGAGATTATCTATTGGTGTTTGAGCATTTAACTCTTCTCCCTATCTCTTGTCATCATATAGAGAATTTTTTCTAAACTCAATCTAGCTATTTTATATGTTTGATTTTCATTTCCGTAAGCTAGAATTTATTTGAGTTTAGTTTTGATTTATTGAATCTCATTGTTACACACACCCACTTGAACATTTAGTATTTTCATACATAGTATAATTGAAGTTGTGAGAGATTGTAACTTTGAGTTGTACTTAGTTAAGTTCTCACCTTGTTTAGAGAACAATCATTTGTTGTTAGTGTGCTTAATTATGAGGATTCACTTTATAGTTTAATTGGGGTTGTGAGAGATTGTAACTTTGAGTTGTACTTAGTTAAGTTCTCACCTTGTTTAGAGAACAATCATTTGTTGTTAGTGTGCTTAATTATGAGGATTCACTTTGTAGTACAGTAGTACACCAAGAGGAGTGTGCGGTGAGAGACGGGGTCGTCCCAAGAGGAGTCGGGTAGGTGGTAATGCCTAGAGAGAGGTTGTAATTCCTAACACTTGAGGGAGACACAGGCTAGAGACCAACACTTAAGGTGGTAGATAGTATAGTTGCATTGTGAGATTATGAACGTTAATCGGTAAGCGTTGAAAACCGATATTGTGTAGTGTAAACGTTTTCGGGTGATCGTTAAAAACCTGGTGTAATAGTGGATTTATCCCTAGGAGTGGGGAGTGGATACGTAGGACGAAAGGTCCGAACTCCGTGATCATATTGTGTGTTTGCATTGTTTATTGCGCACTATCACCCTAGGAGTGGATACGTGGATACGTAGGACGAAAGCTCTGCTGAATTGAGATCTGAACATTGGAGATTTGAAGCTTTGAAGACTTGCTCTTTCAGATCCGGTGCTCGGCGATCGTCCACGTCAAATAAGGCAGGAGTTCGAGAGGGATCGAATCTGAGATCTACGCGGTTATCCTCCGGATCAAAGCTTGGCCTTTGATCCCGAGAAGGCTACTATTTCCTTGGTGAAATAGTACCCCCCGGCTGTTATTTCCTTCATGAGATAACACCCATTATACCGTGTAGATCCGACCGGATCTAGATCGCGCGGTAGTCCACGGATTAACCCCGGCGCAGGCGAAGAACCCACAAAAGCGAGTGACCGTAAAACAGGAGCTCGTGATTCGTTCGAAAAAGGAAAGTTGTAATCTTTTTATTTTTTCTTTGATTTTGTTATAACCGGATCTTATAAAAAGACTGGATCTTTTGTAATCGAAAAACAGTTACTTGAGAGAACAATGAATTCAATGAAGAAAGCTACGATTTTTCCCACGAACAATCTAGCGATCACAGTGGGAGCCACCGATCTCGCTGTCGAGATCGTTGCGTCGCAGCCGCGGATCTCAATCCCGGTCAAGGAGGAGGTCGAGTATGAATTCGACTAGCAAAAGTTCGAGGAATATCTTTCATCCACGTTCGGATCCACCTCCCCCCGCAAGTCCAAGAAGTTCTCCTCCAGGAGAAAAGTTCGTTGGTATGAAGAAGTACAGAACGCCAACGAAGCTCTCACCCCAATTGACGCCAAAGTTGCGTCGGGTGAAGTCCCGCCGACCTCGAACCAGGTCAACCCTATTCTCGCCGATGCCTCCACCGTTGAAGGCGTTGTGACTCTCTCGAAGAGAGCCGGCCAGAGGCGACGTCAACGCCTGGCGCGGCAACTCGCGAAGGCGATGGAGTCCACCGACGGAGTCCGCTATCATGCTGATCTGAAGAACAGGAGAGGCAAACAGCCTCAACCACCGATGAGTGGCAGCTCTTCTAAGCCGCCAACGAACGAATTGGTCCGTGTCAAACGGAATCGTTCGACACTCGAAGAGCGCATTCACAAGCGCGGCGCACTGTCAGCGCAAGCACGGGCTCAAGTCCAGGAAGCCCGCAGGAAACTGCAGAAGGAGGTGGCGAAGAAGCCGCCAAACCCGTCAAGTTTGGAGGCCGAAGTTTGAAATGGCGATTCAGACTAAGGCACAATCAGTGCAGCCTTCGAAGCAGGTTCAACCTTCGGCGAGATGACCAAAGTCGCCGGTAATTCCAATAGCTTCTCCGGGAGATCATGCAGAATCATCCCGAAGAAAGAAGCCAATTTTAGAGCGCCTCGGTCCAATTCACGATGAGAGAGGCAAAGCTCCAGTTCAAGAACGTTTGGGCCCGTTGAAGAAGCCCCGAACGACTCAACATGCTGGGGGTCACCGTCACCTCCAACATGACAACGAGTTCAAGGCAGCT
>NC_033795.1:47836366-47836709 GCF_001876935.1 Asparagus officinalis
AAGCCCAGATCTGGGCCCAGATCTGAGCCCAGATCTGGTTCTAAATGCCTATAAATAGAGAGGTAAGCTCATTGTTGAAAAAGGTTAGAATTTTGGAGCCGAAACTCTGCTGGATTTAGAACTCACCTTCGGATTCAAAGCTTAGAAGACTCGGACTCTCAGATCTGGTTCTTGGCGATCATCCACACTAAATAAGGCAGGAGTTCGAGAGAGATCAGATCTGAGATCTACACGGTTTTCCTCCGGATCAAAGCTTGGCCTTTGATCACGAGAAGAGTCTCGATTTCGCTTGGTCGATTTTGATTACTAGGGCGATTATTTCCTTGGTGAATTAATCCCCCCC
>NC_033795.1:47836810-47837404 GCF_001876935.1 Asparagus officinalis
AAGAACCCACACAAGCGAGAGACCACAAAACAGGATCTCGCGATTTGTTCGACAAATAAGGAAAGTTGTAATTTTTATTTCTTTTTTGATCTCGTTGTAACCGGATCTTATAAAAAGACCGGATCTTTGTAACCGATAAACTGTTAACAAAGGAATCAATGGAATTAACGAGTGTAATTTTTCCCGCGAACAATCTGGCGACCACAGTGGGAGCCACCGATCTCGCTGCCGAGATCGTTGCGTCGCAGCCGCGGATCTCAATCCCGGTCGAGGAGGAGGTCAAGTATGAATTCGACCAGCAAAAGTTCGAGGAGTATCTGTCATCCTCGTCCGGATCCACCTCCCCCCGCAAGTCCAAGAAGTTCTCCTCCAAGAGAAAAGTTCGTTGGTATGAAGAAGTACAGAACGCCAACGAAGCTCTCACCCCAATTGACGCCAAAGTTGTGTCGGGTGAAGTTCCGTCGACCTCCAACCAGGTCAACCCTGTTCTCACCAATGCCTCCACCGTTGAGGGCGTTGTGACTCTCTCGAAGAGAGCCCGCCAGAGGCGACGTCAACGCCTGGCACGCCAACTCGCAAAAGCGATGGAGTCCA
>NC_033795.1:47837613-47842068 GCF_001876935.1 Asparagus officinalis
AACCCGCCACCGACCCGCCAAGTCTGGAGGCCAAAGTCTGAAGTGGCGATTCAGGCTAAAAAGCAACCATTGCAGCCTCCAGCCAAAGTTCAACCTCCGGCGAACCAAGCTAAATCGCCGAGAATTCCCATAGCTTCTCCGGGAGATCAAGCAGAATCATCCCAAAGAAAGAAGCCAATTTTGGAGCACCTCGGACCAATTCACGATGAGAGAGGCAAATCTCCAGTTCAAGATCGTTTGGGCCCGATGAAGAAGCCCCGAACGACTTAACATGCTGGGGGTCGCCACCACCTTCAACATGACAAGGAGTTCAAGGTAGCTACGTGTGCCAATTTGCGCATCGAAGTCCAGGAGCCCGCTGAGAACTCACGCCCAAAAAGGCATGTTTCGAGGCACGTGACTTTTGAAAGCCCAAAGAAGGCAGTTCGTCCTTAGAAGGAAACATTATCGTTTGATGACGATAACGTTATACCTGAGAAGTCGTGCCCACACACGATAGGTTACTCCGACTGTCAAGCTGACGAGTTGTACTATCGTGAGGGGAGTACGATAAAAACCAGGAAGAGGAGTCCTCGAGGACTAGAGACCCAATGCCCCTGTTCCAAGCTCATTCGGGCAGTATTGTCAGAGTGCAACTGCACCAATACAGTTCCTGAAAGAGTTTCGGTTTTCGAAAGACTTAGTACCGAAACGCCAAAACCAAGGCCGAGGCATTTCCGACGAAGAAGAACGGTGGTTGAAGATGGAGAATTTCCGAGGGTCACCACCAATATGCTTGAGTCGATTCTGAAAGCACCCCGGCGTATAACCCGTCTGCAGTCCAGAACCATCAAACGAGCAACTTATGGTAGGGTTCGGACAAGACTACCTTCAGAAGATGAAGAATCTGATGCCGGCTCCGCGGTTGCATCAGATAATACGGTATCCAGCGAGGGACAACCGCGCGAGGCACTTATGATAAGTGCGGAATAAGTGGCCAAGATACTTGAAGAGGCCATGGCTAAACAACAGGAGACCTTCAGGTTCGAAATGTAGATGGCCATGCAGAACATGAGAGAAATGCATGACCAACAAATCCAAGCATTGACGAACCAGCAAGGCGAGCCAAGTCGTCGTAACCAGGTTAATCTGGAAGATGAGGACACAAATGCGAATAAGACTCATAAAACCAATAATCCTCCCGTCAATGCAGGGGGTGGTAACGAGAATGCTAGTGAAAACACAGGTGAAAACTTGAAGATTAAAAACCTCGAAAGCAAAATCAATACATTGATTTCCGCTTAAGAGATGAAGAAAACAGGCATTCCTTGTCCATACCTAAGAGAATGGGAATCGATCCCATATCCGGCGAAGTTCAATCTAATTAACTTCACGCCGTTTAATGGGATGGGTTCACCTACTCAGCATTTGATTTACTTCAAATCGCACCTGGGGGTTATCTCTGGGAATGAGCCTCTGATGGTACGGTCCTTCGTTGGCACTCTTCGTGGAGCCGCCTTCGATTGGTATCGTCGCCTCAAGCTAGGAAGCGTGAATAGCTGGGACGACATGGAGACTAAATTCCTCGCTAACTTCTTCGACGACGACACCGAGATATCCATCGATGGGGAATTGGTTGACACCTTCGTCAAGAGGTTCCGAAACAAGGCGATGAACTGCCGGGACCCGATCACTGAGGAGTTTATTCTTCAGACTTGCCACAACAACCTCGCACTGGACGTGTTGGAAGCAATGGGGACAGCACCGTCCAAAACCTGGAAGGATTTGAAGGTTCGAGAAGAGCAAGCTGAGCGATTCCTCAGAAGGAAGAAGGTGGAAAGAGGCCAACAAGCGGCGAATGCTCCGCAACAAAATTTCGTCCCACGGGGGAAAGGTAAGGCACATGCTAATGCAGTTGATGCTAAACAAACTTTCTAATTGCAACCTCAGCAACAGCCGCAGCAACAAGCACCACAACAATCTCGGGGGCAATGGCAACAACGGCCTCAGAAGCAGAAATCTTCGCAGCCGAGGTTTCCTAAAGTGTATTCCTTCAAAGATGACGAAGTTCCCGGCATCTTTAAGTACCTATTGGAGAATAACAAAATCCAGCTGCCAGTGATCGTAGATCAAGAGGGGGCTAGCAAAGTGACGGATCCGAAGTATTGCGCATATCATAGAGCGGTCCATCACCCTACCAAGTCGTGCTACCACCTCAAGGACAAGATCCAGGCGCTAATTGATGTAGGCGTCATAACCCTGAAGCCGTCCAAGAATGTTGGAGCAAATGCGGTGTCAATCAGCTTTGGATCGGTGCCCACAACATGGTTCAAACCAGAGCGCATCACCAAAGTAGGAATGAAGACAGTGAACGATGACCCACACGGACAGCGCCAAAAAGGACTTGTGCCACACACAGCCCCAAACGGCGAAATCCTATGGGTTCATTCCGATCTTATTGAAGACGAACAGTGGGTGACTTCCTCGAGAAGAAAGGGCAAAGGCAAGTCCTGCAATGCTACATCCGCAATCTTCGAGGAGGATGGCGATGAAGCTCCTACCTTCCCGCTCTCCGAAGAGGAACAAGAAGTCTTTGCCACTAGAAGCGGAAATGAGTATCACTACAATTATCCACCACCTAGTGATTCCAGTACGGATAACGCTGTATGAGTTGCTGCGGTTGTCCAAGGAAACCAGGGAGGCCTTGCAAGAAGCTTTGGCCAATTCAGAGGTGTTTCTGACTCAAATCAAGCCGGTGGCTGACGAGCCAGAACTGCTGAGTCAACACTACAATATAGCGACTAAGAACCTTCCCTACATTACTTTCACCAAAGAGGATATGCAGACGAAGAATTCGAACCACGATCGACCGCTATATTTCATCGGGTACATTGGCTCCAGCAAAGTCAACCGAATCCAAGTGGATCCAGGTTCTGCTGTGAGTATTATGCCGCTTCGTTGGCATTCCAGTTAGTAAGTTGGCATCCACAGGCACGGTTATCTATGGATTCAACACTAGCGGGTCAAGACCCTTGGGTAAAATCTGGATAAAGTATCAAATGGGAGATTTGAAGACAGAAGTCACATGTTATGTGATCGATGCTAAAACTTCATATAACTTACTATTGGGTCAGCCTTGGATCCATAGTAACGTTATAATCCCCTCCACTCTCCATCAGTGTTTGAAATATGTCGACACTGATAATAAGGTTAGGACGGTGGTCGTAGATAAGCAACCATTCAAAGGGTATGAGATTTATTTCACTGATTCTCTCCTTTATGGTAACGAATCCGATACTGAATCATCGGCCCATGGCACGGACAGCGGAGAAGAAGCTGATACCGAAGCCGGATTTGATTACAATGGAGGTTATGTTTTAAACGATATTGTACCCTTGGTAATCAACCTTGACGATGAACAATCATCAGAGGGCAGTTGTAACTGGCAACTTGCTAATAGTGAAATAAATAACGATTTAGAGTACTCCCTGTCTCTTGATGATGTGATAAAAGAGTTGTATGATAATCCTGATTTGTATATGCCGCTTCGATCGTCCTATGTAACAACGGAACGCCTCCAGTATTCTTTCGGAACAACCCTGGTCGTCCCGAACAAAATAAGAGGCGCAAAAGAAGTGATTTACGGTCAAGGAAAAATCTCTCCATTACCAGATCATTTCTTAAGGGAAGATGAGGATGATGACAAACCTGGTCGGCATTAATCTAAGTATAGTCCGGAAGCGCGCAAGCTCATGGAAAAACAGGGATATGATTTCACAATCGGAGAAGGTCTATACTTCGATCGAGGCCCTCGTATTCCAGCCAAGGCGGCATATGTACCAAAGGGGAAACCCGAGGATTATTATAAGTAAAGACGAGGGTTAGGGTATGAATCTTCTTCAGAAGACGAATGTTGCTGGTTAATCAATAACCAATCATCTAAGCAATACAAAGATGGAAATTCGTCAGATTCCTCGGAATGGGATTCCGATACAAGTCTAGGGGAAGCTTTCAATGCCCTAATGGCGAACATGGTTACAGCTGATCCGTCCACAATGGAAGACGACGATCAAGTACCAACATGGGAAGACCCGTGGGTTCATCACCTTAACATGCAGTATGGTGATAGGTTCGAACAGAGGGAACCCCCCACTGAAGATAAAATAGTCCAAGTTAACATGGGTGACGAGACCAACCCAAAGCCTATATTCATCAGCGATAGTCTTCCCCCAAATGAGAAGGAGGAATTAGTTGCTCTCATCAGAGAATATATTGACATCTTCACGTGGAACTATGAAGATATGCCCGGGCTAGACCCTAATGTAGCAATGCACCGCCTCGATATCAAGCCGGATGCCAAACCTGTCAAACAACAGCAAAGACGGTTTCGTCCGCAGATTATGGAAGCCACTGAGGCAGAGGTTAAAAAATTGATCGAATCAGGATTTATCCGAGAGGAACAACATCCAGACTGGC
>NC_033795.1:47842086-47885979 GCF_001876935.1 Asparagus officinalis
ACTGGAGACGCGGAGTTGGGTACCCGCAGGGCGTAGAAAAACGCGAGGTTCGACCTTGGCGTTTTGATGTTGTGACGCGGGGTTCGACCTTGGCGTTTTGATGTTGAGACGCGGGGTTCGACCCTGGCGTTTTGATGTTGAGACGCGGGGAGGACCTCCGCGTCTTGCCTTGCAGAGATTATCACCAAGTAATCTCTTTTTGTCATAGCGTTGCAAAGATCATTGTCTTGTAATCTTCGTCTTGGCTCCTTGAGAATATGAGAGTCGTCAGATTGTAACTCCCGATGTTGATTGTGAAGGCTGTTGAAGTAGAGCTTCCATCAGTTGTCGTGAAGGTCGTCAGATTGTAACCTTCAGCGATCTACGTGAAAGTCTTCAAATTGTAGCCTTCTGGAAGTCGTCAGATTGTAACTTCCATCATCGGTGGTTGATGGGGGATAAGCTTTCTATTGTGATTTTTAGACAGCCTACAGAACCCCCTCCAAAGTTTTCGAAAGTTCGCGGTTGACTGGGACAAATTTTTGGAATACTTTGGATCTTAACTCTGATCTTAGAGCTGTTGATTCCTTGTTGTAAAGGAGTCGTTCTCTGCACTTGCTTTGAAGGCATCTTGGTTGAAGGGATTTGCCACGTAGGACCTTTATGAAGGTATGCGTCATAATCCTGCTTCTGGAATGCGGGGGTGGACCCCTGCGTTTTGAATTTGAGACGCGAGGCTGACTCCGGCGTTTTGGATTTGAAACCCGGGTGTGACCTCAGCGTCATGATTTTTGTAACGCGGGTCTGACCTTAGCGTTTGGTTTTCGCATCGCTGGTCTAACCTCGGCATTTTGACTTGAAACGCGGCTATGACTTTGGCGTTATCGTCTTCACGTCGCGGGTCTTAACCTTGGCGTTCTGACTTCAAACGCGGCTATGACCTTGGCGTTTCGATGTGAGACGCGGAGGTGACTTTCATGCGTTTTTTGACTAAGTCTTTGAGACTTGTCTTCAACTTATTCGTTTCAAGTCTTGGCTCACGTCCATTAAGCTGGTGGGCCTGAAAACATGCATAGGATTTTTGGCAAACCCTCAGCCATCAACGGATTTGATAAGCCTTTACCGACTACCGTTTGAGTCGGGCTAGCATATGGATTGTCTAAGTCCGTTCCACATGTAACGTTGTGCTAAGAGAATGAACCCTCTTAGACTTGATGCTATGATTTTGAATACATAGACTTTGTCATTTTTTTACGGAAAAAGACTAACCGGCGACGCGTGTTAGGCGTTGACTTATCCCTACTTAGGATTTGGGATAAGGTTCCCCATGCGTGTAAGACATGGATTTTGGTGTTATTAATAACGACCCGCTACGATGTTGAATACGTAGACTTTTGTTCTTTTTTACGGTGAAAGACTAACCGGCAACGCGTGTTAGGCGTTGACTTATCCCTACTTAGGATTCGGGATAAAATTCCCCATACATGTAATGTATGGATTCAGAGATTATCAATTTAATGATAATCACTAGCTACGATATTGAATACGTAGACTTTGCTATTATTGCGGGAATAGGCTACCCGGCCACATGTGTTAGATGCAGACTTATCTCAAATTAGGGATCGAGATAAATTCCCCCAGGCATGAATCCTGGTGTCTTTTTCACGGCGAAAGATTAACCGGCAACGCGTGTTAGGCGTAGACTTATCTCTAATTAGGGATCGAGATAAAGTCCCCCATGCGTGATAGGTGAGTTTATCATCAGAAGCGATGAGTTTTGATGCTCGTGATTTGAATAAGATTTTGGAGACTTAGTGTCTTGCTGGGGAAGATCACGATTTGAGCAATTTTGGGGACTTATCATCCTATTGATGAGGATTGATAAGTTGATTTATCAGAGGTTTGGTGTTAACGTGACAAGAGAATGTTGCGATCGGAGCAACTTTGAGGACTTATCGCTCTATTGGTGAGAGTCGATAAGTTAGGAGTGTTGCGATCGGAGCAACTTTGAGGACTTATCTCTCTATTGACAAGAGTCGATAAGTTGATTTTTGTCAGAGGTGTAGTGTTAACATGACAGGATGTGTGTTGCGATTGGAGCAACTTTGTGGACTTATCATCCTATTAACGAGGATTGATAAGTGAATTGTTGTCAGAGGTTTAATGTTAACGTGACAGGAATGTGTTGTGATTGGAGCAACTTTGTGGACTTATCATCCTATTGACGAGGATTGATAAGTGGATTGTCAGAGGTTTGATTTTAACGTGACAGGAGGATGTTGCGATTAGAGCAACTATGGGGACTTATCATCCTATTGGAGAGGATTGATAAGTGAATTTGTCAGAGGTTTAGTGTTAACGTGACAGGATGTGTGTTGCGATTGGAGCAACTTTGTGGACTTATCATCCATTTGACGAGGATTGATAAGTGGATTGTCAGAGGTTTGATGTTAACGTGACAGGAGGATGTTGCGATTAGAGCAACTTTGGGGACTTATCATCCTATTGGAGAGGATTGATAAGTGAATTTGTCAGAGGTTTAATATTAACGTGACAGGGATGTGTTGCGATCGGAGCAACTTTGTGGACTTATCATCCTATTGACGAGGATTGATAAGTGGATTTTGTCAGAGGTTTGATGTTAACTTGACAGGAATGTGTTCTTGTGACTTACACAAGATTTTAGGAATTAGTGTCACACTGGGGAAACTTGCTCAATGAGTTTATCATCAAAAGCGATAAATTTTGATGCTTGTGATTTGAACAAGATTTTGAAGACTTAGCGTCTTGCTGGGGAAGATTGCGATTTGAGCAATTTTGAGGACTTATAATCCTATTGTCAAGGATTGATAAGTTGATTGTTGTCAGAGGTATATTGTTAACGTGAGAAATTGGGAGTGATGCAAGTTGAATGCATACTCTGTGGGGATGATGATCGTCAGAAGTGTAATGTTAACTCGACGGTGTGAAAGATTCGTTACTCTTAATCCAATGGATTCCAAGTAACCAACCCCCAGTCTTGATTAAGACTTAGCAGGGGAAGAAAAAGAGGTAGACAAGGCACATTGCCTAGTGAGGCACTATCCATGAAGTCGAAATAGAGGCACATCACCTGATAGGCCATTATCTGATGAGTTTGACTATCAGAGGTAACTGTTAACGTGATAGTTTTTGTAGACCCGCCATCCTAGTTGAAGAGGATTGGCAAGAGAATTTGGAGAAAATGGACTATCATAGGTGATGATTAACGTGATAGTTTTGGTGCACCCGCCATCCTACTTGAAGAGGATTTGTGGGGGAATTTGGAGGAAAAGGACTATCAGAGGTGATCATTAACGTGATAGTTTTGTGGACCCGCCATCCTACTTGAAGAGGATTGGTGGGGAAATTTGGAGAAAGCAGACTATCAGAGGTGATCATTAACGTGATAGTTTTAGTGGACCTGTCATCCTATTGAAGCGGATTGACAAGTTGATGGACGTGATAATTTTGGTAGATTCTGTGGTTGACAGAGGTATTTTATTAAACATAACAACTCAGAAAATTTATTACTCATAATCCAATGAACTACAAATAAACCAACCCCCAGTCTTTTAGAAGTGCAGGGGAAAAGGAGTAGGCCACTATCTAATGAGTTTGACTATCAGAGGTAATTGTTAACGTGATAGTTATTAGAGACCCGGCACCCTACTGAAGAGGATTAGCTTCAGTGGTCGTAGTATCTTCCCCTTCTGACTGAGGAGAGTGAGCTTGGTCCGATGGCTCAGGAGAAGGTTAGGCTTGGCCCGATTGCTCAAGAGAAGGTTGGGCTTGGCCCGATTGCTCAGGAGAAGGTTGGGCTTGATCCGATTGCTTAGGTTGATCCTGCCTACTTTGTTCTTCAGCTTTGATCCTCGCAATAATCCTTTGAGCCTGTTCGCCTTGAGAGATTAGTTGTCTCCAAGAATGACATTCTGCAACTCCGATTCGGGCTAGGAGGCCGGTCTGCAAGTTGTGTCGACAGGTCTCTACTAAAGTAGACTGTGTCATACCTGACGAACATCGGAGAGCCAAGGTTCGGAACCTTTTGACGAAGGCTTTGACGGACTCCCTCTTCTTCTGCTTAGTGGCAAGAAGGGTATGGATGGAGACTTCTCTATCCTCTTCAAAGAATCTTGATAGGAAGAGTCTCTCTAGATCCGTCCACTTTTGGATACATTCCGCAGGTAGTTTCCTGAACCATTCAAAGGCAACTCCCTTAAGGGTGCCAATGAACAATCGAGCCAGTATGGCATCGTTTGATATTACATTCCCAGTCTGTGACTTGAAATGATAGATATGTTGGTTCGGTGATCCCGTGCCGTCAAAAGCTTGTAGCGTCGGGACTTCAAATTTTGGAGGATAAGGGGCTGCGTCCCATTCGGCAGGGTAGGACCTGACAACTCCCTCATCTTGGAGCTCGCTTCTGTTAGCAATGACATTGAGGCGGGCTTCCAATTCCTCAATTTTAGCCGACTGAGGATTTTGCTCATACTCCGTCTCTCTTCCTTCATCAGAGGAAGATTCCAGGTTGTGGGCTTCTTGGTCAGAAGCCGTGTCATCAACCATTTTTCCCTTCCCTTTGCTTGTGTGAGGTCGGGACGAAGACGTTCTTTCCCTTCGGGAAGATTCTTGCCTGAGTGGCGAATCTGTCTTCTGAGATTTGGCCTTGTCTGCGACGAGTTGAGTCAACAGGGCCAGGAGTTCATTGATGGCCTCTTGCTGAGATTTGAGCATGGCCTCCTGCTCATCAAGTCTCTTCGCGAGATCTTCATGGTTTCCCGTCATATAAGCGTAGCTCTCATGTTCAACAAAAGAGCTTGATGACTGGGACTCTGCAATGGCTGAGTGTTCATCATTGGAATTGGTTCCCCTGGCTAAACTCCGATAGTTGACAGGGGGAATGGCTCCTGTTCGCGTCCGAGTATGTTGATAAACTCCATCAGACTTATTCAGGAAGTCTTTCAAGCCAGGAGACTGATCGTTCTCTGACTCATCGGAACTAGGAACTGATGATCTCCCTCTGCCGATCATGTTAGAAGTGACTCTAAGGTATTCATCCTCAGAAGTCTTCTTCTTGTGTGAACGCCGTCGTTGGTTGGGTAAAGCAACGTTCGTAAATTGGTTGAACACCAGCAGTTGGGCCGCATATGAGCAGCATTGGCGTCCCGAGAGGACCGTAGGAATCAGTCGTTCACATTGAAATGAACGAATGACTTGTTGCATCGATCTTTCTCTCGATGTGAACTCTCTCGAATCTGTTATAAAGATTCGAGGAGAATTACTCACTGATTGTGAGGTTTGAACTGGAACCCCCAGTCCATGATTGGACAGGACTGGCTCTTGGTGAATATGGATCTGGTTGAGATGCCTTGAATCCATAAACTTCTTATATCCGCCCCTCAACCTAGTCGCGCTACGCAGAGAATTCGGGGGTCTCGCTGCCCGGTCAGCGAGTCGGGGGTCCAGGGGGAGACGCGAAGGTCGCGTTTGGTACGAAGATCGCGTTTGGCGCTTGAAACACAAAGGTCGCGTTTTGGTTTGGTAACGCGAATGTCGCGTTCTTCAGTGTTGACGCGAGGGTCGTATTTTGACTAAAAAACGCGAAGTTGAAGTTCGCGTTCAACGAAGGCTTGAGGTCCACATTTTGGTTGTAAAACGCACCATTGAGGGCCACGTTCAGTCTGGTTCTCGCGAAGCTCATGTTTGGGCTCATAAACGCGAAGTTCAGGGTCGCGTTCAGGCTCACGAACGCGAATAAGTTCAGGGTCGCGTTTAGGCTCACGAATGCGAAGTTCGCGTTGGTTGGAGGATCGATTTTCTCGAAGTTGTGCTCGTCGCTGAGACCTTCTTCTTCGCCGAGCAGCGTTCTTCTTGGCCTGTTTTAAGGCTTTTGAAGAGGCATCATCGGCGTTTATGGAGCTCGTCTCCTCTCTAAGCCGTTTATGGCCTGAAGCACATCGTGTTGACGCGGATGTGGGACATTCAACTCGCTGGGCGAGTTCGGCTGAGGCTAAGCTCGCTCCTGAAGCAGAGTGACTGTTCGACAAATTGCGGCCAAAGGAGAGGACTTTCTTCGGCACTCCAGCAACAGTTAGAGATTTATTCTCCTTGGAGACTTTGTGGATCTTGCGCATAGCCTTGGGGCTAAGGGATCCGGAAGAGATAGCCTCCTCAAACTTGGCTTGATCAAACTCTACCACGAGAGTTTCGACAGTTGTTCCAGTGAGAAGAACATCGGATTGCACCACCACTTCTTCGTCACAGAAGATAATCCCCAGCGGAGTCGCCATCTTTTGTTTGTTGGAAAAATTGTAAAGAAGAGAATAAAGAAAATTGATTTGTATTTCTTTGATTCTGATTACATGCTCGCGTCGAGTTTGCTCTCCGTTGACGATCCGCACGTCTTGATTCACTGGAACGATGTCTTCTCCTCACGATTTGACGTTGTGGAGAACTTGCGTGGCAAGTTTGAGAACTCTGAACGAGTTTAGAAGAACTCTGTCAAAGAGTTGATTTGAACCGAAGATCGGTTAATAAGCCAAGGCTAGAAGAAAGCTCTGGTGGTCGATCTTAGCTGAGGATGAACGTCGATCTCCCTCTTGCTGCCAATTCTCAGATCCGAAAGCTGCCAGTCTCTCCGATCAATCCAGCCAAGAAAAAATCCCACCCCGAACCAGAAGAGAAGACCTTGAACTGAATTGATCTTCAGTTATTTATAGAGGATTAAGGGGGTGAAACCGCCCCTTAAATCTCTCCTAAGTGGTGTGTAACCGCCCCCAAATCGTGGGAAACGGTTTTAGAACCGTTCAACTCATGTTGAATGAGTCAAACGCCCACGTTGGTGTTCAGGACCCTAACCTCACGTCTTTGAATTGAGACGCGAGGTTGGGTGTTCGCTGAACACCAATGAATGCGAGGGTCACTCGCGTTTTGGATTGTTGTAACGCGGGTTCGACCCTGGCGTTTTGGCATTGTAACGCTGGTTTGACCCTGGCGTTTTGATGTTGTAACGCGGGTTCAACCTTGGCGTTTTGATGTTGAAACGCGGGGTTTCGACCCTGGCGTTTTGATATTGTAACGCGGGTTTCGACCCTGGCGTTTTGCTATTGTAACGCGGGTTTCGACCCTGGCGTTTTGATGTTGTAACGCGGGTTTCGACCCTGGCGTTTTGATGTTATAACGTGGGTTTTGACCCTGGCATTTTACTGTTGATACACGGGGAGGACCTCCGCGTCTTGCCTTTGTCATAGCGTTGCAAAGATCATTGTCTTGTAATCTTCGTCTTGGCTCCTTGAGAATATGAGAGTCGTCAGATTGTAACTCCCGATGTTGATTGTGAAGGCTGTTGAAGTAGAGCTTCTATCAGTTGTCGTGAAGGTCGTCAGATTGTAACCTTCAGCAATCTACGCGAAAGTCTTCAGATTACAGCCTTCTGGAAGTCGTCAGATTGTAACTTCCATCATCGGTGTTTGATGGAGGATAAGCTATTTATTGTGATTTTTAGACAGCTTACAATCGCATCAGGAGAATGGGATATTTTTGGCCAACAATGGTTCGTGACGCAATCGAATACGCCCGAGAGTGTCATGCTTGTCAAATACATGCAAATTATATGCATCAACCACCAGAGCATTTACACACGTCAACCACGTCTTGGCCATTCGAGACATGGGGTATGGACATTGTCGGTCCTATTTTTCCCCCTTCAGTCAAAGGTGATCGATTCATCCTCGCAATCACAGATTACTTTTCAAAGTGGGCTGAAGCGATTCCGCTTAGAGAAGTGAAGACGAACAACGTCATCAATTTCATCAAGCATCATGTCATATACAGACACGGCGTGCCGAGACGGATCATTCATGACAACGGTCCACGGTTCATAAGCAACACCTTCGTCAGGTTTTGTGACAAGTTCAAAATTCAAGATGTTTCGTCTACAGCTTATTATCCTGCTGCGAATGGATTAGCTGAGGCGTTTAACAAGACGATCATTAAGATCCTGTCAAAGCTCGTGAAGACCAATAAACGAGACTGAGACGATAAACTCGGTGAAGCACTCTGGGCTTATCGCACCACCATACGCACACCTACAGGGGCCTCCCCATATTCGTTGGTATACGGATGTGAAGCTGTGCTACCATTGGAGATTCAAATCCTATCCCTTCGGATCGCTCTCGCGACTGAGATGACGACGGAAGAACAACATTAGAAACGTCTCGAAGAACTCGAAAGGTTGGATGAAAAACGCTTGGAAGCTCAACAACACATTGAGTTTTATCAAGCCAGAATATCTAGGGCTTTTAACAAAAGAGTCTGACAGAGAAACTTTAAGGAAGGAGATCTGGTCCTCGCTGCTCGCCGACCGATAATCCTCAACTCCAAGAAGAAAGGTAAATTTGAACCCAAATGGGAAGGACCGTTTGTGATAGACACAGTCTACTCAAACGGCGCATATCGCCTGATTACTCAAGAGGGCGCCAGGCAATTAATGCCAATAAATGGGAAGTTCCTGAAAAAGTACTACCCCTAGTACATTCAGGATAACTCATTTACCGGGAAGTTCCTTGAAGAATATTACACTTAATATTCTAGAGGATAACCCAAAATCTTTTTCACCACCAAAATCCCTCACTGATCAATTTCAATTGACAGTGAGTCCACCAAAAATGTCTTTCTGGCCCTCTTGACTCTTTCCATGAACAAGAGATCCACTTTCGATTCAGAGTCCCCTTTCGATAAACGAAAGAACTCCCTTCTTTTTCTCTTTGGTTAAGCCTTCTCATGGTTATAACCGAAGTTGAAATTTCACTTCGATAAACGAAAAAACTCATCTTCAGATTAGATAACCAATCCTATAAAAGGTAAGTTTATCTAGATCTTCCAGATTCTCGAAGTGGAGATCACACTTCTAGTTTTGTTTTCACTAGAAATAGAATATAAAATTCTTCCTTTCCAGAATCAGGGGATAAAATATAAAATTCTTCCTTCCTTGTTTTTCAGGTTCGCCTTCACCCTGAAAGAAGACCAGGAAATAGAATATAAAATTCTTCCTTTCATGCACCAACCTTTTCCAAAATTTATCAATCTAGAATTCATCCTAGGAAGTTTATCCTGAATCCTAAGTAGGGGTAAGTCTGCGCCTAACACGCGCTGCCGGTTTAGTCTTTTTCTGTAGAAAAAGACACCAGAGTTCGATTCTGGGGTATTCTATCCTGAAACCTAAGCAAGGATAAGTCTGCGCTTAACCCGCGCTGCCGGTTAGTTCTTAACCGTTAAAAAGAACACCCGCCCACATATTCAACATTGTGACATGTTGTTATTAATAACACCAAAATCCATGCCTTACACGCATGGGGAATTTCATCCTGAATCCTAAGAAAGGATATGCCGACGCCTAACACGCGTCGCCGGGTTGTAGCCTATTCCCGTAACAATGGCGAGGTCTATGTATTCGACATCATAGCACAAAGTCTCAGAGAATTCACTCTCTTAGCACAACGTTACATGCGGAATGGATTTAGACAATCCGCATGCTAGCCCGATTCAAACGGTAATCGGTAAAGGCTTATCAAACCCGTTGATGGCTGAGGGTTTGCCAAAAATCCTATGAGTATTATGGTCAATCATTTCAAACGGAATGAGGAATCATAATAAAGATAAAGATAAAAACCAGTTTCACTAAGAGAATCAAATGTCAAAGTACTCAGCAAATGAAATCATACATCAAGCCCATGGCTAAAAATCTGCTGACTAAACTTAGATAGCTTCTCATCATAAGCTTGCCTAAGTTCATCCTGCAACTCGGCTCTGATGGACTCTTCAGTCGCGGCTAAAGTCCTCACAGCGACCTCCTCTGTCTCGACCAACTTCTGCTTCAAGGACTTCAGCTCATCAGATAAAGCAGTGTGTGCTTTCTGATCCTGTGTCTTCGTCATCTGAAGAATACTCAAAGTCTCCTCTTTCTCACGGAGTTCTCTTCGGAGCTGGTCTATCTGGGTCTCACAAGAGGCAATGGAAGAATCAAGCTCGTCGAGTGAGGATGATCTAATAGCAAGGTTAGCCTCAACTCGGTCTACCCGGTCCCGCTGCACCTGAATCTCGAGCTCAGCAAGAATCCGAGTATCGCGCCATGTCTGTAAGCGAATATCCAACTCGGCAGCAACGAATGAAGAGGCACCTGCATCCCGGAGCTCGCGAAACATCAGAAGCTCATGCTCTAGGCAGTCAAGATCATCAACTATAGCCTTCGCCAGATCCGGGTATCCTGCATCCCTTATCGAATTTATCCTAGAGTCAAGGAATGGCTTAAACTGGTGAAGGGAAAGTCCACCTTGGAAGACTTTGCCAAGCATAGCATTCACAAAGGAGAAGAAAGAGCGGACTTCTATGCAGATGACGATCTTCTCAGGGTCATTGTCCGATAACAACTCCTTCACGAGGACATTAAGCCGAGAAGGAAGCCCTACACAAAAAGGAAAAATTCGTCAAAAGCCTTAATGAGGAAATAAATGATATTTCTCAGTTGCTTAATTTATACCTCCTTCCCCTTGAGTCACTGGGGGTAGTGGGGGTGTAACGGTTATGGATGTATCGGCTGGTGTAGCTGGTCTCACAGCCGGCTCAACAGGATCAATCTCGACAAAAGCTCCTGTCGAACACAAAACAGAATGCTCAGATGCATCACATTATAGCTGCATTGGTCAAAAATTAGCTAGTCCTATAATTAACTTGAGAAGAGGCACGTACCTTCAAAAGAACCATTCTCGGGATTCTTAGGGAGTGTAGACTCAGGAAACATATCCTCAGGCATCTGGTCATCAATCTGAGGAGAGTCATACATGAAGTGGAGCATAGGAGTGTCCACAAGCAAACCTTCCCCGTCGAAATCTTCGGTTGGGAAATCTGACACAAGAAAATATAAACGCGGCGAAAGAAGAATGAAGAGACTATGACCAAGGAAATGACATACCTCCTACGGATGCTTCAGCTTCTTCACTCCCAAAGTCCATGTTTGCCTCCTGCAATTTATCTAAAAGAGCAAGAAGCATAGAGACGATTAGGGAATGCACGAATTTTGGATCGTTCAACTTCTTCGTGTGCCATCTAAAAGATATATTGTCAATGATAGATGTACCTGGATTCGCTGAATCGGGTCCTACATTGATAGCCTCCCTAACATCGGCAGCTTCTGCATGCTTTTCTACCTGGTACGGTGAGGCAGGCTCACCAGAAGATACAAAATCATGAGGAGCGGGATCGAGACTCATCTCGCCTTCCTCGCGCTCTCCTGTATAGAATGGAAAAGCATGAGCCTGAAATTCTAAACGATCAAGAGAATGGTCTATAGAGTAGATGTTACCTCCATCTCTAGCAGAATCGTCACTAGCCAAATCCATGTCAGATGCTCGCGGATCTGCACGCGGCTTGCGGACTAGTTTCTTCCACCTAGCAGCTGGAGCAACAGTTGAAGGTCTTGCCCGAGTAAAAGGACGGAATTCTTCTTCACTGTCGGTCGCTGTCCCTGAAACATCAGATAGTGGTCAGGACTAACAATTCTGAAATGCAGAGGGAGAAGATAGATGACTAACCTCACTCGAAATCTTCCTCGTAGTCTTCAGGATCTCCGCCTGAGGCCTCTCCAGCAGAACTGAAGGCCTTATTTCCTTCTGCGTCAATTCGGCGGGTCTTGCCCCACGCCCTCTGTGACCGAGCACCGTCCCGAATCACACGAGAATCAACCTGAGAAGCTTCCTCGGCCACTAGCTCTTCAATCGGCTTCACGGGGACAGTTTTATTAGCTGCTAACAACCACCTGCAGCTTAAGAAGGTGAGATTCAACTGCCGCTCAGCACTCGGGAGACTGAACTTAGCACCAGTACAGCCCGTCACGGTCCACAGCCATGCCCGGAGACCGTCCACCAAACGGCCAGAGAACTACTGAAAATAAGTGGAAAACGCCCAACACTTGTGGACCTGTAGCTGCTGTCTAACGTCAGGGAATCCTCGGCCCTCCCACTTGCCATTCTCAAATAACTGTAGTAGGGGAATGGAGGGGTCTGTGGCATACGGTACTGACATCATATCAGAACGATGAAGGACGAACCAAGCCATCAAATAAGTGTACGGAAGCTCCACCTTAATGGTAGGAATCTGAGTCGGCGATTCACTTTCTTTCCGTGTAAAAGCACTAGAAATTTGTCGAAGCCCTCGATGAATGTTAGCCACCATCACCGGAAGAAGCGAAAGTTCCTTTTTGTAGGCAAGTTGAACCGCTGGGTAGAGCACTTCCAATGGCAAAGCGTCACCGGACTGATACGGGACCACGCATTTCTTTAACCAGATGGCGAGGTAACCAGCAAGAAGGGTCATCGGCCGAATCGGTGCGGTCCTATGCCATAAGAATGGTTTAAACTTGGTCCCTACAGGAAAGCCACTCTCAGGACTGCTAATGGTATAGGAATGATGGTCAATCTTCTTCAGTAGACTATTAACCCCTGAAGGAGTGAGTGGTGCCAGCTCACAAATAGCCTCGCCAGAATTGCTCTCTAGATTTCTGAACAAACAAGACGCGAACTGCTTCAGGCTCACATTTGATTTAGTCCTCTTCGCTAAAGGCTCAGACTGCGCTAAAGCAATATGATAGTGACATGTGAGATCCCATAAAGTCTCATAGCGGTCGGGCATACGGTCCTTCAGCTGACTCAATTCATGGTTGGAAGGAAAGTACTCCTGTTATAACATCTGACCCATGGGCAAACCAGAAATTTTGTGCATCTCATGGAGAGCCAAGCCCAACTCCCCGTGCCTAGTCAGAAAAGTGTTCGAATCCGGGTTATAGAGCTCGTACAAAGCGAAGAAATGCTTCGCGCTGACAGGCAAGCCATACATGGAGGCACGAATAGCTGCGTATAGACCACAAGCGTGCAACTCCTCGCTCCATTGGCTTAAGATGTATTTCATCATGCGAGTCCACCAAAGCTTGTCTAAAGAATGGACCCAGCCATAAAATCTATGACGCGTCACAGGCATCTCCCGTCCTAAGTCAGCGAGGCGATTCCTCAAAGTAGAGGCAGAGGCAAGAAACTCGTTACGCGGCGGTGCGTCTAGTCCCAGTACTCCAGGACGCGATCCAATGATATGATTCCTGCTCGAACCAGGAGCTGCCTGATGAGTGATATAGCCACAGTGAACGCTCTCATGCTCCTCCGTCAAGCGCCACGACATCTCCCGTTTAGCAGCCTGACGCCTAAGCTCAGTCAACGAGCGGTGTCGAGGAATCTTCGGCAAATATATAAAACCACCGCTATTCTTATGAAGCCACTGCTCGGCATCAATGAACATTGCATCAGGATCTCTGACAGAATCGCCAAATAAAAAGTCAGTCTTCCTGAGAGACTGAATAGAACTGGCATCCATCACGAAAGGCGCATCTGTAATCAACTGTCGAAGAGCTCGATGTCCACCTTCCTTCACCACTTGGGCAACCTCTGTCGACGTGCCCGAAACAAACGGAAGAGTAAGGGGAATGGGTGAAAAATCATCGGACGTCGAATAATACTCGTCACGACGTCCGTTCACCGCATGAGATGAAAATGCTCCGGAAGGATACTCCACTGAAAACAAGCAATTAAACGTTTGTTAATTCCAGTTATAAAAGGAAATTGAACTCATCTTACAAATGGGTAAGATAGAGTTATTGCCTTATAAAGGGTGAGACGATTTGGCCACATTGTGCATTAATAAGATAGGGTATATCGACAATATATCCCTGCCTTATAAGGCACAATGCAGCGTCAAAACGTCCCCTTTATTTTGAGATATGGTTTTAACCAAGCAAAACCTATCTTTAAAGCGTCGATCCTCACCAAGGAGAATCAAGGCTCTTCCCGATTGCCTCACCAAGAAGAACAAAATGGGGATAAAAGGGACCAATTTGCAAATTTCCAAGAAAAAAAGGACTAATTTGTAAATTTCTAAAAAAATAGCTCACCCCGACGCAGCAGGGGAGCGACCTCTCGGGACACGCGACATAATGATCTGCAAAATAAATTAGGGGATCAAATCCAGAAAAAATTTCCCTTTTTATTGCAATTCTACCCCCCTGAAAGAGGAGCTCGAGGTGCCAAATTATAATCCTAACCCTCATATGCAATCTCACAAATTCATATACTGAATTAAATATGAGATAAGCCAAAATTGTGGAGGATTTACCTGAGGAAAAGCTCGTGGATCCAATAAAAATCATATCTTGAAAGAGGCTCGAATCACGTGCTCGAGGGGCCTGAGAGAAATTTTTATATGGAGATTTTTGAGAGATTTTTCAGTCTAAGATCCAAAGGAAGGCTAGATCTAAGACAAATATAAGGATTTGAGGGAGAAAGGATGCACGAGGGAAGAAAAATCAAGAAAATTGGACAAAGGGGGGGCCGGCCCTAGAGAGGACGAAAAGAGAGGCTTTTATAGGTGAACCAGTCTTGAACCAGACCGGACCAGGTTGAACCAGACCAGACCAGTCCAAATCAGTTCAAAGGAGGCTGAACCAGGCCAAACCAGGCTGAACCAGGCCAAACCAGACTGAACCAGACCAGACCAGGATGAACCATTCTGAACCAGTCTTGAACCAGCCCTGAACCAGCCTTGAACCAGGTTGAACCAGTCCTGAACTAGGTTGAACCAGTTTAAACCAGATTTGAACCAGAACTCAAATTGAAGCTGAACCGAACATCGAAACGACTTCAAATCGACCGAGGGTTCAATCCTTTGTTTATTCTGTCCTCTCCCACACATTCGGAAGGGTCGGAAGATTTTTTGAGCCTAATCACTGCCTTTTTTGGATCATTATTAGGCCGGTTCGGCTCATTCGGACATGAAAAATACTCCAATAAGGTATACGAGTATAAACTATTCCCTATTTTTGGTTGAGAAGTTTCTGGAGAATATCTTTTCTAAAAATATTCTTAAGGATAACTCAACAAAACTACACCGGACAACGCGTCGCAAATAAAGACTCAACGCCAACAATCGAGGTTCAGTTCTATGTTGAACCAACAAACACGAGCTAAAGATCAGAAAATCAGGAATCGACTTCAAGTTTAGAATTTCGATAATGGTCAGACAATAAATACAGCACCGGAACCCTTACAGACATTCGACAAAGTACCGAATAGCCTGAAGGATTGAAGGAATCAAGAACAGAAGCCATTCCAAGGTCCCGTTACACCGACTGAAGGTTGGGACAATCATATCCAAAGTATTCCAGACTCTTCTATAAAAGAACAAGGCTGAAATACTTTGGAGGGGGTATCTGTAGGCGTATAAAACTGCCTATAGGTCCCTGAACACAGCTCGACACGGTGATTCGACAAACCAACGAACCATCGGGTGACATATCTAAACACGAGCATCAGTCCACAACATTGAAGCCAAGTGACACGCAACGAAGCGGATTAACGAGGCGACGAGGTTAACGAATCGCACGCAAGACATTGAAGCCAAGTGACACGCAACGAAGCGGATTAACGAGGCGACGAGGTTAACGAATCGCACGCAAGTAGCGGATTGCATCCATTCGCATGCGGAATCAAGCTAACGGTTCGGTGAGTCAACGAGTCATCCAACCATAGGACGGATTCGAACTCAAACACCAAGGTGGATTTTCTGCCAAATTGGGATCCGGACACCAAATCAGAGTCTAGATCAACAATAAAACTTGGATAAACCGCGAAACTGAACAACGGACGCAACGGCGAGCACCCGGCCAAAAACCAAGCCACCCAAGGGTGCGCTCGGTCGGCCGCAGCCAACCTAAAGGGTTGGCCCGCGTAGCCAAGCCACCCCAAGGTAGCGCTCGGCCGAGGCCCGAGCCCCCAAGGGTGGCTCGGCGCGCCGAGGCACCAAGGCGTGGTCGGCGCGCGAGCCACCCATGGGTGGCTGCGCGGCCGAAGCCACCCATGGGTGGCTCGGCCACCTGTGCCAAGGCACATGTTTGAGTGCCTATAAATAGGCTCAGGGGAGCTCATTTGTGGGAGGTTGGAATTTTTGACGGCGAAGCTCTGCTGAATTGAGATATGAACATTGGATATTTGAAGCTTTGAAGACTTGCTCTTTCAGATCCGGTGCTCGGCGATCGTCCACGTCAAATAAGGCAGGAGTTCGAGAGGGATCGGATCTGAGATCTACGCGGTTATCCTCTGGATCAAAGCTTGGCCTTTGATCCCGAGAAGGCTACTATTTCCTTGGTGAAATAGTACCCTGGCTGTTATTTCCTTCGTGAGATAACACCCGTTACACCGTGTAGATCCGACCGGATCTAGATCGCGCGGTAGTCCACGGATTAACCCCGGCGCAGGAGAATAACCCACAAAAGCGAGTGACCGCAAAACAGGAGCTCGTGATTCGTTCGAAAAAGGAAAGTTGTAATCTTTTTATTTTTTTCTTTGATTTTGTTGTAACCGGATCTTATAAAAAGACCGGATCTTTTGTAATCGAAAAACAGTTACTTGAGAGAACAATGAATTCAATGAAGAAAGCTACGATTTTTCCCGCGAACAGGAATCAGTCGTTCTTATCCAAAAATAGGGCTCCTAAAGCCTATAAATATAGCCCCACGGCCTTCATTTTTTTAGATCTGAAATTCTCGAGCGTTAGCGAAGCCCTGCCGATTTGAAGACTGATTGAGCACGAATTTTAGAAGAGAGGAGGAGATCGGAGCGAGTTCGTCAGCACGAAGAAGAAGAGTTCGTCAGATCTACAGTTCCCGTGTTCTTCCCTTGAGATTACCCCGTTGCGGTGATCTCGAGAAGAGTGATTATCTCACTGTTGTCGAGATAATTACTTCAGTTTCTTGAGTCCTTCGTGAATCATCGAAGCTCTGGATCTGATCTGGTCGATTGGTAGTCCACGGATATCAATGTCCCCATCACCGGCCAAGAACCCACGCAAGAAAGAGCCGATAAACGATTCTTGTGTTTATTTTCAAGAGAGTTGTAATTTTTATTTTTGTTATTTTAATTTGTTGTAAATAATTAAAGTTGTAATGAAATCGATAACGAAGGCGACTTTCAATAAAAACAAGCTGGTGACCATAGTGGGAGCCAACAGTCTCTCTGTCGAGGCTGTCGTGACGCAACCGGCGATCAAGATCCCGGTGAACGAAGAGGTCGAATACGAATTCGACCAGCAAAAGTTTGAAGAGTATCTCTCTTCCTCCTCCTCCAGATCTGCCTCTCCTCCCAAGTGTAGGAAGGCCTCCTCTTCTGGAAAAACCTGCTAGACTTCAGGCTCGAAGATCCAAGATCCTCATGTCACCATTGCACTTACACCTCGCGATGCCCCTCCAGCGTCCAATGAGGTCCAAGCTGTAGATCTGGGCCTCCCCTCCAGCAAAAGCTTAACTGGCGAAGACGTGCCAACTCTATCGAAGAGAGCATGCCAAAGACAACGCCAACACATTGCACATCAACTGGCCAAGGCTTTGGAGCCAATGGACGGGATCTGCTATGATGTGGATCTAAAATCTAGGAAGCATCGAGAACAACAATGGTGAGCAAACAACCCCTCCTCCAAAGCAGAGAAGAATGAATGGGCCCGCGTTAAAAGTACCTGCTCTACCCTTGAGGAGCGAATCCAGAAGCGCCGCGCATTGCACACGCACGTCCGAGTCCTTTTGCAAAAAGCAAAAAAAATGCAGAAGGAAGAGGCGGTTAAAAGATCACCCAATCACAAACTGGTTTGGATACCAATGGCAAAGTCAGCGCCTAAGGTAAAAGTGGACGAAGTTACCATTCGGCCTTCGTCAACTTCAGATCTCGTTTCCCCTATCCCTGTACCTCCAATGGAGCCATATGGTAGCATGGATCTCACCAAATTCAGAGTTTCCCTGAAAGACCGCCTTGGTCCTCTCCCCGAAGATCGAGGTAAAGCACTTGTGAAGGAGCGATTGGGGTCATTGAAAGGTTCCCAAACGATAATTCAGGCTGGGGATCGTACTAATCCCCCCAATAACAATAATAAAGGGAAGACTCCTATTACCGACCGCATCGGATTGCAAGTCAAAGTTCAAGAGCCCGTTAGAGTTTCACGCTCACGAAGACGTAAATATGAACGAGTGACACTTAGAGACACAATTGAAGCATCATATCCCCAGAGGGAAACATGTTCGTTCGATGACGATGTTATACCTAGGAAGTCATGCCAACACATGATGGTTTGCTCCGGTCATCAGACCGACGAGTTGTACTATCAAGCTGGGGGTACAAATAAGTCCCAAAAAAGAAATACCTTAGACACGGACTTGTACTATCCATGTGCTAAGATAATCAAGGCGGTGTTGTCAGAATGCTGCTACCCTAAGTCCCCACAAAGGGTTTTGGTGTTTGAAAGAATCTCCACCAGTACATCCGAGACTAAGCCGAGGCGTTTCCGTAGAAGAAGGTCAACCAGTACAAGTAAGGAGCTCTCACGAGTTACTATCAATATGGTCGATAAAGGTAAATCCGTATGACGCTTCAGTCCTAAACCTTTTGAAGAAGTATCTCAGCGCATGACTTTTCTACGATCTGAAACTGTCAGACCTAGACCCAGAAGGTTACGATCTTCAGATGATGAAACGTCAGATGCTTGCTCGGCGTTGGCTTCTGATGATACGACATCCAGTGCAGGACAATCTTACGAATCATTCATGATTAGCGCCGAGCAAGTGGCGAAGATTCTTGAGAACACTTTAGCCAAGCAGAAAGATAATTTTAAATTTGAAATAGAGATAGCTATGCAGCAATTGAGAGATATGCACAGCCAACAAATTGTAGCGCTGATGAACCAGCAGGGAGAGTCCAGCCGTTGTAATAATCCTAATCAGGTTGATAGTGATCGGGAAGTGGACGAGAACGCCAATATGGAAACCCCTCTCGTTAATAAAAATGTTGGGGGTGGACACTCAGACAACAACAATACAAAGGAGGATCATGTCACTTCTCCCCGTAATCGCTCGAAGAAAGATATGAGCGAGGATAAAAAGATGAGGGACTTGGAGATCAAAATCAACACGTTGATGAGTGCTTAGGAGGTAAAGAAGTCCGAAATACCATGCCCATACCCGAGGGAATGGGAGTCAATTCCATACCCAGTATAGTTTAATCTGATTAACTTCATGCTGTTCGACGAAAAGGGTTCCCCCACCCAGTATTTGACATATTTCAAGTCCAATTTGGGGATAATCTCCGGCAATGAACCTTTAATGGTACGGTCATTCGTGGGTACTCTTCATGGAGCAGCCTTCAATTGGTATCGCCACCTCAAGCCGGGGAGTATCAACAGTTAGGATGACATAGAAGACATGTTTCTTACGAATTTCTTCGATGATGATACCCGAAGTTTCAATCGGAATGTTGTTTGATGAGAAACAGAAGGATGGAGAGTTGGTGGAGAACTTCGTTAAAAGATTTCGGAACAAAGCGATGAATTGTCGAGATCCGGTCAGTGAAGATTTTATCCTTGAGACTTGTCACAACAACCTTTCACTAGATATCCTGAAAGCCATGGGAATGGCGCTATCCAAAACTTGGAAGGACTTAAAAGTGCAAGGAGAACAAGCCGAACGTTTCCTCAAAAGGAAGAAAGTTGAAAGAGTTCAAACGACGACTAATACTCCGAAGCAGAATTTTGTTCCTCAAGATAAAGGGAAAGCTCAAGTGAATGCGGTGGATGCAAACCAGACGTTCGAATTACAACCACAACAGCAGCAGCAACCATGAAAGGGGCCTCAACAATCGCAATGGCAACAGAGGTCACAAAAGCCAAAGACTACCAAACAAAAATTCCCAAAAGTTTATTCTTTCAGGGAGGACGAGGTTCCTTGTCTCTTCAAACACCTCGTGGAGAATAACAAGATCAAGTTACCCCTAATCCAAGATCATGAAGATGCCAAGAAGGTTAATGACCCAAAATACTTTGCATTTCATAGAGAGGTGCATCATCCTACCAAGGCGTGTTACGCCCTCAAGCATAAAATCCAAGCGTTGATCGATGTTGGAGTCCTTACGGTGAAATCGGCCAAGGAAAAGAAGGTGGGTGCAAATGCCATATCAATTAGCTTCGGTTCTGTTCCTTTGAACTGGTTCCAGCCTTAGCCCGTGATAAATGTAGCGGTGAAGATCGTCAATGACGATCCTCACAGACAACGCCAGAAAGGATTTGTGCCACACATAGCCCCAAATGGCGAGATTCTCTGGGTCCATCCTGATCTGATCGAAGATGAACAATAGGCTGGGTCGTCATCTAAGAAGAAGTCAAAGGGGAATAGAAAGTCCTGTTATGGAGTTGTAAATATTCTAGAAGAAAATAATGAAGGAATTCCTACTTTCCCACTCTCCGAAGATGAGCAAGAGGTCTTTGCTACCAGGAGTGGAAATGAGTATCATTTTAAGTATCTGAGTGCTTCCGATCAATTGGCTAAACAGGGGGTAGCTAAAACCATTCCCTCTAAGACATTAGTGGAAATAGGGGTGGTCACAACTCCCCCAACACCAGTTGAAAAGACTTCTTATAACCTACTGTTGGGTCGACCTTGGATCCATAGTAATGTTATAGTCCCTTCTACCCTCCATCAGTGTCTTAAGTATGTGATAGTGGTCGTACATAAGCAACCGTTTAAGGGGTTAGAGAATTATTTTAGTGACTTTCTTCTCTACGGTGTTGAATCTAATACTAAACCATCGGCCCATGGTACGGACAGCAGAGAAGAAGCTGATACCGAAGCTGGGTTTGGTTACAACGGTAATTTTGTACTTAATGACATTGTACCCATTGTAATCAATCTTGATGATGGAGAGTCATCGAATAGTAGTTGTAATTGGCAACTTGCCGAAGAAGTAGCAATAAATGATGATTTAGAGTACTTGTTGTGTCCCGATAATATCATGAAGGGGTTATACAACGACCCTAACTTGTATGTACCACTTAAATCATGTTGCATGACAAAGAAACATGTTCAGGATTTATTCGGAACAATGCTCGTCATTCCTGCGAAGACAGGAGGTGAAAAAGAAGACATCTACAGTAAAGGGAAAGAATTTTCAATACTGGATCACTTCTTGGAAGAAGATGACGATGATGATAAACCGGCCCCTCATTTATTCAGATTTGACACAAAAGCACGTAAACTCATGGATAGATATGGACATAACTTTGCACTCGAAGAGGGTCTTTGTTTTGGTCGAGGTCCGCGAGTTCCACCTCGTATGGCCTATGTACCAAAAGGGAAACCCGATAACTATTACAGCCACAGAAGAGGTTTAGGCTATGTCTCATTGTCCAACGATGAGTGTTGTTGGTAGGTCATTGATCAGATTGCTAATAAGGGTAAAGACGGATATTCTTCCGACTCATTAGCCTGGGATTCCGACGCTAGTCTTGGAGAAATGTTCAAAAGGCTAATGTCGAACATGGCTATGGTCGACCCTGCCACAATAGAGGAAGATGACCAAATGCCGACTTGGGAAGACCCTTGGGTTCATCACCTGAGTATGTAGTACAGTGATAGGTTTGAACAAAGGGAACCCCCTACCGAAGATCAAATAATCCAGGTGAAAATAGGTGACAAGGATAATCCGAAACCGATATTCATTAGCGACAGTCTCCCTCCAAATGAGAGAGAAGAGGTAATTACCCTCATTAGGGAATATATCAATGTTTTTGCTTGGAATTATGAGGATATGCCTGGGCTCGTTCCAAATGTGGCAATGCATTACCTTAATATTAAGTCGGATGTCAAACCTGTCAAATAGCAACAAAGATGGTTTCGTCCATAAATTATCGAGGCAATCGAGTCCGAAGTTAAAAAGCTTATCGACTCGGGTTTCGTCAGGGAGGAGCAACATCCTGAATGGCTTGCCAATATTATCTCAATCCTTAAGAAGAATGGGAAAATCAGGATTTATATCGACTTTAGAGACCTTAACACCTCCTGCCCGAAAGACGATTTCCCTCTTCTAATCATAGATGTTATCATCGACAATACGTGTGGATTCGAGAGAATGTCCTTCATGGATGGATTTTCCGGTTATAATCAAATAAAGATGCATCCAGATGATGAAAAGCGTACCGTGTTTAGAACACCCCTCGGTGTTTTCTGTTACACAGTTATGCCCTTCGGCTTAAAGAACACAGGTGCCATATATCAGAGAGCCATGTCAAAGATTTTCCAAGAGCATCTCCGGAAGACTGTCGAATGCTATGTGGATGATCTAGTTGTGAAAAGTCGTGACAAGAATGATCACATCAAAGATTTGAAAATGATGTTCGAGCTGATACAGACTCACCAATTGAAGATGAATCCTACCAAATCTTTCCTCAGAATGTCCAGCGGTAAATTCCTTGGTTTCGTCATCACCAGCAAGGGTATTCACATCGACCCTGTTAAAGTGAAGACAATTAACGAGCTGCAACCCCTGAGAAACCTTAAGGAACTCAGAGGATTACAAGGACGGTTAGCTTATATTCGTCGGTTCATCTCGAACCTTTCGGGGAAATGTCAACCATTCCCTAGGCTTTCAAAGAAGGTTGTGTCATTCGTATGGGACGACGCTTGTCAAAAAGCGTTCGAGAATATTAAAGAATATCTCTCGAGACCCCTGTGCTTATTTCACCGAAATCAGGCAAACCGTTCTTGATTTATGTCAAGGTGACAAGCTACTCGTTAAGTGCATTACTTGCACAAGACGACGATAACGTCCACGAACAAGCAGTATATTACTTGAGCCGGACCCTTGTGGGCACCGAATCTTGGTATCCAGTGATTGAGAGGGAGTGTCCCACCTTAGTATTTGCTATTCAAAAGATGCAGAACTACTTGGTCGGACAGACTATTTACGTCATTTCAAATGCTAACCTAGTCCGAGTATTCATGACACAGGCCGCTTTCATGAATTGGCGGCTAGCGAAGTGGGCCTTGCTTCTATCCTAATACGACCTACACATTAAGTAACAAAAGTCTGTCAAAGGCTAAGCTATTTGCGATCTCCAAGCAAATAACCTAACTACGGATACTACCAAGGTGTACGATGATCTGCCAGATGAAACCCATGAAGCCAACGTAACTTCCCATCAACAGGTGTGGTGTTTGTACTTCGACGGTGCTTCTCTGGCAACTAATGTAGCAAGTGCTCCTGTATGTTCTAAGATTTCTTCCAGAGTTGGAGTTGTCTTAGTTTCCCCGGAAAAACATGTGATGCCTCGAGCATACTCGCTGACCGAGCCGTGCTCGAATAACGTAACCGAGTATAACACGCTGCTTATTGGACTCAGCTTTGCTAAAGAGCTGGGAGTCGAGTATCTTGAAGCTTTTGGTGACTCTCAACTGGTAGTTAAAAAAGTTCAAGGGGTTAGAAAATAAGATTTTATGCCATACCATAGGATGGCCGTTGAGATGGCGGAATCGTTCGAAGGATTCTTCATTGAATACATTCCACGCTTACAGAACGCCTACGCGGATGCGTTAGCAGCATTAGCGGTATCTCTAGCGCAGCCTCCCGAAACGGAATAGTTCGTTACGATAATAACTCATCAACTCTTCGTACCAATCTATGATTTAGACGATAGAGAAGAGGATATTAAAGAAGGGTATTTAACTCAAGTTAAGTTTGAACCCCAAGATTGGCGTTTCCCTATCATCGATTACATCTTACATGGAATTTTACCAGAAGACGTGCCGAGCGCTATATCGTCGGGGGTATGATGGTTTACTATTATGTTGCTTATCCACTAAAGAGGAGGAAGAAATCCTCAGGGAGACACACGAAGGAGTTTGTGGCACACACCAACCTGGCCCCTAACTTTATGACCACATCAGAAGAATGGAATATTTTTGGCCCACCATGATAAAAGACGTAGTCGCGTACGCACGAAAGTGTCATGCGTGTCAAATACACACGAATTACATGCACCAACCCCCGGAGCATTTGCACCCTTTAGCCACATCATGGCCTTTCGAAACTTAGGGATCGGACATTGTTGGTCCTGTTTTTCCCCTGTCCATCAAAGGCGATCGGTTCATCCTAGCGATTACAGATTACTTCTCCAAATGGGCTAAAGTGATTCTGCTCAAAGAAGTAAAGACGAGTAACGTGATTACGTTCATGAAGCACTATATTATCTACCGATATAGTGTCCCAAGGTGAATCATACACGACAATAGGCCCCAGTTTGTCAGTAACGCCTTCATTAAATTTTGCGAGAAGTTCAAAATTCAAGACGTCTCATCGACAGCTTACAATCCCACAACAAACGGGTTAACAAAGGCCTTTAACAAGACTATCATAAATCTTTTATCAAAACTCATGAAAACTAATAAACGATATTGGGATGATAAGCTCCGCGCAGCCCTATAGGCCTATCGTACCACAGTCTGCATGCTGACAGGATCGATGCTATACTCTTTGGTATATGGTTGTGAAGCTGTTCTTCCATTGGAAATTCAAATTTCATCACTTCGGATCGCTCTTGTAACAGAGTTAACAACTGAAGAACAACACCAGAAATGTCTCGAATAACTCGAGATGCTCGACGAGAAGCGTTTGGAAGCCCAGCAGCACATTGAGTTCTACCAAGCCAGAATTTCCCGAGCTTTTGATAAAAAAGTTTGGCAACGGAGTTTTAAAGAAGGAGACTTGGTCTTAGCGGTCCGACGACCCATGATCCTTAATTCCAAGAATAAAGGCAAATTTGAACCCAAATGGGAGGGGCCGTTCGTAGTAGAGACAGTCTACTCGAATGGCGCATATTGTTAGACCCTAGAGGGGGGGTGATTAGGGTCTTATGCTAATCTAATCCGATTTTATACCAATTAAAACTAATAACATGTTATCCTAGCAAGATTGAAATACAATAAGATAAATGAGCTAGGATAAGCAATAAGAACAATGAAATATATCCTAGCAAGAGATGTACTATGAGATATATATGCAAGGATATGAAACTAACACAAGAGTAAACAAAATGAAACAAGATAGTGGATGATAGAAACAATGAGACAATGGCGAAATGAGCAATGACCACAAATAAGAATAAACGCCAAAACACACTCAAACACAATCAAATGATCATGGAGTTCGGACCTTCCGTCCTACATCTCCGCTCCCCACTCCCGGGGAGAAATCCACTATCACGACCGGGTTTTCTACGTTTATCCGAATAACGTTTACACCACACAATACGGTTTTCTAGTTTACTGAAAACTCTACAACTAACACACTCTTGAACTCTACAACTAACACACTCTTGTAATCTCACTCTACACCCTCTCAAGTGTTGAACTAGACGTGTCTCTCTCAAGTGCTCGAATACAACCTCTCCCTAGGTTCGTCAACCGACGCCACTCCTCTTGGGACGATCCCCAACTCTCGCCACACACTTCTCTCGGTGTACAAGTGTATTACAAAAGTGATCTTACAATTAGGCTCAATACAATAATTGTTTGTTCTCTACTATGGATGAGAACACAATGAAAGCTCACACTCAATGTTACAACTCTCACAACCCTAAATATATTATGAATGTAAATACAATAAGCTCAAGTGGGTGTGTGTAACAATGAGTAAAATCAAATCTAAACTCAATATAAAACTAGCTTTAATAGAAATGATAATCAACAAATAATTATAAATAAAAGCTAGAGTTGAGTTTAGGAAAACTTCTCTAGATGACAAGAGAGAGGATGATGAAATGTTCCAAAAATACAATTGATAATCTCCTCAAGCTCTTGTAAAACTTTCTTCATAAACCAAACCCTTAAACAAGCTTAAAACAAGCTTAAACTCTTTTTATAAAACATTCTCTTGTTGTATATAGAGCTGAAGGTAAAAGGGGGTATTTATACAAACCCCAAAACCAAGAGAAAGCCAAGAAAAAGACCAAAAAACCACACTGCAACGGCTCTGGAAACTAGCCGTTGGAACTGATCTGACAGAGCGGCGGTCGACCCCGGCGGTCGACCGCGAACAACAAAAAATCAACAGAAAACTCCAGAGAGATTCTTTTTCCGACGGTCGACCGCCGGCGATGTCGCACCGCCGGAGAAAAGAAATTCTCAGCTGTCACGGTCGCACCGCTGTTATGGCACGCCGTCGACCGCGAAAGTTTCTGCTGCACACTATGCAAAAGACTCAGACGCGGTCGACCGTGAACTAATACATGAAATACAGGTTTTGAAAAACTATTTGTTGATTTTAAAACATTGTTTAAAAATATCAAATAAATTTTAAAAAATGTAAAACTTTGGGGATTGATTGTAGACATGATAATAAACATATAAACGAAGAAATTTTTCAAATTGCATTTCTCAATTGTGAAAACTCATGTATTTTGCAAGTATGTCCAAAACATGAAAAGTTGATATACATGAAATTTGATGTTTTGACATAAACACAACTTTTAAACATTTTTAAACGTTCTTATAGACTTAATAAAGGATATAAAAAGTTGTTATGAAGTCTATAAACTAGAAATATAATATTTTCACAAATATGCATATTCTATGCAATATTTTCTAAAACACAAATATGTAATCTCATATTTATAAACATGGAAACCCAAAAACATTTATGTATATATATATAACTATATATATATGCATAGAAACTAAAAACTTGTATGTATATATAAAACTATATATACATAGAAACCAAAACTACAATGTGTGTGTATATGATATCGAGCTTAAAGTATTGAACACACATAATATAAATCTAAACTAATATACCCAAGCAATCTTGATCTTCAATAAGCTTGACTTGGTAATCTTACGGATGAAGCAGAAACTTGAATCTTTAACTTGAATTGTATGGCTTCACACCGACATTCCACCAACCTCCATTGGATATAATCGTTGAAGTGCAATTCCATCCATCCTCCAACACGTTGTTTGTCTAGAATAAATACGAAAACACAAACACTAGACAAACAACATCCATCCATCCTCCAACACGTTGTTTGTCTAGAATAAATACGAAAACACAAACACTAGACAAACAACATTAGAAGTAAATTGTTTGTTACACTAGACAAACAACATTAGAAGTAAATTGTTTGTTAAACATCATCAAAACAAGAAGGCCAACACATATCGCCTTATTACTAAGGAAGGCGCTTGGCTCATGATGCCTATAAACGGGAAATTCCTAAAAAAAGTACTACCCTTAGTACGTTTGGGATAACCCATGACATGGGAAGTTCCCAGAAGAATACTATGTGGGGTATTCTTAGGGATAACCCGGTAGTTACAAAAGTTATAAGCAAGAAATCCCCGTTTGGACTCTGAATGTCATCAATGATGGAATCTATCTCATTTTCGGGATTAAATTCACCAACTTTCGTGAATAGTTTTGTTGAGACGAGATTCGATCACTTTGATAAATCAATCTTCCCTCACGAAACCCCTACTGTTGTTTGACAATTTGTAATCTTTCACCACAAAGTCCCTCACTAATCAAGCCAATTGACGGTGAGTCTACCAAAATTCTTATCGGTTAAATCCATTCAAACCATCGTCGTGTTTGTGCATTTAACACTCGTGTTGATAAAACACTAACACTACACCTTTTCCGCCAATCTTTAGCAATTTCAAACTTTGCGTGTTAAGTACTAATCACTTGGCATCGAAATTCTCTATTGAGTGGCTAGTACAAATCGACATTTTCACTGCTATCTGTATTCCACTCCCTCTGCTTTCTTTGTCAAACATATAAAAGATAAGGCCAAAACCAGAATCCCCTCTCGATTCCTTCCATGAACAAGAGGTTCACTTTCAATTGAGCAATCAAACCTATAAAAGTTAGGATTGCCACAAACCCACTTGGCCAAACCTATAAAAGTTAGGGTCAAACTTCGAATTTCAGTTCGATAAATGAAGAGCTATTTTTAGTTTAAGCAACCAATCCTATAAAAGTTAGGGTTACTTGATGGTTGCTTGAATCTTCCCGATTCTCGGAGTGGAGATCCGACTCTTAGTTTCATCTTTTCGGATTCTTAAGGTGGAGATCCTACCTTGAGTTTCCCCTGCAAGTAGAGACAGGGTATAAAATTCTTCCTCTTCAGTTTTGGGAGATACAATATAAAATTCTTCCTCTCCCACTCTGGGTTTTCTCTTTACCCTTATAAAAGACATATTTCTCAACTTCAAATCCACGCACTTCATGCGTGGGGGATTTTATCTCAAACCCTAAAAGAGAGATAAGTCTGCGTCTAACACACGTTGTCGGTTTAGTCTTTCACCAAATGAAAAGACACCAGAATACGAGTCTTGAGACTTTTATCCTGAATCCTAAGTAAGGATGAGTAAGCGCCTAACACGCGTTGCCGGGTAGTCTATTCCCGTGATAAAGACAAAGTCTACGTATTCCACATCGTAGCACTAAAAGAATTAATTCTTTTAGTATAACATTGTATGCAAAACAAACTTATATAATCCGCATGCTAGCCCGATTCAAATGGTAATCGGTAAAGGCACATCAAATCCGTTGAAAGCTGAGGATTTGCTAAAAATCCTAAGTCTACATCTAACATACGTTGCCGGTTTAGTCCTTCACCGAATGGAAAGACACCAGAATACAAGTCTAGTGTAAAACCCTGATAATTTATGAATAATAAAATTAATGTGTGATAAATTATGATATGTGGATATTTAGTATGATAAATATCATTTAATGGTATATGAGTATAATACCATGTATTTTGAGTATGAACGAGTTCATACATGAGAGATAGAAGAGTAGAAACATGCACAAATGGCCAAACTCATGAGAAACTAGAAAATCCCAGTCCGGTCGACCATCGCGGTCGACCACAGCCCGGTCGACAGCCACCGTCGATCGTGATACCTGCAGTTTATTTTTTCTCCTGTTTTGAGTTGGTTTCGGATTTCTAAACCCATATCCGTTTTCCCCTGATATATATATGAGTTTTTTTATGATTTTCTCAGTTTTCCTAAGAACCCTAACAGCCACCAAAACACCCCAAACCCTAGTTTGATTTCTTGGAGAATATTTTAGGTTTTCAAGTGGATTTTCGGGTGATTCTTGGCTTTTGGAGTGGAGATCTTTTTCAACCTTGCTTCTAACATGTTTTCCTGCAACCAAAGAAGAGTATCATCTCTGCTAATCCCCCTCCTAGTTTTCAAAACGTTTTTAAACAGTTTTAAACATGTTTGTTAGATCCTAAATGACTAGTTTATGAATAAAGTCAACTTCTTTTGTATTATATGTAAAGAGACTAGGTCTTTCTATGCTAAAAAGGTTGACAACGATTTTTACAGAAGTATTTAAGACCTGAAGATGATTTTAAAACGTGGTTAATCTGAAGAAAGAAGTTTGATTCGTTGTTTTGAGCTTTTATGCATGTTTTAGGGTTTTGAATACAAATCAAACGCATAAAATTATGTTTATAATTATTGAGTTGTTTTCAGATGTTCATATCTGCTGTGACATGGTTGCATACAAATTTTATGAAGATTTAGACATGTTTACATCGAGAAAACACGACATGAACACGACACACACACAACCAGTTTGAAAAACTAGAAACAGGGTTCACGGTCCACCGCCACGGTCGACTGCGTGTAGGACAGAGACCTGGGTAGTCTCTGGAACCCGTCACGGTCGACCGCCATGGTTGACTGCCACGGTCGACCGCCAGTCTGCTTTAGTTGTGCATGTTTATTTGGCTTGGTTTTGGTTTGTCGAGCAAATCTCTCGACCTTATGATGATAGGCTATGATGTTAGTAATTGATTAACACCTGGGATGATGGTGAACTTCAGACGAGGACACGCACACCGAGATTTGTGCACATATGCTAGATTGTGTTAGATTTACACACTTCTGACATGAGATAAATTGATAAACACATATTGAATAATATTGTTTTATATGTATCCGAAAATAGGGAGATGAAACCTATTTGCCGCAGAACGATTGAGTAAAAGTATTACAAAAGTATCATTATTACACGTATCCGGAATAGGGAGATAATAAAACCTATTGCCGCAGAGCGATTGAGTAAGAGCATTACAAAAGTATCGCTATAGCACAAGATGATGCACACATAGATATTTGATCAGTTATAAGTTTTACTTTCATGATAGACTACCCGTGAGTTGGGTATTTACTTTGAGATTTTGGCACACCCGTTATGGACGATAGTTATATTTCGTTTTGTTTTGGTTGGCATCCTCTTATATTAGAGCAGGCTACTCGGATGCACTTCGAGATGAGATATTTATTCTTTATGTTGGAGATTGGAGTATGTTTTCCTTGACTACTTGTTATGTTTTCCTTGACTCTATTTTCTATATATATACTCCTACCCCTTTCCCTGGGGAGAGGTAGTGATGATCTCGCTAGCGCTTTGACGCTCGTTGTTTCTCCTCTTTCAGGTAGCAAGTCCGGCGCACGAAGATTCACAGGTTAATGGGACATCTTAGTTGTCTGTTTAGCTATTTATTATATTTTGTAATTATTACAGAACTCTACATGTAGTTGATTATTTATCAGACTCTAGATTGGTATTTTATTTAGAGCTGAGAACTCTTGTGAGACTTTGTTTATTTGACTCATTGTATTTGAGACTCAGTTCAGACTCAGAGATATATCTATTTCTTTCCAGTTGGGCTCATTATTAATATCTCTTATGCTTCTTCTATGTATTTTCGGTATTATTCTATTTCTAGTTTTGCCTGTCTGTACCTTCATCTATTTATTGTTTCAACTAGAGAGATAACGATTGTGACGGTGAAACATGTCGTAGCATGGTGTTTGGTGCTTGGCAGGTTTAACAATCCAAATTTCACCTTGGACTGCAGCCTTGTGTGAACCCTGGGGTGTCACATCTGGGACTTTTATCCTGAATTCTAAGCAAGGATGAATCAGCACCTAACACGCGTTACCAGGTAGTCTATTCCCGTGATAAATACAAAGTCTACGTATTCCACATCGTAACACTAAAAGAATTATTTCTTTTAGCACAACGTTATATGCGGAACGGACTTATATAATTAGCACGCTAGCCCGATTCAAATGCTAATCATTAAAAGCACATCAAATCCGTTGATGGCTGAGGATTTGTCAAAAATCCTACAAGCATTGTTCCCATTGGGTTCACAATTAAATCAAATACTGGGTGTTTACTAATAGATCAAGTCAAAGCATACAATGATAAAGCTCATCGGCCCAAATGCAATCGGCGACCGAGAATGTGAAGTTCCAAGCTTGAGAGCCTATTTGCATAACCCTGCTCAAGCTTAGCATGCAGATCAGCTCGGACAGAATCTTTAGACTTGCTCAAGATCTTCGTGGCTTCACCTTTTAGCTTCATCAATCTCTCCTGCTTAGATCCTAGTCTCTCAAGTATCTATCTGCGAGAGCTCTCTAAACCAGCCAGCTCATCTGCAATGATAGCACCAGACTCCTCAGCATACTTCAGGGCCTTCTTCAACCTGGCTACCTCCTCGCGGTTGGAGTCTAAAGAAGTGAGTAACTCGGATTTATTCATATCCATTCTTGCAAGACTAGCCATCATCTGCACGATAGAACTCTCATGCGACTGAAGCTCGCTACCAATAGAAGATCTAAGGTCATGCCATTGTCTCAGTCTATGCTCCAACTGAGAAGATACGAAGGAAGAAGCCCCACTAGCCTTCAGCTCCACTAACTCTTGAAATTCACACTCCAAAATAACAAAGTCGGCAGTGAGAGAATCAGCTAGCTCAGGATATCCCTCCTCTATAATCATCATCATGTGTCGAGCAAGGGAGCGCCTGAACTGATCGAAGCAATATCCCTGATGAAGAAGTTTCTCAATCATTCCGTCAAAAAAGTTGACGAAATAAGCAAGATCCACTCAGAAAATGTCTTTGCTATGATCAGGATCGACTAAAACAGCTAGGACACGCTCATATGTAGACAGTGAAGACCCTACAAGTAATGGTGCAGAAGGGTAAGAGACTCTAGGATATAGTGGGGAAATTCAGAGCGAATTTTGAGCGTACCTGTACCAACAGAGGTCTCTTCAGTTTGAGGTCCCATGATAGGCTTCGTCAATCTAATCTCAGCAGACTCAGGAATGTAGCAGGCATGGTCGTCGATGGTATATCAACCCCTCTAGGTAATTCTGTAATGCCCGTTAGGTCTGGAGAAGAGACACCACCGTCAGGCAAACTAGCAGTGCTAGGAATCGTACTCGTATCAGTCATGACGGCATGTCCTATGATTACAATTCTTCATTAGTCAAATAGAGATTTTGGCAAAAGAAAAGAATGACGATGGAGGGGATTATATACATACCTACAGATCTATCACCCTCAGCTAGACTAGGGATGTCAGAAATCATAGCCGTATCAGTCCCGGTAGCTGGTCCTATAATTAGAACTCTCTATCAATCAAATGGAAGTTTCAACAAATTACAATGTCAGAGATTAGATATATACCTACAGATGAACCACCCTCAAAGGATGGTCCTGCAGCCTCTCTGGTGGCTGCTCCGCCAACATCTCAACTAGCAATCTAGTGTCAGATCCCGAGAAACTCGGTGGTGAGATATACATGTGTTCACTGAATCCCCCAAGACCCATACCATGAAAAGTCTCATCCTTGACCGGCCTCTCTAGTGCGATACCTGCATAAGAGTTTAAGTGCTGGATGTATACAAAAAAGGAGGGGGGGGAAGAGAAAGGAACTCAGATTTACATGCGGTAGTGGTAGAAAGCTCTTCTGACCCAATATTTGTACCCGCGTTCTTCAATTTGTCTAAAAGAGAATGAAGTACGGAAGTGATTAAAAGGGGAACAAAATCTGAATTGCCAAACTCCTTTAACTGTTGCTCGAATAGTGTATTATCGATGTTAGATATACCTGAGCATAGGATCGTCGGCTTAACACTATCAGCATGCTTAGCATCTCTGTTTGCTTCAACATCTATAGGCTCATCACGAATGGCATCGCATATTTGCTGCACGAAGCTCGAGCCATCTAAATGGCTAGGGTCAGAGAATACACAGTCATGCGAAAGTTTACCTCTGCCATGGCTTCCTGAAACACGGAACATGATTAGGTTTAGGGAATCCAAAAGAGCACTATTTTAAAGTAGTAAAGATAGTAGAGGATTACCTTCTTCTTCGCAAGTAGTACCTCGTAACTCTGCTCCGCGAGCCCGCTGACCAATATGTGATTAATGAGTGGTCTTCTTCCGCTTTGAAGGACAAACCCCGACACGACTAGCAGGTCATTCATGCGTGGATTTAGTACGCATCTCCTATGCAGAAGCTTCGGTGCTGGACCGTGATCTCACATAACGAAAAATAAGGGGTTCATGCTCATCAACCATCCTACCTAGAGTGACAAGAGTCATCTTGTTAGGATAAGTAAATAAGACCTTTCGTTCTGACTATTGAAAAGCTAGTTAGGATCTAGAAAGGGTATAGCGTTGATGCCAACGAGAAAATGCCAGATCCATTAATTCTGAAAAGAAAGAGTCTGACAGACCTGTATCAGGTTCTTCCCCGTCAGTATCCATGTCCATAAATTCTTCCTCAGAAGTTTCATCCTCATCATTAGTAAGAAGGAGCTCTTCATCATCCTCCATTTTGTCTCTGCTCGAACGGGAGGGTTTGGCAGGTTTCTTCCCTTGCTTCTTTGAAAGCTCAGTCTTACGAGCAGTCTTGATAGTAGTTTGAATCAAGTGCTTAGCCTCCAACTTTAAGAGGCTCTTCACATCTAAAAGCTCATTGATATAGGTGTATCTTCTCTTCGGAACTTAGCGATCATCATGAGAGCTTGAGGATAGATGATTCTCATTCTAGCATGAGAATAGAGGTGTCAAACTGTATAAGGGAACACAGGAGAAAGCGTGAAATGAGACGACGAGTAGAAGAATCGAAGTACCCAGTTTTCAGCCTGTGAGTCGACTCATGACTGTTATGAGTCGACTCATCAGGTTCAGTCGACTCATGACTGTCATGAGTCGACTCATCGCTGGTTATTGAGATTTCTCCAGTTTCTGTCGAGTCGACTCATCACAGTCATGAGTCGACTCATCGAGGGTTTCCTGGTTTGTTTGGGATTCTGTTCACACGAATTCCTGTTGGTTTTGGGTTTGGTTATTTACCAAATTGCCATCCATATTTGTACACCTATATAAGGGATTGTTTTAGGGTTTCTAAACAATCAGAGAGTTAAATCAAGAGAGATTAACTTATAATTGATATTTGGAGAGCTTGTTCTTCAATTCTAGAGTGAGATTGTGAGAGATTGTAAATTGCATACTCATAATCTAGAGGAGGTATTTTCCTTCGCCCAAAATCTGAGTTATTCTTGTATTCTTATTATTTTCTCCTCAACCCACCTTTGATAATTCTGCGATCAAAGATGCTCGCACGGCAACTCGTATCAAGTTGGTATCAGAGCGAACATATTCTACGAAGGGGGCATCATGTGCATGGTTCTGACTCGTTCGCAATACAAGGAGCTTGGCGAGATCCTTACTTCTTTGGAAGGAGCCTAAGAGTTAAGGAAGGAGAATATGTTTGAAACAGATAACTCAACAAGACTTGATGCCATGGAGAAGCAGGTCGAGACGATCGGTTCGACGCTCAGTCAGCTCGTGGGTCTCATTAACAAAGGGGACAAAAGAGAGGAATCTTCTTCGAAGGGTAAGAAGAAAATCATCGAGTCCGATGAAGAGAGCGAGAAGTCTGATTCGGACGGGGGAACCAAGGTTGTTAGGGCTGCTGGACATCAAGGGGGTAAAAATAATTACCAAAATTTGAAGATAGATTTCAAGGTGGAGATTCCTGTCTATGATGGGAGTGTTAATGTAGAGAAGCTCGATGATTGGATTGAGCGTATGGAGATGTACTTCACCCTCTATGGATATTCATCCAAGGAGAAGATCGTGTTCGCGACATTGAAGCTTTCAGGACACGCGTTGACGTGGTGGAAATCCTATTGCAAACAGGAGAAGAAGGCAGCGTCGTGGAACAAATTCAAGGAGCTACTCAGGAAACAGTTCTATCTGGTAGGGTTCCTTGAGGAGCGTTGGTACAAGTGGTACGGCTTGCGCCAAAGGTTCAATCAGATCATTCAAGAGTACACGACGGAGTTCCGGCAGCAGGCGATGGTTCTAAACATCGCAACGGACGAGTACTCCATCTTCATGAAGTACATGGCGGGACTGAATGATTACATCCGTAAGGAGATGAAGTTGTTCATGGTCGAGACAATTGCAGAAGCGAGCGTGAAGGCAATAGCCATTTAGGGCAAACAGAAGAAGGGCAACGAAACGAAGGGTGATTCCAAACAATCGGGAAACAAGTCGAGTAGCTCTCAACATAAGGAAGAGAAGAAGAAGGGTGATTCAGGGAAGGAAGGATTGACATGCAATCACTGCAAGCAGACAGGGCACGTGGCTGATCGTTGCTAGGATAAGTACCCACATCTGAAGCCGAAAGGGTTGAAGAAGGAGGAGGAGAAAAAGACGTACGTGATAGCACAGGATCCGAAAGAGGTTCCCGGGATGACAGAGCCCAACAACAGCCTCAACCTTATGACGGGGAAACAGGCCACAAAAGAAGACAACGACCCGAGGGAGCAGCTCTTTGTTCTGAAGTTGCAGGTCAAGACTAGCTTGGTGGATGCCATTGTAGACACAGGGAGTCAGAAGAACCTGGTATCTGAAGCGTTGGTACAAAAGCTGGGATTGAAGACGGTGAGACATCCGAAGCCCTATCCATTAGGGTGGATTCAGAAGGAAGCGGGATTGAGTGTGGTTTACTAGTGCACGTTCCGATTTGCACTCCATGAGTCGTATATTGATGAGGTCACATGCGACGTGGTTCCGTTGGATGTTTTCAAGGTTATTTTGGGCAATCCTTACTTGTGGGATAGACACGCGGTATATGATCGACGAGCCCAAAAGTATACGTTCACCAAAGATGGCGCGCAATTTATTTTTCGTTCAGCATCTCTTCCGCAGGAGACAAGTTTGGTGACGGTGACTCAGGCTAAGAGGATGGTGAATGCCGGCAGGAGGTTCGTGTTATTGTTCATTCAGCCTTATGAAGAACAGCTGAGTAGGATATGCTTGTCCACATTGAGCAAGCTTCAGGAGGGAGATCTTGACAGTTTGAAGGCCAAGTATGCGGACTTGTTTTCGAAAATCACGGGACTACCACCACGGCGGGGTGTAGAGCATGAGATTATGTTGACTGGCGAGAGTTCTTTGCTAAATATAGGCCTATACCACACATCAATACAGGAGTCCGAAGAGATCAAGAAGCAAGTTCAGGAGCTCTTGGAGATGAGAGTGATAGTGCCAAGTTGTTCACCTTGCGGGTCACCGGTGTTATTAGTGCCCAAAAAGGATGGAGGTTGGCGCATGTGCGTGGATTACCGGGCGCTCAACAAGATAACGATCAAGAATCGTTACCCACTACCACGGATCGATGATCTTATGGACCAGTTAGAGGGAGCTAGGTTCTTCACAAAGTTGGATCTGAAGTCTGGCTATCATCAGGTAAGAATTCGGGAGGAAGACACTTGGAAGACGGCGTTCAAGACCAACCAGGGCCTGTTCGAGTGGTTGGTGATGCCATTTGGGTTATGCAATGCTCCGGTGACTTTTATGAGGCTCATGAATAATTTGTTGCGAACTTTCATAGAGGATTTTATGATTGTGTACCTTGATGATATTTTGGTGTACAGCAGGACCTGGGAGGAGCATCTTGTTCATGTGGAGAAAGTATTTAGAGTGTTGCAGGATGGACAGCTGAAGCTCAACGGGAAGAACTGCGAGTTTGGGAAGGACGAGTTGGTGTATCTCGGCTTTATCGTGGGGAAGGGCCAGAGGAGGATAGATCCGGGTAAGGTGGCGGTGATCACAAAGTGGCCGACGCCGAAGACAGTGACTGAAGTGAGAAGCTTCATGGGAGCTTGCTAGTATTTGCGCAAGTTCATTTGACATTTTTCGACTTATGCGGCACTGTTACATGGCCTCACAAAGGCTAAGGTTCAGTTCGAGTGGGGAAGGACGCATGAGGAGGCTTTTCAGTTGCTAAAGAGAAAGATCTCGGAGGCACCAGTATTGGCGTTGCCGAATTTGCAGCGGACTTTCGAGGTGGAGACCGACGCATCTAGTTATGCGATGGGCCCAGTATTGATTCAGGATGGGAAGCTGGTGGAATATCATTCTGAGTTGTTTTCAGGTGCTATTGTGAAGTACCCGACCTATGACAAGGAGTTCTATGCATTGTATCAAGCGATTAAGCATTGGAGGGTGTACTTGTTAGGGAAGGAGGTGGTTGTGCACTCGAACCACAAGCCATTAGAGTTCTTACATGCCCAGACGAAGCTACAGCAGGCACGACACATGAAGTGGATGTCGTATTTGATGGCTTTCAACATCATTATTAGGTACAAGAAGGGGGCGACAAACAAGTTGGCCAATATGTTATCTCGTCCACCGGTAAGGGCTTTATTGGTGGCGACGCGCATTTAGCCATTGGTTCCTTTGGAGTATATACAGTTGTACGCATCCAGTAGAGATTTCGGTAGTGTGTTTGAGCAGGTGAAAGCTGGTCAAAGAGGGGAGTATGCACTTGGAGAAGATGGCTTGTTGTATCGTGGAACATCACTATGTATTCCGGAGGATGGTGATAGGTTGCAATGGATTCGGGAAGCACATACCTCGCGTGTGCAAGGGCATTTTGGAATTCAGAAGACGCTTCTCAATCTACGGTGACATGTGTTTTGGCCACGGATGCTTGATGATGTGACCAAGTATGTTGGAGGGTGTAAGTTATGCTGTATTTCGAAGCCTTCTAATAGAAAAAGGGGATTGTACCTACCACTACCGGTTCCTTCTAGGCCGTGGGAGAGCATATCTATGGACTTTCTAGGAGGATTGCCGACTACCAAGCGTGGGCATGACTATTTGTACGTTGTGGTGGACCGGTTCAGTAAGATGGTGTTTTTGATTCCTTGTAAGAAGACCGTGACGGGAGCGGGTGCAGCACAATTGTTCTTCGAGCATGTGTTGAAGCATTTTGGGTTGCCGAGTTCGATCATTTCGGATTGAGACAGCCTGTTTCTCGGGCATTTTTAGGATTCTTTGTGGAGTATGATGGATACTAAATTAAAGAAGAGCACGGCCTTTCATCCACAAACAGACGGGCAAACGGAGGTAGTCAACCGGACGATGGTGCATATGTTGCAGGGGTATAATTTCAGGCATCCCAAGACTTGGGATGAGAGCTTACCATATTTGCAGTTTGCTTTTAATCGGGCGATTCATGGATCTTCGGGAAAGTCACCGTTTGAGACTTGTTATTGATTCTTACCGCCGAGTCTGTTTGATCTCGTGTTTTCAAGTGAATCTACAATGGACGACAAGAAGGGGAATGAAATACAATGGGCTCAGCAATTTCTAGAGAAGATTGCACAGATTCATGCCACGGTTGAAGCACAATTGAAGAAGTCACAAGCAAAATACAAGGCGAAGCATGATCAACATCGGGTTCCCTGTAACTTTGGCATGGGCGATATGGTGTGGCTGAAATTGAGTATGGAGGGGCTAAAAGGAGAAGGCAAGAAGTTGAAGCCTATTCGTTATGGTCCGTTTCGGATTCTCGATCAGATTGGCGACAACGCTTTTAGGCTGGATTTGCCGCCTTACTTAGGCATGTATTCGGTGATCAATGCCGAGTACTTGAAGTTGTTTGAGCCTCCATTACTGGATGATGAAGGTGATGACAAGGTGATCTTACCGCATGTTGATGACTTATGGTTTGATAGAGAGGAGCCACTGAAGGAAGACTGTATTTTGGAGCGAAAGACGACCACGACAAGAAGGGGAATGAAGGAGTCGTTTCTCATTGGACGTCAAGGTCAAGTTCCTAGCAAGGCTAAGTGGTTCAATAAGGAAGGAGGGGCTCACGAGTTTCCTCAGCTGAAGTTCTAACTTGAATGGGACTTCAAGTTCTTAAAGAGGGGACACATGATACGGGTGTATCTTCTCTTCGGAACTTAGCGATCCTCATGGGAGCTTGAGGATAGATGATTCTCATTCTAGCATGAGAATAGAGGTATCAAACAGTATAAGGGAACACAAGAGAAAGCGTGGAACGAGACGACGAGCAGAAGAATCGAAGTACCCAGTTTTTAGCCTGTGAGTCGACTCAAGACTGTTATGAGTCGACTCATCAGGTTGAGTCGACTCATGACTGTCATAAGTCGACTCATCGCTGGTTATTGAGATTTCTCCAGTTTCTGTCGAGTCAACTCATCACAGTCATGAGTCGACTCATCGAGGGTTTCCTGGTTCGTTTGGGATTCTGTTCACACGAATTCCTGTTGGTTTTGGGTCTGGTTATTTACCAAATTGTCATCCACGTTTGTACACCTATATAAGGGATTGTTTTAGGGTTTCTAAACAATCAGAGAGTTAAATCAAGAGAGATTAACTTGTAATTAAGATTTGGAGAGCTTGTTCTTCAATTCTAGAGTTAGATTGTGAGAGATTGTAAATTGCATATTCATAATCTAGAGGAGGTATTTTCCTTCGCCCAAAATCTAAGTTATTCTTGTATTCTTATTATTTTCTCCTCAACCCACCTTTGATAATTCCGTGATTAAAGGTGCTCGCACGGCAACTCGTATCACTCATTGACAAAAAGGAGCCACTTGCAACTTAGGAAAGTAAGTAATGGTTTACGATTGGATGAAGGAAGAGCGAAATAGGCTCTAGTGCAGCCTATCATAGTCCAAAGCCATGCTCGAATGCCATCAATAAGGCCCCCTCGATCCTCATGCCCCGGCTCGGGTTCCCAACATATAGTTGGTCGTAACCGAACTGGCGACCAAAACGGCATGGAAGATATAGTTCTATATGGTGCCGACCCTTCACCCGAAGGACGAAATATCCAACGCGGATGTTCACTAACCAACAGAAGCAACCAGCATCAAGAGAAGTCCGACCGGCTCTTGGTTTCTCCTCATAAATCACCACGTCGTCATAGCGGCCCGAGAAGCAAGGAAAACACTTGAAGAACTCCCAACTCTTACGAACTTGAAGATCTCACTATACATCAGTGAATGTCTTCCCAAACCACTTGCTCCTTTCTAACAGCTACACAAAAGGAACAAAGGCATCAATAGTAGTAGGTGTCGACATCAAATCAAGGTGGTGAAGAATGAGCCACGCCATCAGGTATGTATACGGAAGCTCGACCTTTACAAGAAGAAGCTCAGTTGACGGTTCAGAACCTACATGTGTAAGACCATCGACCAAATACCTAAGCCCATAATGAATGCCGACAACCATCGTCGGAAGTAGAGAAAGCTCCTTCTTGTGAGCTAGCTGGACGGCAGGGAAGAGAACCTCAATAGGCAAGGTGTCAGAAAACTGATATGGAACAACGTACTTCTTCAACCAGAGGGCGAGATAGCCCGCCAGCAGAGTCCTGGGCCGAATGGATTTCTGAGTGTGAGAAAAAAACGTCCAAAACTTGGTCCTCGCAGGAAAAGCTCCCTCAGCGCCAATGGTAGTAAAGGAACGAGCTTCGGCCCTCTCTGTTAACACATTGATTGCAGAAGGTGTCAAAGGGGCCAACTCAAAAAACTGCCTCACCCGAACTGCTCTCCAAATACTGGAATAATAATCAGTGAACTGCTTCAAACTGATCTGCCTCTTCCTCTTCGCCAGAGGACTCACTTTGATTAGGGATGTATAATAATGACACGTAAGGTACCAAAACGTGTCATACATACTGGGAGAATCTTTCTTCAGCCACTCTAACTACAAGCTTGAGGGAAACTACTCCTGATACGGACAGTCCCTCATCGGAAGACCAGAAACTTTGTGCACCTCATGCAGAGCTAACCCCAACTCTCCACTACAAGTCAAGAAAGTGTTATTGTCAGCGATATATGTCTCCAATAACGCTAGAAAGGGGCGACTGCTGATCGGGAATCCATACATAGTGGCTCGTATGGGCGCATACAACCCACTGCCTCTCAGATCACTCTCCCAATGTCCCAAAACATAACTGGTCATACGAGTCCACCACTTTTTGGGTGACAAATAGGCCCAACCAAAACATCTGAACTCTGTTGGAGGTAACTTCCTCCCAAGCTTGGCCAAACGATTCCTCACAGTAGGGGCGACTGCTGACACCTCGTCTGGTGGTGCGGTATCAAGGCCCAGAATCCCTGGTCGAAGACCGTGAATGATCAGTAAGATTCTAGGACATCTGTCGCCGCACAGCCTGTGTCTCCAAATAAGTAAGAGAATGCTGACGGGGAATAGAAGGAATGTATAGAAGGAGTCCTTCATCATTATTCAACCAGTGCTCATCATCAAGAACCAGCTTAGCCGGATCCTCGACATGGTCTACAAATAAATAACCAGGCTTCTCTAAAGCCTGAGTGGAAATAGAGTCTTTAGTGAAGGTGGCATCGGTAATCAACTGACACAGTGAATGGCAGCCCCCATCTCGTATCAAGCGACAGAACTCCTCGGAGCGACTCTTATCAAACTGAGGGGTCAGACCAATGGTCTGCCTATTGACAACAGAAGTAAAACTCTCTCCACTACAACCGCTAGTAGCATGACGAGGCAGGCTGTCCATGGGGAATTCAACTATAACAAAACAAATGTGGAATCAGAAAATTATTCATGAATTATACAATGATTGAATTCATCTCACAACCTAGCAAGATAGAGTCATTCATTGAGTGATTGGCGAGATGATTTTGAGTGTCCTACCTCGGAACAACGGTATGCATCATCACGTAAGCAACATGGTGATGTACCCCGACCCACACAGTGTAATACAACATGAAATCGCCCCAATATGCCGGAAGATGTGAATTGACCAGGCAAAACACTTCATTTGAAACCTCGATCCCCGCGAAGGAGTGCGTCGGTTCTTTCCGAATGACCCGCGAATTGGCCAAACGAGGGCATGTTAGAACTACAAATCATCTTCAAACCTCGATCCCCATGAAGGAGGACGTCGATTCTTCCTGAATGACCTGTGAAGGGGCCAAACGAGGGCATGATAGAACAACGAGTCATCCTGAAACCTCAATCTCCACGAAGGAGGACGTCGGTTCTTCCCGAATGATCCGCGAAGGGGTCAAACGAGGATATAGAAAGCATAAAAGCTCACCCCTATAAGAGGACGCTATGGGAGCCTCCCTCTCGCTATGTTGAGAAGAGGAGCGACTCCTATGGAATCGCGGTCGGCGCGGAGACATGGTTAACCTATAACGAAAATCAACGAATCAGGTACAATCATAAATCCAAGTGCCCGAAAATTAAAAGGAAAATTATGAACTTTAACTAAAGTCCTATAAACAGAATAGGATTTTATAGTTGAAGTCTAATTATACCTATGAGTAGTATGCATGCAAACAATGGGTTCTAATTGCATTTAAAACCTTCATGATTAACTTTTGGGTGAAATACCCAAAATACCCCTCATGTTCAAGTTCAAATTTTAGCCACGAACACATTTGAATTTGTCCATGATCGAGGAAGGAAAACCATTGTCCTCAATATCTCACAATTTTAGCCAATTTTGTAAATAAACCCCTCTACAAATTTTGGCCAATTTTGCAAATAGACCCGCTACAAATTTCAGCCTAATTTGCACATACACCTCTCAAACTTTTGGTCATGGGTATGTATTCCAAAATCTACAAATTTCAGCCACTTTGCAAACAAGTCCCCCAACCAATTTCGACCACTTTTTGCAAATAAACCCCTCAACAATTGGTGGTCTTTTTGCATGAAACATCCCTCAAAGTTGTGGCCAAATGGGTATACATTCCAAGTCCCAAAATTTCAGTCCACTTTTGCATAAAAACGCCACAACATTTCAACCCTATTTTACACAAAAGTCCTCCAAAATTTCGGCCTTGTTCGTGCATAAAACCCCCCAAAATTTTGGCCACTTTCAAAACCCATCATCAAGATTTAATCTTTGCATTACATACCAACACTACAAGAGTAAAGTTTCAATCTTTCTTGTAAAACATATAGATTCTTAATTAAGAATGCAAGAAAAAAAAGAGGGGTTCTTGAGGGGAAACTTACCCAAATCAAGTCTTGAGCTTGAAGATGGATGAACCCTAGCCTTGGGAGAAGAAGAACTTTGACCAAGGAGTGTTAGCCCTTATGTTTTGATGATGATGTACAACCATCATTATCGGTACTAATTGCTTGTGGAGTGATATTGTAGTCGATAAGCATATCAAGCTTGTTAGTGCCATCGAAAGGAGGATTGGATGGAATATGAGCTACAACGTCTATATCTATAGGAGGTGGAGGCAATATGATGAAGCTAAATGTTAAACAAGAACAATACATACAAGTGGAAGCTTCATCAACCCATAGCAATATCAAGACTCAAAGAATGTAACTCTATGTGAGGATATTTGCTAGTCCTTTTTTCTTTTCTCTCTAGTACTAGATTGTAGGCAAGAAGTCGTAGATTTCATTTGAAGCTTTTGGGATATCACACACGCTCTTTCACACTCATATTTTAAATGATTTTGACAAAATATAGTTCTTCATATATATATAGGGATCTATGTGCAATATTTCTCAACAAAACAGTTTGTTTTTAATAGTAAAACTATTTTACAAAGTTATACTACTTTCATAAATTATGTTGGATTTTTTCAAAGTCAAAAACTTGATTTCAAATCCTGTAAATGCCCTGTATCAGTCCACGGTCGACCGGACGTGGTTCGGCGGTCGACCGTGAATAGGTCTGGCTATTCATTAGCCTGGAAATTTCTCGCGGTCGATCGGACATGGCTCCGCGATCAACCGCCAATTTTCCAGAGACCCA
>NC_033795.1:47886204-47893532 GCF_001876935.1 Asparagus officinalis
TTTCTTGATTTTAGAGATTTGGGTTTTTGGTCTTTTTACAGGGTTTTTGGTCTTTTAACAGGGGTTTTTGGCTTCTTCTTTTAACTTCCTTTATATATTCAACTACCCCATTTATTTTTAGAACTAACTTTGCAAGAGAAAAATCATTTTTGTGTTTAATTCTTGAGTTTAAGAGCCTTGACTTTCAAAATTCAATTCCTTATTTTACACGTGCTCATTCCCAATCCAAAGCTTCAGTGCAAATCTCTCTCCTTGCCATAAGGCTGTTGTAAGAGAGAACAAATTCCTCAAGTGCTATTGTTGGTTGTGTGGAGATCTCGTGGAGATCGATTGTGTCGTTGTGAGATCTCGTGGAGATCGCTGTATAGAAGAAGTTCCGGCTTCCAAACCGGGTTGTGTAGTGGATTCTCCTAGAGAGTGGGGAGCGGGGACGTAGGCTAGAGAGCCGAACCTCGTGAACACATCGCGTGTCACTTGGATAACTATTTCTATCTGATCTCCTTTTATTTTATCATAATTTTGTGTGGTGTTTGGTTGACTTAATTTTTATTGCATAATCATTGTCTTTAGACCCTAATCACCCCACCCTCTAGGGTTCAACAATTGGTATCAGAGCGTGATCTCTACATTTGTTTTTAGTCTAACCACCTTAGAGTAAAGATCTTATGGAGGCTTCAATAAATATGCATATGTTAGAAGGTCAATCCACCATTAGACCCCCACTTTTTACCGGTAGCAATTTTGCATATTGGAAAGCTAGGAGGAGAATCTACCTTCGTTGCATTGATCTTGACATCCTAAATATTATTGAAAAGAAATATGTAGAAAAGTCCGACTCTAGCAAAATGACCGATGGTGAAAGGCTCCAAGCCAATCTCAATGTTAAGGCCATGAATGCCTTAGTTTGTGGCCTCACACCAAATGAATACAATAGGGTCTCTACTTGTTCCACCGCACATGAGATTTGGACCAAACTTTGCATTACATGTGAGGGAACCCCCCAAGTTAAAGAATCAAAAATTAGTGGGCTCATGCATGATTATGATTTGTTTAGAATGCTTCCAAAGGAATCCATTGATACCATGTTTTCTCACTTTACTAATATTATCAATGAATTGCATGGCTTAGATAAGAAGTTGTCACCCCAAGAGATGAACTACAAAATTCTTCGATCATTGTCTCCAGTGTGGGAACCCAAAGCCACAGCTATAGAGGAAGCTCATGATCTCACCACTATAGATCTTGATGGTCTCATTGGTAAGCTCAAAGTTCATGAGAAGAAAATCAAAGAGAAGGAGAAGGAGGAAGAACCCCCAAAGGCAATCGAGGAGCCATCCCAAAAGAAGACAATTGCTCTTAAAGGAGCTATTGATGACTCCTCCTCCTCGGATAGTGAAACCGGAGTTTCTAGAGAAGTGGCCCACCTCTCTAGAAGAATTTCTAAACTAATAAAATTAAACAAAAGTTTTAACCGATCTAACAACTATTCTTCTTCTCGTATAGGAAAATGTTTTGAGTGCAATGAACCGGGTCATCTAGCCAAGGATTGCCCAAAGATCAAGGAGAAATACTTGAAGTATTAGAAGAAGAAGGAAATGTATGCTGGATGGATGAATCCGAGCCAAGTGATTCTGATAGCGACGAGGAATGAGCAAAGTTTGCTCTTCATGACCATAACATTTGCTTTATGGCCAATGAAGATGAGGTAACTATTTCCGACACCGAAAGCGAATCTTTTTATATGCAATGTGATCTAGCTACCACTTTAGAAGAGTTAAATTCTGAATTTAAAAGAATAGCTAAAGAATACTCTTCACTTAAAAAGGTGCATGCTTCCATGGTTGAGGAATTACAATCCTCTATTGCTCAAAAGGATGAGTTGTTAGGGGATCTTGATTTTGAGAACAAACAATTAAGATCAAAAATTGAAAGACTAGAAATTACAAATGGTAAAAATTAAAATTACTCATGCATATCCTAGACATCGTCATCTTCAAAGAAATGAACATCATAGATCATATGCTTCTACACCTAAGAGACGCTTTGTGTGCACATATTGCATGAAGTATGGTCAAATATCCACTCATTGTAGAATTAAGGATAATATGAATTATTATAATATGGCATGGGTACCCAAAGGTACCAAAAACACTAACTCTCAAGGACCCAAGACTTGGGTACCTAAAGTTTCTACATCATCTTATGTAGGGAACATCACAAACATGACGTAGAGGGATGTGGTACCTTGATAGTGGTTACTCTCATCACATAACGGGCAACAAAGAGCTTTTTGCAACCCTATCAAGGATTGAAGGAGGCAATGTCTCCTTCGGTGGCGGTGAGAAAGGTAAAATCATTGGTATTGATAATATTGGTAAGATTCCTTCTCCCGTTATAGAAGATGTTTACTTGGTTAACGGTTGGAATCATAATCTTCTTAGCATTAGTCAATTAAGTGATAATGGTTTTGATATCTCTTTTAAATAGGATAAGTGCATTATCTATTCCTTTATACAAATAGGAGGATCAGAGATTCACTGTTTATGCTATAGTAAATGCTACAGTAGCATTTAGCATTTACTATAGCATAATTACTGTAACTAATAATTAATTAAAAATGTTACTGTAGCACACGGGTATACTGTAACATTTAAAAGACACTGCAGCAGAGCGGGATATTGTAGAACATCCAAAAATTCAAATCATGCATATTAAAAAAAAGCGGGATTACTGTAGCAAAAAAAAATACTGTGCTTTGCACGAACCGCAAACTAGTTAGCATGAATGGAAAAACTATTTTTATTGCTAAAAGAAAATTTAATGTGTATATTTTTTAGATGAATGAACTAGTTAATCAAAATTTGAAATGTCTTGCGGCTATTGATGAGGATCCTTGGATTTGGCATAAAAGACGGTCATGCCAACATAGAATTGATATCCAAGCTCTCCAAAAGAAATCTTGTAAAGGGATTACCAAACTTACACTTCATCAAGGAAACCGTTTGTGATGATTGTGCTAAAGGTAAACAAACCAAAGCTATGTTCAAATCCATCAATGAGGTATCAACTTCTAAACCTTTGCAATTATTGCATCTTGACTTATTTGGCCCTATGCGTGTTACCTCTCTGGGAGGAAAACACTATGTTTTTGTTGTTGTTGATGATTTCACTCGCTTTACATGGACAATCTTTCTTAAAAATAAAGAAGCATGTTTTGAGGAATTCTCCTTTTTAGTAAAAAGAATAGAAAATGAAAAGGATTTGAAGTTGTTAAAATTAGAAGTGATCATGGTGGTGAATTCCAAAATAATTTCTTCAATGATTTTTGTCCACATCATGGTATAACTCATGTATTTTCTGCCCCAAGAACACCACAACAAAATGGTGTTGTTGAGAGGAAAAATCGTACCATACAAGAGATGGCACGTACAATGTTAAATGCTTTTGTTTTGCCTAAATATTTTTGGGCGGAAGCCGTCAATACGGCTTTCCATGTTTTAAATCGTGTTTTGATTAGACCTAAGCTCAAGAAAACTCCTTATGAACTCTTTTATGGCAAAACTCCATCTATTGGATATTTTCGTATTTTTGGTTGTAAATGTTTTATTTTAAATACAAAAGATCATCACGATAAATTTGATTCTAAAATTGATGTTGGTATCTTCTTAGGATATGCTCTTAGAAGTAAGGCTTATAGGGTCTTTAACAAAAGAACACTTATTGTTGAAGAGTCTATAAACGTTACTTTTGATGAAACTAATATTGGTCTTCAAGATGATTTGCCTAGGAATGTTGATGATGAAGATATTGGGGGAGGATTGGAAGGCTTGCAATTAAATGAAACACTCTCAATTGATGCACAAAAGGATGTGGAATGCATTATCACTCATGGGCAAGAGGAACTTCCCAAAGCATGGAAATTCACATCAAATCATCCAAAGGAGCAAATTATAGGGAGCCCTTCACACGGGGTTCTAACTCGCTCAAAGGCTTTAAGTGAATGTGATAATATTGCTTTCTTGTCTCAAATAGAACCTAAAAAGATTAATGAACCCTTAAAAGATGAGTTTTGGGTTTTAGCTATGCATGATGAACTAAATAATTTTAAAAGAAATAATGTTTGGAAATTAGTTCCTAGACCTAACAATGTGAGTGTTATTGGAACAAAATGGGTTTTTAGAAACAAACTTGACGAAATTAGTTCCTAGACCTAACAATGTGAGTGTTATTGGAACAAAATGGGTTTTTAGAAACAAACTTGACGAACATGGCATAGTAACAAGAAATAAAGCCCGTTATTGGAACAAAATGGGTTTTTAGAAACAAACTTGACGAACATGGCATAGTAACAAGAAATAAAGCCTGTTTAGTTGCCCAAGGATTCAATAAAGAAGATGACATAGACTATGATGAAACATTTGCACCGGTTGTAAGGTTAGAATCTATTAGAATGTTTTTAGCTTTTGCAAGTTTTAAGAATTTCAAACTATTTTAAATGGATGTTAAAAATGCTTTTTTAAATGGTTATATAGAAGAGGAAGTTTATGTTGAGCAACCCCCTGGTTTTATGGATCATACTTTTCCTAATCATGTTTACCGGGTTCAAAAAACATTATATGAGTTAAAACAAGCCCCTAAAGCTTGGTATGCTCACCTCTCTATTTTTCTTATTGAAAATAGTTTCTCTAAAAAAAAATTGATAATACTCTTTTTGTAAGAAAAAGGGGAAATGATTTTATCTTGGTCCAAGTATATGTTGATTTTTGTAAGAAAAAGGGGAAATGATTTTATCTTGGTCCAAGTATATGTTGATGATATCATCTTTGGTGCTACTAATGAAGCTTTATGCAAAGGTCCAAGTATATGTTGATGATATCATCTTTGGTGCTACTAATGAAGCTTTATGCAAAGATTTTTCTAAATTTATGCAAGATCACTTTGAGCTGAGTTTGATGGGAGAGCTTACATTTTTTCTCGGGCTCCAAGTCAAGCAAACTAAGAATAGGATTTTTGTTTCACAAAGCAAGTATGCTAGAGAATTGGTGAAGAAGTTTAGTTTGGAGAACTCTAAGCATGCCCTAACTCCAGTGAGTACAAGTATCAAGCTTAATACGGATGATAGTGGTGAGGATGTAGACCAAAAACTATACCGAGGTATGATAGGTAGTCTCCTTTATCTTACCACTAGTAGACCCGATATCATGTTTAGTGTGCGTGCATGTGCACGTTTTTAAGCTTCTCCTAAAACATCTCCTTTGATTGCGGTTAAAAGAATTATTAAATATGTCAATGGAACAATTGATCTTGGTTTATTTTATCCAAAAATCACCTCTTTTGATCTTTATGGTTTTTGTGATGCATGTCAATTTTTGGGTAACTCACTTATCTCTTGGGCTTCTAAGAAACAAAATTGTGTTGCCTTGTCCACTACGGAAGCGGAATATATTTCCGCCGGCTTATGTTGTGCCCAATTCTTATGGATGAAACAAAGCTTACTTGATTATGGTTTGCTTTGTCAAAATACAAACATTTTTTGTGACAACACTAGTGCTATAAACATTTCAAAAAATTTAGTTTTGCACTCTAGAACCAAGCATATTGATGTACGCCACCATTTCTTACGTGATCACGTAGAGCGGAAAGATGTATCTCTTATTCATGTTGATACTAAATCTCAATTAGTGGACATCTTTACCAAGCCTCATAGTGAAGAAGATTTTTGTCCCATAAGAAATGGTTTGGGCGTATGCATTATTTGAATTCTTTTCTTGCTTGTTTGTTTGCTTGGTCACATTTTATATATGCCTTATTTTCATAACATGCTTAAGCACATATCATTACCAAGAGGAGTGTGTGGTGAGGACGTAGTTGATACCAAGAGGAGTGGCGTCGGTAGCCTAATCAGAGGTGGTAATTCGAGCACTTGAAGGAGGCGATACGTGAGGAACAACACTTGAGGTACATTTTATGTATTTAAGTATGTTTCTCATTTCTTTTTACCCCGCTTTTTGATGGTGACAAAGGGGGAGAGACCACCTCCTCATTTGTGCACATAGTAAGGGGGAGCTCATAGATAGGGGGATTACCTATCTATAAGCTATATTTATTTAGCTAAAATATAATGGTTGGTTATTATCATCAAAAAGAAGGAGATTGTTAGCCCTTATGTTTTGATGATGATTTAAGGAGGCGATACGTGAGGAACAACACTTGAGGTACATTTTATGTATTTAAGTATGTTTCTCATTTCTTTTTACCCCGCTTTTTGATGGTGACAAAGGGGGAGAGACCACCTCCTCATTTGTGCACATAGTAAGGGGGAGCTCATAGATAGGGGGATTACCTATCTATAAGCTATATTTATTTAGCTAAAATATAATGGTTGGTTATTATCATCAAAAAGAAGGAGATTGTTAGCCCTTATGTTTTGATGATGATTTACAACCACCATTAGCGGTACTAATTTCTTATTGAGTGATCTTGTAGTCGATATGTATATCAAGATTGTTAGTACCATCGAAAGGAGGATTGGATGGAATATGAGCTACAACGTCTATATCTATAGGAGGTGGAGGCAATATGATGATACTAAATGTTAAACAAGAACAATACATACAAGTGGAAGCTTCATCAACCCATAGCAATATCAAGACTTAAAGAATGTAACTCTATGTGAGGATATTTGCTAGTCCTTTTTTCTTTTCTCTCTAGTACTAGGTTGTAGGTAAGAAGTCGTAGATTTCATTTGAAGCTTTTGGGATATCACACACACTCTTTCACACTCATATTTTAAATAATTTTGACAAAATATAGTTCTTCATATATATATATAAGGATCGATGTGTAAAATTTCTTAACAAAATAGTTTGTTTTTAATAGTAAAACTATTTTACAAAGTTATACTACTTTCAGAAATTATCTTGAATTTTTTCAAAGTCAAAAATCTGATTTCAAATCTTGTATATGCCCTGTATCAGTCCACGGTCGACCGGACGTGGTTCGGTGGTCGACCGTGAACAGGTCTGGCTATTCATTAGCCTGGAAATTTCTCGCGGTCGACCGGACATGGCTCCGCGGTCGACCGCCAATTTTCCAGAGACTCAGCTCTGATTTTTATCATCTCGCGGTCGACCGTCGGTGACACTGCGGTCGATCGTACTTTTTCCAGAGACTTTGTGTATTATCCAGTTTTCAGTTTTTTCTAGCGGTCGACCGCAGTGGCTCGGCGGTCGCCGCTCGACCGCGACTTTCCAGACTGTCTTCTAATGGCTAGATTTTGGCGCTCGCGGTCGACGCCACTTGACTTTCCTGTCGAAATCTCTCTCATT
>NC_033795.1:47893557-47910652 GCF_001876935.1 Asparagus officinalis
AAACTTCCAGATTTTTAGGGATTTGGGTTTTTGGTCCTTTAACAGGGGTTTTTGGCTTCTTCTTTTAACTTCCTTTATATATCCAACTACCCCATTTATTTTTAGAACTAACTTTGCAAGAGAAAAATCATTTTTGTGTTTAATTCTTGAGTTTAAGAGCCTTGACTTTCAAAATTCAATTCCATGTTTTACACGTGCTCATTCCCAATCCAGTGCTTCAGTGCAAATCTCTCTCCTTGCCATAAGGCTGTCGTAAGAGAGAACAAATTCTTCAAGTGCTATTGTTGGTTGTGTGGAGATCTCGTGGAGATCGATTGTGTCATTGTGAGATCTCGGGGAGATTGCTGTGTAGAAGAAGTTCCGGCTTCTAAACCGGGTTGTGTAGTGGACTCTCCTCGAGAGTGGGAAGCGGGGACGTAGGCTAGAGAGCCGAACCTCGTGAACATATCGCGCGTCACTTGGATAACTATTTCTATCTCATCTCCATTTATTTTATCATAATATTGTGTGGTGTTTGGTTGACTTAATTTTTATTGCATAATCATTGTCTTTAGACCCTAATCACCCCCCCCCCCTCTAGGGTCCAACAAGGAGGAGAGGAAATCCGAATTTATTTTGAAGAGTTGAGTTTTTTTTAAGGCAAGATTTTTGATGGGTTGAGAGTTCTTGAAGAGAAGAAACAATGGAGTTTGAATAAGAGGAGGAAGAAGAAGTTGAGGGGGAAAGGACTCTTTTTGAAATTTGGGAGTTTAAGAGGGAAATGAAAGTACAAACACAAGGAAACAAAAAAAAGAGAGAAAAAAGGGGGGAGGGTCTCAGCCAATGGGCCGAAAAACCCAAGGGTGTCTCGACCTTGGCCGAGACACCTAGAGGTGTCTCGGCCAAGGCTGAGACACCCACGGGTGTTTTGGCCCAGGTTGAGCCCCTAGGTGTTTTTCACAATCCTATTTCACCTAATTTTGTAGGTGATTGGTTATTATGATGAAAATCAACACAAAACAACATCGGGCGATCCGAAACACTAGGTTAACGCCGGTCAACGCGTAACCCTAGGTCAACTCCAGTCAACACGTTGCGATGAAAAAGTCAATGCCAGGCGATAAAAAACCCTAGGTTAACGTCGGTCAACGTGTAACCCTGGGTAAACGCCAATCAACGTGTTGCGATGAAAAAGTCAACGTCGGGCGATACGAAACCCTAGGTTAACGCCGGTCAATGCATAACTCTAGGTCAATGCCAGTCAACGTGTTGCGATAAAAAAGTTAACACCGGACGATCCGAAACCCTAGGTTAACGCCAACGCGTAACCCTAGGTCAACACCAGTCAACGTGTTGTGATGAAAAAGTCAACACCGGGCGATCCGAAACCCAAGGTTAGCGCCGATCAACGCGTAACCCTAGGTCAACACCAGTCAACGCATTGTGATAAAAATGTCAACGTCAGGAGATCCAAAACCCTAGGTTAACGTGTAACCCTAGGTTAATGCCAGTCAACGCGCTACGGTAAAAAAGTCAATGTCGGGCGATCCGAAACCTAAAGTCAACAACAGTCAACGTGTTGCGATGAAAAAGTCAACACCGGGCGATCCGAAACCATAGGTTAACGCTGGTGAACTTGTAACCTTAGGTCAATGCCGACCAACGCGTTGTGATGAAAAAATCAACGCTAAGCGATCCGAAACTCTAGGTTAACACCGGTCAATGCGTAACACTAGGTCAATGCCAGTCAATGCGTTGTGATGAAAAAATCAATGCCAGTCAACATGTTGTATTGAAAAGTCAACGTCGGGCAATCCGAAACCCTAAGTTAACACCGGTCAATGCGTAACCCTAGGTCAACTTTAGTCAATGCGTTACGATAAAAAAGTCAACATCGGGCGATCCGAAACCCTAGGTTAACACCGGTCAACGCGTAACCCTAGGTTAATGCTAGTCAACGCGTTGTGATGAAAAAGTCAACGCCGGGTGATCCGAAACCCTAGGTTAACGCCGGTCAACACGTAACCCTAGGACAACACTAGTCAACGTGTTACGATAAAAAAGTCAACACTAGGCGATCCAAAACCTTAGGTCAACACCAGTCACGCGTTGTTATGAAAAAGTAAACGTCGGGCGATCCGAAACCCTAGGTTAACATCGGTCAACGTGTAACCCTAGATCAACGCTAGTCAACGCGTTATGATAAAAAGTCAACGCTGGGCGATTCGAAACCCTAGGTTAATGTCGGTCAGCGCATGATCCTAGGTCAATGCCAGTCAACGCGTTGTGATGAAAAAATCAATGCCAGTCAACGCGTTGCAATGAAAAGTCAGCGTCGAGCGATCTAAAACCCTAGGTTAACGTCGATCAACGCGTAACCCTAGATCAACGCCAGTTAACGTGTTTTGATGAAAGTCAACGCAAGTCAATATTTTGTGATGGAAATGGTCAGTTCAAAGTCAACTCGACGATATGAGCTAAAATCAACTCACCAGTTTTAATTCAAGACTTCGATAACGACTAGACGATAAACGTAGCACCGGGAGAACTTTAGCTATTCGTCAAAATATCGAATAGATTGATAATTATAGGAGTCAAGAATCAAAGCTAACTACAGGTCTTTTACACCGACTGAAGGTTGTACAAATCATATATAAAGTATTTCATGCTCATCTATAAAAGAAACGAGACTGAAACACTTTGGAGGTGGTATCTGTAGGCATAAAAAATTACCTATAGGCCCCCGTACGCGGCTCGAGATAGAGAGAAGATGATGAACATTACTATTTGAGTCATAGAAGCTCATTTGATGATGACAAACGCATGAAGTGAGTCGACGGACCATGCGAAGCAACGGAATTTTAGAATAACGGAAACACGAATGAACCGGGAGCTGCAAGTCGCTTATGAAAGATGAAGCATCCCTCGTGTCCCATTTAATCCACATATAATTCAATCATGAGAGCTTGTAGATCTCCTCGTCGGCTTTCTGACACATTCTTGATCGCATGATTCCGAGTTCGGATGATGAAAATATGGCGAAAACGGACGGAACACGCAGACTAAGCCCTAAGCTAAAGTCAAGACACCTCTTTAGTGTCTCGGCCAACCCGAGACACCCAAAGGTGTCTCGGCTTGGCCGAGACACACACAAGTGTCTCGAGACACAAAAATCAAATTTGGCTGTTTTTGGCGGCTTTTTGACCGTTAACCATCTGGATTTGCTCTAACTGATAAAATATCATCCATGAACGTGATTAAGTGATTACAACTGAGGATAAGAGGGAATCAACTATTCTTATCGGAAAACAGCGTTCCCGAAGCCTATAAATATAGCCCCAGGACCTTCATTTTTTCAGATCTAGAATTCTCGAGCGTTGGCGAAGCCTTGCCGAATTGAAGACTGAAGGAGCATGAATTTCAGAAGAGAGGAGGAGATCGGAGCGAGTTCGTCAGCATGAAGAAGAAGAGTTCGTCAAATCTATAGTTCCCGTGTTCTTCCCTTGAGATTACCCCGTTGCGGTGATCTCGAGAAGAGTGATTATCTCGCTATTGTGATCTCGAGAAGAGTGATTATCTCACTGTTGCTGAGATAATTGCTTCGGCTTCTTGATTACTTAACGAATCAACAAAGCTCTGGATCTGATCTGGTCGTTTGGTAGTCCACGGATATCAACGTCCCCGTCACTGGCCAAGAACCCACGCAAGCAAGAGCCGATAAACGATTCTTATGTTTATTTTCAAGAGAGTTGTAATTTTTATTTTCATTATTTGAATTCATTGTAAATGTTTCAAGTTGTAATAAAGTCGATAATGAAGGCGACTTTCAATGAAAACATGGGCAAATATTTATATGGACTTCATTGTAGGATTGCCGAGATCGAAGAAGGGAAATGATTCTATTTGGGTGATAGTTGATAGGTTGACGAAATCAGCGTATTTCTTACCCGTGAAGATAACTTATACGGCGGAATATTATGCAAAGATTTTCATCCGGGAGATAGTTCGATTACATGGAGACCCAGAGATGATTGTATTAGATTGAGGCTCTGTCTTCACATCCCATTTTTAGAGGAGTTTCTAGAATTCTTTTGCCAACCAATTGTCATACAGTAGCATTTTCCACCTACAGACGGATGGTCAGATAGAGAGAGTAAAACAGGTGTTGGAGGATATGCTACGAGCATGTGTTATAGATTTCTAGGGCAACACTTTCCATTGATTGAGTTTGTTTATAATAATAGTTACCGTGCTACTATTGGCATGGTACTGTATGAGGCATTATACGGGAGGCCTTGTAGATCGCCTATTTGTTGGGCAGAGCTAGAGGACAGCCTTTTGCTTAGGCCAAAGCTCGTGAGACACACCATAGAGAAAGTAGCATTGATTAGAGAGTATATTCTTATCACTCAGAGTCGACAAAAGAGCTACGCAGATTAGAGGTGACGACCTTTGGAGTTTTAGGTTGGAGATTTCATTATATTTAAGGTATCACAGATGAAAGGCATTTAGCGATTCGGTAGATGGGGAAAACTTGCCCAAAGATGTGTGGGTCCATTCAAAATTATTGAGCGTGTTGGAGCTGTTTCATATAGATTACATCTTCCAGCATCGACATCGAGTGTACACAATGTATTCTATGTTTTGATGCTCAAGAATCATTTGCGTCACGAGAAGAAACAAAGAGTGATTTATGCACCATAAATTGAGATTCGGACAGATTTGACTACCGTTGAGATCCTGGTTTGTATTCTTGCTAGAGAGGACAAAATGCTTAGAAAAAAGGTGATTCCTTTAGTGAAAAGTTCAATGGTACCCAAAAAAAGCCAAGGAAGCTTCTTGTGAGTGCGGAGAGGATATGCGTCCCGACTACCCACACCTGTTTAAACAAGTAAGATGTTGATGTTTAGTATGTTTTTATGCATTTATGATTATGTTATATGTCCAGCCACATTTATATTTAATGCTATAATGGGGTACTAACACTTAGCTCCTAATCATTTGGAACATATGGTATATACATGGGGGTTCCTTGTTTAGATTTTTCACTCGACGTACTAGTTCCGTCTAATTAGAGGTTAAGTGGAAGTATACGCATTTTAGATTGCTAAGTTCATATATGGGGATTAATGGTATGAGATATACATGGGAGGGTATCCTTGTCTGGATTATCCCCTCTTAGTGCTTTTCTCATATTATTAATTCTTAATATACGATTGCGGAATTTCGAGGAAGAAATTCTCTTAGGGGGGGTTAAATGTAAAACCCCACAAAAAATTAAGATAATATATGATTAATTATGATAATTGAACTTTTATCATGATAAATATTATTAAATGATGTATGAGTATGGTAGCAAGTGATTTGAGATCAAACAAGTTCATGTACGTGAGAGAAACGAGTCAAAACATGCACAGAGGCCAAAACATGCACCATCTGGGAATATACTGGCCTGTTTTTTATCAGAACTCCTATACCCTAGCAGCCACCATCTCCCTCATAAACCCTAGATCCAATTTTAGTGAATCCAAGAGCTTTGTGAAGCAATTTTTGACGTGAAGGTGAGATTGTGGGTGTGCGGCTTAGGGATCTAAATTGGTGGTGTTTGCACTTTCAGGCTTTCAACAAGGTTTTCAGTCCAGTTTCATCTCTGCTAACCCTAAACCCCTTTTTAAATTGGTTTTTATGAGTTTCTAATGTGGTTTTGTTATGCCTAAAACCTATTTCGTGCATAAAAATAGTCTTTTATTATATATGAGATAAATATATTATCTTTTCATGTTTAAAAGATAATAAACGAATTATCTGAGGTAAATTAAGATTTGAAAATAATTAAACTCTAGTTATTATGATTATTGATGATTCTCTCGATGTTTTGATATTTTTATACATGTTTAGGGTTTGTATACGATATCTTATGTAATAATTCTTGTTTCATGTGTTAGATTAACTTCAGTAATCATAATCAAGTATTTAAAATAAATTTTACAAATTTTATAGCAAGTTAAACAAGTTAGAATCACGAATAAAACACATAAACACAGCCTGCAGAACCAGGCACCTGGCCTCTGGCCGGTCGACTGCAGCATAGTGGCCGATCAACCACTGCATAGTGACCGGTCAACCGACCAGTAAATATCCACTTGTGCATGTTTTGAGTTGTATTTGTTTAATTCGAGGGATTTCGTCGATTAACCCACATTGTATTATGGTGTTTGTTGTCTGTGTAACACCTAAGGTATATGTGAACATGAGATATAGAACCGCACATCGAGATACGTGCACGAACACTTGAATACATGTTCTTATTGAGTTTACATGAATAGTTGAGATGCATGACACATGATTAAGTTGATAGTGTTGGTATAACACATAAAATGCATAATTTATCAATTGGGGATGCTTAGTGATTAGTCATGTTTTCCCACAATGAGACCGCGACTAGACTACAATTAGACTTGGAAGTTTTCCTGCAATGAGACCGTGGTTGAACCATACTCTAAGATGGTTGTGGTTTTCCGGATTGGGCTAATATGCCGATACCACTGGATGATCATTTGTGTGCATCATTCCGGAATAGGGTGATTTATCTATCTTCGAAGAATGATTGAGTAAGGATGTTGATCGCACATGATGTAGTTGCATGTATATATACACAGTTTGTATTATTGCTCCTATGTTAGATTACCCGAGAGTAAGGTACATTTCGGATACTTGGCATGCATGGTATGTTCTACGGAGATGATTGTGTCGGATGACATATTTCTTATGACTGCGCCACTACCCAAGGGTAGTTCGAGATTGTTACATGGCTTATCATTGTTGACGTTTGGAATATAGCATTTCTTTTATGTGTTGTCTTTCATTCACAGGATTGGAATTGATATTTAGTGACTCACAATTTGAGACATGGTATATATATGAGGGTTTCCTTGTTTGGATTAGTTCGCTCGATGTACTAATTCTTGTGTTGTGGGTTTCTAAATACTAATTTTCACTTAGTATAGTATAGATGATTTTATATCTATATGTACTAACCAGTATTTTCTTATATACTCCTACCCCTTTTCCCTGGGGGCGTTGGAGATGATCTCGCTAGCGTTTTAACTCTCGTTGTTTCTCCTCTTTTCATGCGACGAGTCAAGCGCACGGAGAGTCGCAGGTTGATGGAGTTGTATTTTAGCTTCCATCTATTTTATTATACTTGTAGTTAACTTAAGAGCTCTGCAGTAGTTGTCTATTTTGCAGATATTAAAGTTGTTTTTTTAGAGGCTAAGTGTCGTAGTGACATTTCACTTGACTATTTATTTTAAGGCATATTACATTTGTTCCAGTTTCAGAGATATTTTATTTTCAGTTTGTGTAGGATCTGAAAGAGATACACTTGAACACTAGAGGGGGGTGAATAGTATTCTTTTAAAATTTATACAATGTAGATTATAAATTACAAAGAAAAATGGCAATCTCAGAAATTCACAATCACAAACACAAGGATTTATACTGGTTCCACCAATCCGGTGTACATCTAGTCCCCAAGCAAATCCCGCTTGAGAGTTTCCACTATGATTTTGAATAAACTTACAAAATCAAACGCAAACTTGACCAATTTGCAAGTCCCTACAAATTGCAACACCAATTGACAAACACCTTGCCAATTTGAACACCAATCTCTAAACCAAGAGATCAATCCTCTCAAACGCGAGAGAAAATCCTTTTTGAAGCAAGAACACAATTGATCCTATAAGCCTTAAATGTGTAGTGAAGTGCAGCAGTGGCTTAGGATTCTTTTTAACCTCTGTAAATTGCCTAAACAATAAGTATTTGAATGATGTTCAAAGGCAATTTCAGAAACTTTTCTTTTTCTCAAAATCTGAATATTTTTCACTTGAAAAAATGCACAAAGATCAAAGCTTATGGGTATGTAAGTATCTGCATTTTTTCTGAACAAATAACCTATTTATAGCCCTTGAAAAGCCAATTTTTTGAACATTAAAAACGTTTAAAAACGGCTATAAACAGTCACAAATTCAAACTTTGAATACTGGAAAAACTGTATCTGTAGTCGACTACAATACACATTAGTCGACTACACTAAATTCAAACTTTGAATACTGGAAAAACTGTATCTGTAGTCGACTACAATACACATTAGTCGACTACACAAAGTTCAAACAGACTCTGTGTATTCAGAAAATTTCTTAGTAGTCAACTACAATGCTCATTAGTCGACTACACTGTATTTTGACAGAAACCGATAAAATGAAATTTACGTTCAGTAGTCAACTATAATGTAAAAAGACAGAAACTAATGTTTCTGTAAAACACCTGAGTAGTCGACTATAATCCATTGTAGTCGACTATACTGTAAATTGACAGAAACATGTATTTGAGTTTTATACATGAGTAGTCGACTACTATTCTAATTAGTCGACTACTAAGAGTAAAAATTATGAAATAAAATATTTTTATACTTAAGTTTTAACTATAATTCTAATGGTTAACATAAGGGATTTCTATAGTTAACCAACACACTAAGCCTGTGTTAGTGTGTTCTAATATTGTGTGTGTTCGTGTGTGTGATCAAGGCTTGTACAATAATTCTAAGTAAAGAAAATGTAAAATACATTTCTCATATGTTCTTCATTTTCTTCACTTCATAATGCCTTGAAAACATCTTGCACTTGTTCATATTCTGATATTAAAATCTGCATATAAAAGTTAGTGCACACACTGTATAAATTGTTATCATCAAAATACTATCATGGAGATATGATATTCAACAGTTTGGACCTGATGATGATCATTTATACATCTATTATGTACTCATCTTGTACATTGCACTACATTATTATTCTCTAGCCGATTTTGTACATATACCTATTGTTTGATTCCACTAGAGAGATAGTAACTATGATGGTGAAACATGTTAGTGCATGACAGTTTTGACATTCTTGGATTCACCTTGGACTGTAGCCTTGTGTGAACCCAAGGATGTCACAGATATGAAGGTATCACGGTAGGTTTAACATGTGCTTTTCACAAGCATTGTCGTTGTCATGCATCTCAAAATAAGGTGTGTATTTTGAACCCCAAGTGTTAGTCACACATCAAGAAAGTGTGAAATATTTGACTGGCTTAAATAGATATGCCCAAGACTCAAGTGTAACAATTGTTTCGTAGTGGATTTAGAGAAACAATACATTACACTCAGTGGGACCCATGACTTACATCACACAAACTAGCTAGCAGGCCTGAGGCATGACAAATGATATCAGAGCAAATGCCTACCAGAAATATGGAGATAAGTGATATGCGGGGCTAAGTGCCACACTGCATGAGCACGGTGAGAGCCAACCTCTAGAAACTATAAGAGCCACCTCTTGAGTCTATATCGCCTAACGATATGGGGATGTGCTAATTGTCATGTCACAACGAGAAGGTCTCACATATAATGTGGGTTGATTGTGGGACCCCAAGTGTTTGATCCCAATGAGAAAAGTATGAAATGTTTGAGTGACTTAAATAAATATGCCCACGGCTGAAGTATAACAAGTGCTAGTACTTTTTTATAGTGAATTTAGCCAAACAACGCGTTACACTCAGGCCAATGGGCTCGCAGGTCCGGGCATGATAGATCGCGCTTGCTCAGAGGCAAGAGATGGAGATAACTCCTATGATCTGTTAGATAACATACATCGCTCATGATTTCTACATCTAATCAGCCAGATTTGTAATTTTGTTTTACTTGGAATCTGTTTATGGTTGTTTAGGTAACAATGAGCAGAGTAAACTCGATCTATCTAACTTGGGAATGTTTCCATCATGTCAAGAAATAGAAAATAAAAAGCAAGGAAGAGAACCCATAGGCTGCGTTTGGGAACTAAGATTTGGATTTGAAATGTTGATTTAAAATCAAAGGATTTTAAATCTACAATTTGAAATCCATGATTTGGTAGAATCTTTTGTTTGGATGTCATTACAAAATGCAAGGATTTGAAATCAAAGATTTGAAATATAGTGTTTGGCTACATTTTTTATTATACATGAATTTGGATTTCAAAATTGGTGTTTGAAGAAAATCTATGCTTTCTTTCAACTCCTCAATCTTTATGTGAACATTAAGGTTTATGTTGAGGTAAATGTTAGGATAAATTTCACAAAGCCCCCTGAGAAGTTTAACAATATATCTTCAAATATTCTAGTAGCTTATTTATTAATAAATTTTCAGCAATGATATCCAATATATGAACCATTATTATCTTCATACCATCACTATTATTATCTTCGAATCATCACCATTTAATTTCATAACAAAAGGAAAACAATGCTATCATCAGCTGGATCCTAGAATATCAATTCCAAAACATGTACGTCACGGTAAACCAAAAACATCCAATATAAATATGGATCCATATTTCAAAAAAACTCCCTTTTCTTCTCAATAACAAATAAAATAAAACTACTACTCCTCACTGATACCTGAAGAAAAATCTGAATATTACACAATGGCATTGTCTGCACTAGCAATCCTAGGCCACAAATCAGCACACTCCTTTCCAATTGGTCCACTATTTGCAGATCCTGAAGAAGCAGAAAACATCGATTGATATATATTAGATAAAGAAGCAAAAACAAATTTATGCATTACAGTAACTTTTATACAACATTCATTCACATGATTGGTGTGTTCCATTGAAATTGAGGACAACACATCCTATCAGTAACTAGTAGAGACTAAAAAATAAAAGGTAAAATGATACATTGTAATACATGTTAGGCCCAATGATACTTAGCCCCAACGGTTGGAACCGTTGGGGAAAATATTAGCCCCAACGGTTAGAACCGTTGAGACTAATATTTGCCCCGACGGTTCCAACCATTGGGGCCTTTATATAAATCAAAAAAATTGAAAATCAGCAAAAAAAATGGGAAAGCTGTTGCACACATGAAAATTAGCAGAGAACCTACTCGGATGTAATTACTAAGAGATGTGTTCGCATCCACAGTTTGGATAGCTAGTGCTGCATGGAAATTGGAGTTCAACACTTAATTTGAGCTGGAAGGACATAGTATTTCCTAAGAATACATATACAAGATAAACAGCTACAAAATCAAGAATAAAATTAAAAAAAAAGAAATACAAACTTATGGTAAAGGCCAAATGTCTCTGGAATGAGAATGATGGTCTATATCTTGCTGCAGAGTAGACAAATATCTGTGTGCAGGGGCAAGCAAACAAGGAAGCACATCAATCTGAAGCCATAAAATTTGTAGAATTAATGTAGGTACACAATCCACAAAGAATCCATGTGTATGCTGTGTATAAGCATAATCACAGTAAATATGAAAAAGAACAAAAACTATATCAGAAACACTCCATGATCATGCAGACTAAAGAAAAGTTAGAAGAGCCAAAACAAATATAAAAGCTACACTTAACAAAATGAGATATATTAAACAACTATTCTTAAGAAAAGTTAGAAGAGCCAAAATAAATTACCAGTCCACTTCAAACATAAAACCAAAGGAAATAAAATAACCAGGGAAAAGGCTTAGTATAATGTAAAACAACAGGAGAAGTACAATGCAAGTAATATTGCCTGCTGGCAGCCATTGAGACTCCCTCTAAAAGCAGCATATACAATGCAAATTGTGCTCCTCTCTCCCGCCGCAATCACACAACAAGCATATATAGTCCAAATCATCATGATATCCTTTTCACATTAAATAAAGATGATTGAAAGACCAATTAACTAAGTACTAAAGCTAAGGCCAATATACAAATGACTAAATTAGTTTCTTAATTAGGGAGAATTGTCACTCTCGGCAGTTGAAGCCACTCTAGCTATAAGGGGATGTTTGGAAAGAGGTTTTTTAGGGGGAAAGGGCTAGAAAGCCTGCCAAAAGCTGCAGGGGGAAAGGGCTAGAAAGCCTGCCAAAAGCTGCACTTTTGGCAGGTTTTCCCACTACCCAAATCGCAAACAAACAGCCCCTAAGGAGCACGAGGAAATACACTTTTTCAAGTGAAATATGGTAATGATTACATAATGATTACAAAATTAGTGAAAACCTTTTAGCTTGCACTAACACCATTAAATGAGGTCCAAATCATCTTCAAATTTAAAAGTAGGAAAAAAAATTGCACTAAATCAGCACCATCTTTTTCCTTCTAATTTGTGCCTGCTTATGCTTAATCCTGGATAACTAAAGAAGCCTCGAATAGCTGAACCAGTTACTAAAAAATATTCTCCAAGTTGTGCTGACCTGAATTAGTTTATAAGCAAAATATACTACTTTTAGAGCATTAATGAAAAATAAAGCAAATAAAGAGATAGAGATGAGTGGGGAGGAGCAATATGAAGAGGGCCTTCCAAGAGACAATTGAATATTTTGATGTCCAGCTCAACAAACCTCTATAGCATATGCATGAATAATATCCAGAAAATAATGCAATAACAATTGTCATTCAATATCTTGTACTCAACCTGAGGAGTGCATTCAATGCGATGTTGAATACTTACCAAAACTAATTCACTAGCAAAACAATGAAACATAGAAATAAAACAAAACTCACAACTTGATTAATCATTTTTGGATTTTTGTGAATTGGAATGCAAGGCATCAACTCAGAGTGCTGGAATAATATCATGATCTATCCTATAACAGCATTAAGGTAATGCTTTTCATATTGAAAGATTGAATATAAATGGAATAATTTGGTCCAGGAATGTTGGTACTATGAGATGACAACCTATAAAATAAGCAATCTATTTTGATAGGAAAAACTTCATACTGTTAAAGCTCATATAAAAATGGCACTGCAGGTACTCGTTCACTTTAGATGATGAATCATACACTATGCACCCAAGAAACATAGTAATGAAACATCATGCTCTTACTGAGCATAACCAATTTTAGATCCTACAGATACTTTAAACTAATATTTCAGTATAACACATTTAAATCCGTACAATAAAAATGAAGCAAATGTTAGACAAAGATGTAATAGTTACTGGCATATTATATGGATAGGCTATCAGATACAAATATCAAGTTGTACAATAAAAAAATTCAAACAAGGAGATTAAAAGTATGCGAGCTCCATAGCAGAATAATGTTAATTCCAGACTATCATCCAACACAAGGATTAGATAGCGATCCGTTGATAACTAATTTGTGTTTTTTTTTACCCTACTATAGGTTAAGGTGGTGATGCGATAGGAGGGACCAGATTTACTAGCTACCATTCTTGTGTAATTTTAGAAGAGCAAATTAAAACTTCCTGAGTTCATAATACCACTTTCCCCTGTGTTATATTTCCATGGAATGGTTTTGTGTATGAGCAGAAGTGTGATTAGAATTATGTTCTTCTTGCAAGCAAAGATTGTGGTTTGTAAATTATATATTTGAATACATTTTGTTTACAAGTTGCCAGTTTCATATTTATGTCTTCTGGCGTGAGGGTATACGATCACATGCACAGTTGCACTCGGCACCAGTTCATTTCAGCACAAGAAAGTGCAAACAGAAACACAGAAGAAAAATTCCGGGTAAATTAATTGATGCTCCAATAAAGTGGAAAAAAGGAGTGCATGGATGATAGCACAGCCTGCAAACTTCAATATCATATTCTTATGTTCTCATAAGCGCACTGCAGGTACTCGTTCACTTTGTCACAAAACTCTCTACCTAACATGTTGTCCAGTGCAATATTAATACCGTAGCAATCTTTACCTAAAATATGTGTACATAACCACACAAAAAAAAGCAAAGAATAAAACCAATTGCTAATATTCCCCCCCAAAAAAATTCCTTGATTTATCTTTAAAAATAATTCTTTAACAAAAGTACCCAACTAAATTTTTTTAAATCCCAACTATAGCAATTAGCATACCAGCTACTTATTTCTTCCTCAGTCTCTGAAGAATTTTTCATTGCTTTGATCGAATTGAAACAGTATTGTCATCAACAATATAAATTAGATGAGAAAATAAGGATTAAATTCGACCTTATCGCGAACCCAACCGCCAACGACTCGAAGCTGAGTCCCCAACTCGAATTGCTTTAAAACATCGAGCGAGCGCTTGAAATTCTCCTCTTTCTAAATGAGATTGATCTTATCCTTCACCGTCACCAGACCCACCATAAGTCTACTTCTCTCGACGTCGGCGGCGCCGTCTCAATTGAAGTGACGGAATCGAAACCCTAATCTGGGGAATTTGGGTCGGGATGAGATGAATTTGGGCGGGAGGAGAGGAGAGGGGAATTTGAGGATGGGGGAAACCCTAGATCAGATCTAGGGTTTCGACGAGAGAGGAGAAGGGGAGAGACGAGAAAGGATCGTGACTAAGAAATGTGAGAGAGGAGGAGTCAGGATCGGGATTTCATCCCGTCAGGATTTGGCAAATACCAAGGGTGAGGGTGGGATTTCAAATACGTCATTTAGGCTTTCAAAATCTTCTCTTTAAAAATCATTGGATTTAAAATCTGAGCCCAAATTGAGGCCCAAACAAAAGATTTAGATTTGAAATATCCTAGATTTTAAATCCAAGGTCCAAATCCAAGTTCCCAAACACAGCCATAAACAATTTGAGAGATAGTTTCTATCATCTATAAGAAAGAAAAATCGGAGATCGTTGACCTTGTTTTTATAAAGTGCACTCTCTATTATGTGATTAGTAAATATTTATCTACTTTTAGGAGGGGTATATAGCACTTGTCCTAAACTGTAGAACCCCGTAAATTTATTAATGAATATTTTGAGTTATTAGTGGTAAACATTTCTTTTGAGATGAACAACCATATATATATGTTAAATAAATGTGATAAATAGTGTTTGGGAGCCTATCAAGAATTTCTACGTTAGAGAAATCAAGGGGATTGATCAGCATGTGATAGAAGGCATAGCAGGCAGTTGTTCTGCTGTGCGGTCGACCGCGATGTGCGCGGCGGTCGACCGCACAGCAGTCGGGCACACAGGAGACTTTTCTCCTGCTGTGCGGTCGACCGCGCAAGGCGCGGCGGTCGACCGCACAGCAGGCAGAGAGTTTTTCTGTGTTGAGTCTTAAAGGGTTTCGGGTCGGGTTCGGGTCGGGTTGTGGGGATAGTATATATACTATCATACCCTAAAGAGCCACATTTCTCATCTGATATCAACCCTAGCCCCCTCTCTCCCCCTCAAACCCTAGTTTCTCACTCCTTGGTGATTTGGAGGAGCTTTGGAGGGCTTTTCAGTGAATTGTTGGAGGATTCAGCGAGAGGGATCGTCTTCCTCCAGATCTAGGGCTTCGTTTTCATCGTAGGCGAGTAACATCCCGCCCAACTTCATCCCTTTTCCTTTTTATGCTTGGATTTGAGTTTTATTCGGTTTTTATTGAGCCCAAAATCGTATTTTTGTGTAGATAAGTAGATCTTATGGCATGGGATGCAAGAATCATATATTTCAGTCTTAAAAAGTTCACTAATGATGTTCAATTAATGAGATCCTGATTTGAAACGTTTTTATGAGGATTAAATCTAATTTTTTTTACTGTTTAAGAACTTTTAAAATCATGTTGATTTAAGTTTGGGATTTTTGTTAATGAAGTTTTAACTATTTAAACTTGTTTTTGACTGCCATACATTACTATTGTATTGTTAGGATTAGCTGGTTATTGTGCATGTGGGTTGACTTTTGACATGAGTTTAGACATGTACATCGGGATGCGTGCGGGTTTAGATTTGGTGTATTTTTCCATGTATGCTAGTGATAATTACATTTCCTTCATTTATAGTCTACGTGTTGGGCAATGCATTATTTTGATCCATGTGTTGGATACTTACCATCTTGGTCCATGTGTTGGACATGCATTCTGTTCAGTCCATGTGTTGGACCTGCATCACTTTTAGTCCATGTGTTGGACATTTTTGCTAAACCTTGAGCATGGTACACATTTGAGTTTTGGAACACGACATTTTGATACCGTTAAGACATGATAGCTACCTAGACTGGGTATGACACTTATGTAGAATACGACATGATATTTATGACGTGGGATACTACATGATACTCTATTTATGTTCTGAGATGGGTTGTCTTCCCTTTTATTTATTTCTGGTCACGTATTAGACTCCGGGTTTGGTACTTAGGGATTTTCAATTTTGGGATACAAGGTATATACATGAGGGTTTCCTTGTTTGGATTATTTCGCTCGACGTACCTATGCCCGTGTTGAAACTCCCTAAGTACTAAAGCCCATTGTTTATTGCTTCTGGATAATTTCTTATATATATATGTTTTGTGATAACTGTATTTTCTTATACAACAAGCCCTCTCCCTTGGGGTTGGTTGTGACGTTGCTCGCTAGCGCTTTGACGCTCGTTGTCCCTCCCCCTTTCAGGTCACGAGCCAGGAGCCCGGAGAGTCGCAGGTTGATGGCGACACACTTTAGTGTTCGACTATCTATTCTAGCTATGTTTTATTTTGGAGCTCCACTATAGACTTTGTTTAGACGGTTGAGGACTTTATTTCTAGATGTTGTAAAGGTTGTGTGTCTTATTTCCCTTACTCAGACTTGTTGTATTTGGGATGTATTAAGAACTCCAGTTTGTTCATTTCAGACATTGACTTTATATTCCTGTATGTTGGATGATGAAATACTATTTTTTATCTCTCTCATTTTCATCAGTTATCTCTTGTAGTATTTTTCACTTGTTTTGTACCTACACCTGTTATTGACTCACTAGAGTGATAGAATTGTGATGGTGAAACATGTTATTGCACGGTGTGGTGCATGGCAGGTTTGACATCTCTGGTTTCACCTCGGACTGCAGCCTTGTGTGAACCCAGGGGCGTCACAGTTGGTATCAGAGCTCTAGTTCCAGTATCCTTAGGATCATCCTGTGTCGAGTCGTGGAGCTAGGATAGAGTTTATTAGGATTCATGTATAGAGTCCGTAAGGATTTCCTAGTATGAGTGGGGACGATATAGGCGTATATCTCAAAATTTTGAATTTTTTTTTTATAACAACTATTTTTTTTATGTTGATTGAAGGTATTTGCGTGAATACTATGTGTTATGAATTCGTATTGTGATACGTTATGTATATATATATATATATATATATATATATATATA
>NC_033795.1:47911140-48014922 GCF_001876935.1 Asparagus officinalis
GGCGGGAGCCACCTCTTGAGGTCGTAGGAGCCACCTCTAGAATCTCACACGGATGGTACGGTCTTGGATGATATGGATTGGCACAACGAGGACGTTTTGAGTTTAAGTGGGGGAGTATGTAATACCCCAACCCTTGAGAGGGTTATGTGATTAGTATTGATAGATTTGATTGGAATACTCATACCACCAAGATGCATCTTCTTTTCGGGAACCCAACTCTTAGAAACTCCAAAGTTAAGCGTGCTTGGCCTGGAGAAATTCTAGGATGGGTAACCCCCTGGGAAGTTTTCTAGGGAGCACGTGAGTGAGGACAAAACGTGCTGAAAAGACATGTGGTGGTTTGTGAGGCCAGTCCATCAGATCTAATAGCGTACCGACTCCGGGATTCCGGGGCGGGGCGTTACATAAACCACATAAAATCTTTGTGTTTACTTTTGTCGATCCTTTTCTGCATTTTGTTGTTTGTTCCGCGATTTTGATTTCCTCTAATTTCTGCTATATCCGCAACACTCTCCACATTATTACTTCTTAAATTATCTTTCAAATTTTATACTGTTTTTAGAAGTGTGCCAAAGCCACAACTTATGCCTTGCATTCCCCCGTAAGCGTTGCCTTCTCTTTATTGCTGCATCATGAAAGAAAGGCGGATGAGATTTTAGTGCATCAAATTTTTCCCTCGCTCCCTAATTTTTCTCTCTCAAAACCACATGGACTCCCCGAGGCTCCTTTTTGTGACAACAACCAAAGAAAAAAAGAGCCCTGAACTTCAGTCATGGACAAGGGGCCTCCACCAAGTACTTTGTATGCAAGGAGGAGATGATGACGGAAGCTACGCCAAGAACTCCGAAGCCCCCGCCTCCGCCATTGCCCTGTCAAAGCCGCTCCTCATCGAGGCTATCACCTCAATGAAGCTCTTCGACAAAGAATCCTCAATAAGAATTGCTGATCTAGGATGTGCAACAGGCCACAACACCCTATCCACTGTTGAACTCCTCGTTCATAGCCTGAAGGAAAGATACAAGAAAGAAAAAGACTATATGCCAGAGTTTGAGGTCTTCTTCTCTGATCTACCATCCAACGATTTCAACTCTCTTTTTCGCTCGTTGCTTTCATCATGTGATGCATCCAAGATGCCTTACTACTTCTCTGGCGTCCCTGGGTCATTCTACGATCGCTTGTTTCCAAATGGGAAGCTTCATCTAGCGGTTAGCTTGAGTGCATTGCATTGGCTCTCACGGGTGAGTTCTTGGAATTAATTATATATGATGCTACAAAAATCAACAAATTGCGTTGTCGATTATGTTTATGCTTTCTATCTCTGTAATATAGTTATTTTCATATAATATACTCTCCGGTGAGTCCTTTTAAGTCACTTGTATGTCAATAAACCTCATACAATTGATATAATGGTATTTCATCTCTGTTAATATCAGTTATTTTTTTGACTATGGATAAATCTCAGGCTCAGACCTTTCTTCAAAAGAAACAATATCATTTATGCTTCGAATTGATAGGTTCCAGAGGAAGTGTTAGACAAGAAATTGCCCGCCTGGAACAACGGAAGGGCATGGATAGATGGAGCAAAGAAAGAAGTGGTGGATGCCTACGCGAAGCAATCGTCTGAGGATTTACTGGCTTTCTTGAATTGTCGAAAGAAGGAAATCGTCGAGGGTGGAATGTTGTTTTTATTGATGGCGGGAAGACCAGATTCTCAACGACCGGAGAACCAGTTAGGGGATCCTGATTCAAGGGCCAAGCATCCGTTCACAAGCTCCATGGATCAAGCTTGGAAAGATTTGCTAGATGAGGTAGGAGTATTTATGTGTTAGGTTTGTGCTTCTCATCTGCTTAAAAAATACCTAAGAGTTAGAAGTTAATGAGATTTTGTCACCTATAAAGTGGTCTCAGTCTATTGTTGTTACTACATCATGGTTATGTCATATGTCATTGTGTACAAGTATGTTCTTGACTAATAGCATTTAAAGGCATCTAACTTGGATACCAAACTTCATCCTCCCACATTAAAACCAGTGTGGTACCATTTTTTGGCGACTTTTCTACTGCCCTTCTTGTCTACATTCATATTTCATTAATTATCACAGCACTCCTTTTGAGTCAGTACGTGATGTCAGTATGAAGGATGTTGCAATTGACCTCATAAGTAACTTTTCAATATTTCTACATTATCAAATTTACTCATTATATGTAAATAGAATAAGATAGACTACTATTGTTCCATCCCTCTTGAATTTTTTTGAGAGCATCCGATGTGACAATCTTTTTCTTCTCGATAATTTGTGAATGTCATTGTTTCTAATTTTTGTTGTCTTTTCTTTTTATCCGCCAACATGCTTTTACTGTTCCTTGTGATATTTTAATAAGTTCTTAGTAAATAGAAAATGAGGGTATAATAGTTGCCTACTATGTTCTGTCTAGAGAGTATGGTTATATGCGAATTTGTCAGGGATTGATCGATGAGGAGATGAGAGACACATTCAACATCCCGGCATACATGAGGAGCACAGAAGAGGTCAGGAGGGCATTCGATCATTGTGGTGCATTTGAAATCAAACGGCTGGAGTTTCTTAGGATCGTCGAACACTCGAAGGAGAAACAAGCGGAGTGGATCAAAGACCCAGTTTCATATGGTCGAGCTAAGGCTAATCTGGTTCGAGCCACTTTGAAACCTATTGTCAAGGCTCACCTTGGATCATTGCTTTCCGAGGTTTTATTCAAGCGATTTGAGAAGAGAGTCTCTCAAGACATAAGCATGCTTGAAAAGACTTGTTTCTATGGCCTGATTGTTGTGTGTGCAATTAGGAAGTGAATTCTTCTATTATAGATTACCCTTTCTTTTTTCTCTAGGTAAGTTGTTTGCCTATAAAATTAATTCTAGAAAATGTATCAATCAAAAAGGCAGTGAAATCTTTTGTCTACGTATGTTTTTCACAGGATTAATCTAGAACTACAATCAGAATGCAACTATCACTTATTATAATGCTCCTTGGGCAACATGCCACTGTTCCTTCAATTTAAGTAGCTAGCTTGGACAGATAGTGACCACTCAAAAGATACGGAAGCTATTTATTGTGTAAATTGAAGGAATTCATCCTCTGATAGAGAATCTAAGGAGAAAAAAAGTAAATAAAGGGGATCTATTCCCATAAAGCATAAAACAAGTATCAAGTACCATGTCCAGCAGTATGCATGCGAAACATAGATTTATTCTGTTACATTACCTTTTTCTTTCACAGTTCCTCAATAACTTTTCTTCTCGGAGTTCAAAACAACAACATTGACGGTTCTCTTGATGCATGTTAGCATGCGATCTCGATCTAGCTAACGTGCGCCCCCGCCGTGTTTTGAAATGGCTAAGAAGAAGAGGAATAATGGGAAGAAACTCTTTAATATTGGATTAAGAGCATCCAATTCGGGATTGATTTCTCCTATAGATCAATCTGATACTGGTTTTATGAAAGATGATGAAGATTTTAATTTGGAGGTGGAGGTTATAGGGTCAACGGGACCCAAAGGAGAGAAAAAGAAGAAGTTGATGGTGGATATTTTGAGCTTGGCTGCTCCTCAAGTTCAAATCTATCCTCAGAAATCTGGAGTTCAAATGAGAATTATCAATAAAGCTCCGTTCTCCCAATCTGGTGCTGTTTGCTCTCCTAGGATTTCTTGGGCGGATGAGGTTGATTTGGATGTGGATTCATCTCCTCACCATCGGACTTCAAATTTGGTAAGGAATATTGGATCTAAGGGCTCTAACTTAGTTCTTGATTCTGTTGTTGTTTTTTCAAATCCTGTTGAGAGGAATGATGATGATAATAAGTCTGGAATTTTGAGATCTAAATCTATTGTTGATGGTTTTTGTTCTGGAAATTCAAGATCTGCAAGTATTCTAGGCTCGAACCCTTTGTTTTATGAGCCTGTATTGGATTTTTTTACTATTCCATTGCAATCTAAGATGAGAAATCCTAATCCATTGCAATCTGAAGGGAGGAATCCTAATGCGATAGGATCCGATGACTTGGTAAATCAAATAATCTTAACTCTGGTAAAATCAATAATGAGAATTCAAATTTCCATCTTTTAAAGTCTGTGAATAATTTGTCCATCCTTGTTCTTGTAAACAATGCTAACAAGAAATGGACAAGTTTCTTTGCTGACAATAGAAAACCTGGTAGTGGTTTGAAATTGAGTTATGTGACACCAGTTGATAAGGATGCTATGATATTTGAAAATGAAGAATGGAATAAAGGTGCTTCATTTTGCCAATTTTCACTTATAGGTCAGGTTGTGGGGGCTTAATGTCAAATACAAGACCATGGAAACTTTTGTTCATAAGGTGTGGGATCAATTGACAAGTTCAGAACTTTGTCCTCTTAAGGCTGGTGTATACTTGCAAGTTTAAAAATATGGAAGAAATGAGTGGTATTCTTGAAAATGGTCCCTAGTTTTTTGGGTGAATACCTTTTCTTCTAAATCCCTAGACTATTGATGAGGAATTTGATAGAATAAAAGATAGCATCCATCCTATGTGGATCCAATTACCTGGCTTGAAACTAAATTTGTGAAATGCTAGGAGTATTAGCAAAATTATAAGTATCATTGGTCGGCCAATTACCACTAACAAGCTTACTGCTAATAGACAGATATTAGCCTATGCTAGAGTTCTTGTTGAAGTGCAAATTCCTTCACCTCTTCCAGATCAAATCTCAATCTAGGGACCAAATGGTAAAAGCTTCTCTCAGAAAGTTAACTATGAATTAAAGCCAAGATGGTGTGAACATTACAAGGTGGTGGGTCATGACTCAAATTATTGCAAGAGACAACCTAGAGTCCAAAAATTGATTCCAAAACAAAAACAAAATGGTATTGCTCATATTGTTTGTAAAGGAAGAGGCTCAGGTAACCAGGAAGATGCTCAGGTTGATTTCAATGTGGTCAATGATAGGCCTATCACTTCAATTGAGATACCTAGACTGATCATAAATCCAGGAAATCAAAGGAATAATGTTCAAGCTATGCATGTTGTGCACAATCAGGTACCTAAATCTGTGGCTCAGTCAGGACATGTTGTGAACAATCAGGAGCCTGCTTCTGAGGCTAACCAATTTAAGGGAATTTTTATTACTGGTGAATGCAGCAAAAAATCTGGGCCTGAGTCTGTGCATATGGTGTATGTCCAGAATCCTAAAACTGTATCTGGTCACTCCCCTAGCTCATCTCATGTGAATAGGTCTTGGTTACTTGTTCAAAACAAAGGATCGAAGAAGCATATCAATTCTAATAACTCAATCTTTAAGAAACACTACGCTCCCTGCAACTAGCGGAATAAGTCATCAATCTCGGTAGTGGTTACCTATTCTGGATGGTGTCCTTATTCAACTCACAATAGTCAATGCACAAACAAAGGCTACCGTCTTTTTTCTTCAAGAAAAGGATTGGTGCTCCCCACAGAGAATAACTCTAGCGAATAAAACCTTGCGAAATGAGCTCCTCCAACTTAGTTTGTAGCTTCCTCATCTCAGTAGGTGCCATACGATAAGGTGCACAGGATATCGATGTTGTGCTCAGCTGCAACTCGATGCAGAATTTAACCTCTCTCACTAGAGGTATCTAGGTATGTCCTGAAGGATGTTCGGATACTCTGAGACTACTCTGTTCTCACTCATATCTACACCTTAATCCCACGAAAATACACCCTCGACATTTACCAAAAATGACTCTGCAAACTGGTTGTTTAGCTCTGTATAGTTGCTACAATCAACTCAAACCCATCAAATGCTCGCAAACTGACTTTTTTGGCAAAATAGTCGATACTAACATGGTAGGACGATAATCAATCCATACCAAGGATGACATCCAACTAGGACATGCACAAGATGATCAAATCGACTATGAAGTTAGACTCGTCTAAGCTGACGACACATGTGATGCCCCAGGGTTCACACAAGGCTGTAGTCCAAGGTAAAACCCGGATTGTCAAACCTGCCAACGACCAAAAACCATGCTACGATATGATTCACCATCACAGTCACTATCTCTCTAGTGAAATTAATAAATAGGTGCAGGTACAAAACAGGAAAATAATAGGAGTAGTACAAAATAAGATATGCACAGAAAAAATATAAGAATAATCAATAAATGAGCACAACTGAAATAGAATGAAAATATCTCTGAGTCTAAAATAAATTTCAACACAATGAGTCAAATAAAATCTCACTAAGGTACTTATCCTTAACAAAATGAAACACAGGTCTAGAGTCTGACAATGACAAACTAAATGTGGAGTCCTAAAATAAGTACAAATACAATAATATCTAGGTTGAATCTAAGGTGCAATCTCATCAACCTGCGACTCTTCGTGCGTCGAACTCGCTGCCTGAAGGGGGGAAACAACGAGCGTCAAAGAACTAGCAAGATCATCTTCATCGCTCCCAAGGACAAGGGGTAGGAGTATATAAGAAAATAGAGTTAGTACATATAAGTATACAATTATTCATATAACTCTAAATGGAGATTGGTATTTAGAAATGCACAACACGAGAATTAGTACATCGAGCGAAATAATCCAAATAAGGAAACCCTCATGTATATACCATGTCTCAAATTGTGAATCCCTAAATATCAATTCCAACTTTATGAATGAAAACAATACTCAAAAGAAAATTAATACAGGTGTATCTTCTCTTTGGAAAAGAGATCCTCATGGGAGCTTGAGGATAGGTGATTCTCATGATATCTTTAGAATAGTGGTGTGAAGCAACACGGCGGAGCACAGGATGGAGTGTGAAGCAAGTCGGAAGAACGAAGAATCAAAGATTTTAGTTCTCAGCCTGATGAGTCGACTGACGAGTTTATGAGTCGACTTACGGTTGTTGAGTCGACTGACGGGTTGATGAGTCGACTCAAGAAAACACCTCCAAATAGCAAAATGCTTCTGCTGAGTCGACTCATGAAAATCATGAGTCGACTCATGCAGACCAGCACAGTTTGTGCACATTTTGAATCAAACATGAGTCGACTGGTGATCATGAGTCGACTCATCTCAATCATGAGTCGACTCATCGAGGTTTCCTGGGCAGACTTGGTTTCTGTTTTGAAGGAATTCTAGTTGGGTTGGGTTTTGGTTATTTACCAGATTGCCACCATATTGTAAACCCTATAAATAAGGATTGTTTAAGGTTCTAATCAGGGAGGTTAGAGACTAGATGTAGTCCTAAAGAGTTTTAGGTCTAAGGAGATCCTAGTCAAAAGGATTAGGGTTTAGATTGTGAGGGTCTAAGGAGATCCTAGTCAAAAGGATTAGGGTTTAGATTGTGAGGATCTATGAGATCTTAGATCAGAGGTAATTAAGAGAGATTGGTCAAAAGGATTAGGGTTTAGATTGTGAGGATCTATGAGATCTTAGATCAGAGGTAATTAAGAGAGATTCTAATCATTATATTAGAGTTTAGAGAGGATTGAGAGGTTGTTCTCGATTCTAGAGAGATTATGAGGGAGAGATTTGTAATAATTGATTCTTCATAATCTAGAGAAGGTATTTTTCTTCGCCATACTGAATTGTTCTTGTGTTTTAGTTATCTTCTTCTCAACCCACCTTTTGGTAATTCCGTGACCAAAGGGTGCTCGCACGACAACTCGTATCAAGTTGGTATCAAAGCATCAGATCCGGTGAAGGGGCATCCTGTGTATGGTCCTGACTCGATCGCAATACAAGAAGCTTGGCGTGATCATTTTCTTTGAAAGGAGTTTAGAGATTAAGGAAGAAGATGACTCAAGTCAACAAAGATGAAGGGGCTCGAGAGTTTTCTCAGCTGAAGTTCTAACTTGAATGGGACTTCAAGTTTCTAAAGAGGGACCCATGATACGGGTGTATCTTCTCTTCGGAAAAGAGATCCTCATGGGAGCTTGAGGATAGGTGATTCTCATGATATCTTGAGAATAATGGTGTGAAGCGACACGACGGAGCACAGGATGGAGCGTGAAGCGAGTCGGAAGAATGAAGAATTAACGATTTCAGTTCTCAGCCTGATGAGCCGACTAACAGGTTTATGAGTCGACTGACGGTTGATGATTCGACTGACGGGTTGATGAGTCGACTCAAGAAAATGCCTCTAGATAGCAAAATGCTTCTGCTGAGTCGACTCATGAAGTCGACTCATGCAGACCAGCACAGTTTGTGCACATTTTGAGTCGACCATGAGTCGACTGGTGATCATGAGTCGACTCATCTCAGTCATGAGTCGACTCATCAAGGTTTCCTAGGCAGACTTGGTTTTTGTTTTGAAGAAATTCTAGCTGGGTTGGGTTTTGGTTATTTACCAGATTGCCACCACGTTGTAACCCTATAAATAAGGATTGTTTAGGGTTCTAATCAGGGAGGTTAGAGACCAGATGTAGTCCTAAAGAGTTTTAGGTCTAAGGAGATCCTAGTCAAAAGGATTAGGGTTTAGATTGTGAGGATCTATGAGATCTTAGATCAGAGGTAATTAAGAGAGATTTTAATCACTGTATTAGGGTTTAAAGAGGATTAAGAGGTTATTCTCGATTCTAGTGAGATTATGAGGGAGATATTTGTAATAATTGATTCTTCATAATGTAGAGAAGATATTTTAATGCGGTATAATTATGTACCAAAATTACAAGTGCACAATTGATCAAGTTATAGTATAAAAAGTTATCGATACCACGAGGAAGGTGATTTTAAGATATTATTAGACTTGGTTCTTATGTTTTGTGCGTGACAAAAAAAGGATTAAAGAATAAGTGTGATTGTGATGAGTGATTGTTGTGAATATATGCAAGAGATAATAAATTGAATTTTAGAGGAGAGAAGAAAGAATCAAAGAATAAATGAAATCACAAGGTAAGAAAAAAGAATGAATAAAATCAAGAATTAAAATCAAGAATGAAAAGAAAATTTAAGAAAGTTAAGATGGAGGATTCAATTAAAGATATGAGAAATCTAGATTTATTAAGCAAAGACTATTAAACCATTTAAGGAAAGTATAACCTATCAAATTATCATCTAAGTCAAAATAAAAATCATGATAAGAATAACAACAATATAGTAATCTTAGAATTCATAAGTATAACCTATCAAATCATTTAAAATAAGCATAGATTATCAAATTGTTCTTCTACGAATTAGTTCTCTAGTTGATTATCCTAAACATGATCATTTTAAATGAAAGAGAAGAATTCATACAATATAAAGGAAATTAGACTAGTTTTATACAATTCTAATAGTACTACAAGAATTAATTTCACATCTTAAGAAATAAAAACAAGAAGAAAAAGAAATAATTACAAAAATAAAAAGAAAAGAAAAATCTAAACTATGAACAAGAATTAAATCTAACTACAAAGAATTAAAATCTAAACTACAAAATAAATTGTAAAAATTAAATGCAAGAAAATAAATCTACTCTAAAAATTAAAGTGCAAAAAGAAATAAAAAGACAAGAAAATAAATCTACACTATAAGCATGAATGTAAATCTAACTAATAAGCAATAATAAAGAAATTACTAAAAAGAAATAAATGAGAAAAAAAAATGCAAACCTTCAAATTGCTCTTCATCTCCATCCTCATCATTCAACAAAGAGGAGGAAAGACAAATTTAAAGTAGAGAAAAATTATTATTATTAATTATAACAAAAGTTATAATTTTTGGAAGGCCTTCTCAATTAAGAGTAGCCCTCCTCTCCTAATGAAGTTAGAAAATTTTTCACACACCTAACCCCTTACTCTCTACCCCTTTTATAGTAAACATCAGTGAATGAGAGCCATTGGATTGAAATCTTATCCAAATACAACAAATTTTAGCCTTTGGATTGTAACTGCCTATACGTCCGTATCAATACAAGCATCGATAGGGGTATCGATACTAGCATCGTTACGGGTATCGATGCTGGCATCGTTACGGGTATCGATGCTGGCATCGTTACGAGTATCGATGCTAGCATCGATATGGGTATCGATGCTGGCATTGATACCCAGCCTTCTCCTGTTGCTGTCCGAGCTTCTCTCTTGTTCTTGGACTTGAGCTTTTGGGCATTACCATTTCTTCTTCTTTTTAGCTTTGGGCTTTTAGATAACTTGGCAATTGATTTTCTAATGAGCTTCTTTGCTTCATTTCTTCATTTATTCAAGGGGTTTTTGTTAAGAGATGGGATTTTTGGGATTTATTCATCATTAACATGCATTTAAAGATAAAAAATAATTATCAGTGGCATATTTATTCATATAAAATAAATAATGAGTGTATAAAATTATAATAAAATGTGATTATCATATACCCCCATACCTAAACTTTTGCTAGTCCTCTGACAAAGAAAATAAAAAGAACATCCTAACTCACTTTTGCATGAATCGCGGTTGTATTTAGCGCATACAACAAGCCTTTAAACCCCTAGGTTACCCTAGTGGACGAGTTGTAGTCTCGTGAGGGTTTGCAGTAAATATACCCATAAAATTTGGTCAACTTGCCAAGTTAAATAAGTCAGTAAATAACTAATTTTCCTTGATATATTTAGACATTCTAATTAAAGCTAGTTAATAATCAAGAAAACGTTTTTATATGTAACTCCAATGTAAATCTCTTAGAAAATCTTTTTCATTATAGCAATACAAAACCAAGTCAAATCTTAGAGATTTAATTTAAAAGTTTTGAAAAGAACATGCTAACTCTTTGTGTTAAATAACTTTCAAGTCTCTTGATCAAAAATTGTTTTTCAAGACCATATATACAAAACAACAATATATAAAAAAATGGTTAGTGTTATATGTATATAATTTTTTTTCTTTCACTCTCTAATTCTTGGTGATTGTTTTCTATTTTAACGGGCTTTCTAAGTAACCATTTAACGAGTTTTGAGCCAATGAATCCCAACCCAATTGGGCTTAGGTCATTAAGTATATAAATACTCCTTGGGCTTAATTACTCAGTCAACTTAGGCTTTACAAGATAGAATCACCTTGAATTTAAGGGTTTTTTTTCTTTTTCTTTTTGGTGCCCATTTTTCACACTATTCTTTTATAAGGTTAGTTTTTTTTAATATATATATGTGTGTAAGTATATATAGTTTGAAAAGAAAATGTGTAAATCAAGATAACTTAAAAAAAATATTTTAAATTCTAAGTTAAGCATGCAAAAATTTCATTATTTTTAATTAAAAGTCTAAGGTAAGACTTAAGTACAGTATACTAGTTGAAAAATTATTTCTTAAGAATTTTATTTAGAGTTACAATAAAATGTGAACTTGAGTATGTCACTAACTAGGAATTAGAAAATTTAAAATCTATCAATTAGATCAATTATTACTTAACTCTATTAATTTGGCAAGTGACAATATTTTTATATTCTTTTTTTTCAAAAACTATGTCAAAAATGCAACAAAATGATAAAATAAAGAGGAAAATATGTACTTCCCACCCCAACACCTAAATTTTGCATTGTCCTCAATGCAAATTCGTTGATGCATAAAGTAAAGCAGATAGGAATTGAAGAACTTACATTTGTTCAGTTGACAATGATGATAAGGATCTGCAATTACTGTTAGTATGAGGATGAAGAAATCAAATAAGAGAAAAAATTTAAATTTTTTTTTTTTATAAATTTTTTTATTTTTTTTACAGATAATGAGGTTCATGAAGAACCATCACCTCTTCCTCTCCGAGTGTAGAAAATTCTAAAAATGGTTTCAGACGTTGACCATTTATTTTAAAAATATTACCATTTTTAGGATTTTCTATCTCGACAGCCTCATACGGAAAAACTTGTTTGACAAAAAATGGACCTGTCCATCTTGATCTTAATTTTTCAGGAAAAAGATACAATTTTGAATTGTACAATAAAACTTTCTGTCCTGGAGAGAAATTTTTTCGTAAAATTAATTTGTCATGAAAAATCTTGATTTTCACTTTGTAAATTTTTGAGTTTATGTATGCATCATTTTTAATTTCTTCCAACTCATTTATTTAGAGCAATCTGTTCTTACCTGCCGAGTCTGAGTTAAAATTCAACTATTTTATTACCCACATTGCTCGATACTCTCCAACTCCACTGGTAGGTGACAAGTTTTTCCAAACACTAGTCTATATGGTGACATCCCTAAATTGGCCTTGAAAGCTGTTCTATATGCCCACAAAACATCACATAATTTTGCAAACCAATATTTTCTATTATGATTAACTGTTTTTTTAAGATTTGTTTGATCTGCCTGTTTGTGACCTCTACTTGTGCACTGGTTTGGGGGTGATAAGGAGTTGACAATTTGTGTGTGATGGAATATTTCCTCATCAAAGCCTCAAAAGAACGGTTACAGAAATGTGTACCGTTGTCACTGATGATCATTCGGGATACACCAAACCATGAAAAAATGTTCTCTTTAAAAAACTTGACAACGACCTTGTTATCATTAGTTTTGCAAGCTATCGCCTCAACCCATTTTGACATGTATTCAACGGCTACTAGAATGTAAACTTTTCCAAAGGAATTTGGAAATGGTCCCATGAAATCGATACCTTACAGATCAAAATGTTCAACAGATAAGATGGGTTGTAAGGGCATCATATTTCTTCTAGTGACCTTCCCTAAAAACTGATAGCGGTTACAAGTTTTACAAAACTCATATGAATTCTTGAAAAGAGTGGGCCAGTATAGCCCAGATTGGAGAATTTTTTCAGCTGTTTTTCTTAGGCCAAAGTGGCCCCCATATGCTTGCTCATGACAAAAGGAAAGAACACTCCTAGTTTTTTCAGTGGGAACACACCTCCTAAAGATCTGATCAGGACTGTATTTGAACAGATATGGATCATCCTAGTAAAAGTATTTTACTTGGGAGAGAAAACAGAATCTATCCTGTTTGGACTAATGAGATAGGATCTGGTTCATGACTGTGTAGTTCACAATGTCGGCGAACCATGGAACATATTGGATTTCTAGGAGTTGTTCATCAGGAAAATGTTCGTTGATCAGGACGGTTGATGTTGGTGCATTTGGAAGTCGAGAGAGGTGATCTGCTACGGGGTTCTCTGTTCCTTTTCTGTCAAGAATTTGAATGTCAAACTCTTGAAGTAGAAGAACCCATCTAATGAGTCATGCTTTAGCATCCTTTTTGGTCAAAAGATACTTTAGTGGGGAATGATATGTGAAAACTTTGGTTAAGGAACCAATAAGGTAGGACCTGAATTTTTCTATGGCAAAGACTACAGCTAAAAATTCTTTTTTTGTGACAGAGTAATTTTGCTGGGCATTATTCAGAGTCCTTCTGGCGTAGTAGATCACATGCGGTTTTTCATCAAACAGTTGTCCTAAAACAGCGCCAATCACAGAATCAGATGCATCACACATCAGTTCGAAGGGTAAGGTCCAGTCCAGTGTATGAATCATAGGAGTTGTGGTTAGCTCCTTTTTCAGATATTCAAAAGCTTTGAGGCAGTCGGGAGAGAAGACAAATGATGTATCCTTGGCTAAGAGATTCGTCAAAGGTCTAGAAATTTTGCTAAAATCCTTAATGAAATGTCGGTAAAAACCAGCATGACCAAGAAACGATCTGACATCTTTGACTGTTTCGGGAGGAGGGATATTGGAAATGAGATCTAACTTAGCTTTGTCCACTTTGATTCCCCTATTGGAAACTACATGTCCTAAGATAATGCCTTTTTTTATCATGAAATAACATTTCTCCCAATTTAGAGTCAGATTTTTCTCTCTACACCGTTCTAGGACCAGTTTAAGATGATGCAAACATTGGGAAAATGTGTCACCAAAGATGGAAAAGTCATCCATAAAAATTTCAAGAAATCGATCTACCATGTCGGAAAAATACTGATCATGCAACGTTAGAATGTGGCCGGTGTGTTGCATAGGCCAAAAGGCATGCGTCAGTATGCGAATGTTCCATACGGGCAAGTGAATGTGGTTTTCTCCTAATCATCTGGAGCGATAGGGATTTGATTATAACCTGAATATCCATCTAGGAAACAATAGAACTCATGTCCTGCTAAACGCTCTAACATTTGGTCAATGAATGGAAGAGGAAAGTGATCTTTCCGAGTGGCTAAGTTGAGTTTTCTGAAGTCAATGCAAACTCGCCATCCAGTTTGGATCCGAGTGGGAATTAGCTCATTAGCCTCATTTTGGATCACGGTGATCCTAGATTTCTTTGGAACAACTTGGACCGGACTCACCATGAACTATTAGAAATAGGATAAATGATCCCATGATCGAGACATTTCAGAATGTCTTTCCTAATGGCTTCTTTCATCACTGGGTTTAACCTAAGTTGAGGATCTCTAGTAGGTTTGGCGTCATCTATCAAATGGATTCGGTGTTGTACAATGGTTGGACTAATCCCTTTGATATCAGGCATGGTCCATCCAATGACTTCCTTATTCTCTCTTAAAACATCTAAGAGAGCTTCCTTTTGACCGATAGTCAAATCAGAAGAAATGATAACTGGTAAAGACTCGTTCTTCCCTAAGTAGGTATACTCTAGATTTTCAGGCAGAGGCTTGAGCTCTAACTTAGGGGGTTCCTCCACAGATGGACGAAGCTGGACTTGGGGTTCTATCTCTAAAGGTTCTCGTTGCCAGCCAGCAGCAGAAACATGATTGACTAGCAGATCTAACTCTAGTTCCTCATCAGAAAACTCCTCAATCATTAAATCAAATACATTTGAATCAGACTCACAGTCTCCCTCTTATTGTTCACTTGATATTCCTTGAATGAAATTCACTTCCATGGGTTCATCAGATGGATCATTAGGCTGCCTTCCCAGGTTGAAGATATTAAGGTCTTTAGGGTTTTGCAACAGGTTGACTTGGGAATTTTCCTTTTTCTCTCTCACTCACGGCAGTGGCTAGTTGCCCAAGTTGGATTTCTAACTGGGCTATGGCTTGAATTTTTGAGTTGAGCACTTTGCCGGTGGTTTGCATGAAGGAATTTAGAATGGTGGATGACTGGGTCAACATGTTGGTAGTTTGTGTATAAGCTTTGATCATAGCTTCTAAACCCCTTTCTAAGACACTTAAACGTTTATCATGATCAGAATTTGAAGGATTTGTAGGCTGGTGAGGATGAGGATGTTGGGTTGGAAAAACTAGGTTAGCTTGTTGAAAATTGTTTGGTGGGTTGAATGGAAGTGTATTTCCCCTAGGGGATTGTTGGTTCGACGCGGGAATGAAGTTTTGATTTCCGGGAGAATTTCCTTGATTCCATGCAAAGTTAGGATGATTTCTTAAACCTAGATTGTAGGTTGGGGAAAATGGATTATTTCTAGGGTGCTGGAATGTAGCGTTCATCTGTTCTAATGCATGGTTGTTTCCTAGGAGAGGGCATTCCTCTGAAACATAGGTAGAAGACTGACATTTATGACATCCCGGGGAAGAAACATGATTGATTTGAGCTGGAGCTCGTTCCTTAACTTCTAAGGCTTCTAACCTCCGCAGAATCGTCACCATCTTTTCTTCAGAAGTAATGTTTGACTCCAGGGAAAGACCACTAGACTTAGATTAGGGAACTGATGAAACCCTGTTATCACAGTGTTCCCACTGCATTGTTTTCTCGGATAAACACTCTAGAAATTCCCAAGTTTTATCTGCATTTTTCCTCATAAAATCTCCCTGACACATCGATTCTAATGATGTTTTTGAAGAATAGTCCAATCCTTCATATATGACTTGGCACAATCGCCATTTCTCTACACAATGATGAGGACATTAGATTAAAAGATCTTTAAATCGGTCAAAATATTTCCATAATGGCTCCCTTGGGACAATTTTTAAGTTTTAAATATTGTTCCTAAGCTTTACCGTTTTATGAATAGGAATTTTTTTTTTGAGAAAAACGGTGACAAATTCCTCCCAAGTTGAGATGGAATTTATCGGTAAGCTGTACAGCCATTTTTTAGCTTTGTCCTTAAGAGAAAATGGAATAAATCTAAGCTTAATAGCTGTACAGCCATTTTTTAGCTTTGTCCTTAAGAGAAAATGGAATAAATCTAAGCTTAATCGCATCTTCATTTTATTCTCTCATTTTAATCATAATACACACTTCCTTAAATTCCAAGATAAAAATATATGCATCTTCTGTTTCATTTACTAAGAATTTGGGAAGCATGTTTATGTAATACGGTCTAAGCTCGAAATTTGCTCCATTTGCTTCGGGGAGCCTTATGCAAGACATATCCTAGAGAACGGGTTGATTTATGGTAGGGCAACACATATCCTGGAGAACGGGTTGATTTGCCATTTCTTGGTTTGGTTCAACACGGATTAAACGATGAGAATTATCCCTAACCCAAGTTTGCATACACCAAAACAAATTTTTTTTAAGGAAAGAAAGAAAATTTGTTTTTTTTTAAGAAGAAAAAGATAGAGAAAACCTAACTAAAACAAATCAAACCAATCACTTTTCAATCACTCTAATTCTAGGGTTTAGCCTAACTCAACTAGACCAGCTTCTAACCAAAAACTCCTACAGTGAAAAGATTAAAGTTTTACCCAGGTAGTTAGTAAGATAAGGATAGTACTAGAGGGTGATCAGAGATCAATTAAGTACCTCGTTCCTTACGGAACGCTTTACGCAACACCTAAACCTTGCCTTAGACACCAACTAATCTGAGAAAACTTAAACTGGCTCACTTAAGGATTTCTTGTTCCTTATTGAGCTCGAGTACTTAGAGGCCAACATCTAATGAGTTTTAGAAGGCTTGGATTTATGAAGTGAGGAATTAGTGATTTGTGGGCTAAGGAAAGGGTGATGAAATCCCTTACCTTATCTTGATTATGGGGTTTTGCCCTTAAGAATATTTTAAGTATGTGTCTTGATTATGGGGTTTTGCCCTTAAGAATATTTTAAGTATGTGCCAAATCAAGTGCTACAATCACTTTGATGAATTCCTACAAACTATATGAAATGCAGCCCTAGAAATTAAAAGCGACTAAAAAAGGATAATAAAAAAAATCTTTATATTTTTTAATTATGGTCAACAACAATCAAATGTGAGAAGAGAGCTCTTGTTTGAATTTATTATCTTGTTAGTTAATGTCCAAGTGAAAGATGAATTTTATTATGGTCAACAAAATTTATTATCTTGTTAGTTAATGTCCAAGTGAAAGATGAATTTTATTATGGTCAACAAAAATAAAATCTTGTTGGTCTCTTTGTTTTGATGATGTTTAACAAACAATTTATCACTAATGTTGTTTGTCTAGTATTTATGTTTATTTATTTATTATAGACAAACAACAAGTTGTAGGATGGATGGAATTGCGTATTCACGATCATATCCAATGGATGTTGGCGGAATTATGGAGTGAAGCCTATGAAATTCAAATTGAATATCCAAGTTCTAGCTTCATCCGCAACTGTACCAAGTTGAGCTACATCGAAGATCAATCAAGCTTGGGTATATTTAGTTTAGGTTTTATATTATGTGTGTTAGTACTTTAAGCTCAATCATATATACACACACATATTTGGTTTTTATATATATAGTTATATATATACACAAGTTTTGTTTTATGAACTTAACAATCATTGTATACATATTTCATTTAGTCTATAAAATTATTTCATATGGTTTCAAAACATTGTTTATGTCAAAACATCAAATTTCATGTATATCACATTTTTATGTTTTGGACACACATGCAAAATACATGAGTTTTCCCAAATGGAAAACTCAATTTGAGAAATTCTTTTTCTAACATGTTCAATTTCATGTTTATAAATGTTTTCCAAAGTTTTATCAATTTTGGAATTAATTTGTTATGTTTATTTGAATTTACAAAATCAAGTTTTTAATAAGCTCATGTTCATGCATGTTTTTGCAAAACTGATGCGTTTTCACAATTGGGAAATAAAATTTGAAAAAGTTCTTCGTTTACATATTTATCATAATATATACAAATATTTCCTAAGTTTTACTAATTTTAGAGTTTTTTTGTTATTTTTAATTTAATCTAAAAAACCGAGTTTTCAGCAGTTTTTTCAGAAACTGTATATCTGTGTTCAAACAAATATTTCTCTCATATGGGAAGTGATAATTTTTATAATTCTTTTTCTAACATATTTGTATACATGTCTAGAACTTGTCCTCAATATTCCATGATTTTTGGAGTTGATTTACTATTTTTAATTTATTTTACAAAGTCAGATATGTAAAATTCCATAATCTGTCAAAAACAAAAACTGCCTGTGAACAGTGCGGTTGACCGTCGTGACTGTAGCAGTCGACCGTTGCACAGTAAGGTAACATCAGTTTTTTGTTTTTTAATGGGTTTTTAAGGTTTTTTGAGTTGTTTTTTTAAGCCTATATATACCTCTTTGCCATAACTATTCCAGATAACTAAGAGAGGGTTTTAAACCAAGTTTAAAAGAGTTTCATCAAGGGATTAAGTTTTTGTTTAAGTGTGTTTAAAAAGCTTTTAAGCATTTGAGATTTTGATTTTGGAAAATCAATTTCACTAGAGCTTGAGGAGATTATCTATTGGTGTTTGAGCATCCAACCATCCTCCTTTAATCTCTTGATCTATTGAGAAGTTTTCTTAACTGTATTTTGTTAATCTAGAGTTATATTGAGTTTAGTTTTTTTTTATTTATTTCTCTTTGCTTACACACACAACCTTTGAGCTTATTATATTTGCATTCATAGTATAATTGGGTTATGGGATTGTGTAACCTAGAGAGTGAGCTTATAATACGTTCTCATCCATTATAGAGAACAAACACTTTGTATTGTACTTAATTGTGAGATTCACTTTGTATTACACTAGTACACCGAGAGGAGTATGTTGTGAGAGTCGGGATTGCTTCCAAGAGGAGTTGCGCTGGTTGACGAACCTAGGGATAGGTTGTATCCGAGCACTTGAGGAAGGACACGAAGAGACCAACACTTATAGGGTGTGGAGTGTAGTTACATTGTGGTATTGTGTGGTATAAACGTTATTCGGGTGATCGTAGAAAACCCGGTTGTGATAGTGGATTTCTCCCCGGGAGTTGGGAGCGGAGACGTAGGACGGAAGGTCCAAACTCCGTAATCATTTGCTTGTGTTTGAGTTTGCTTTGGCGTTTCATTTGTGCTTAGTATTTATTCTTTCTTGTCGCCATAGTCTATTGCCTTATCACATTTGTAGATTGTTTATTTCATCCTTGTGTTAGTTTATATATCCTTGCATATATTTTACTATATATCTCATTGCTAGGATATTGCTCTTTGTTCATATTGCTTTTCTTGCTTGTAATATATTGTATATCTATCTTGTAAGAATAATTTATTAATTAGTTTTAATTAGCATAAAATCAGATTAGATTAGCATAAGACCCTAATCACCCCCTCTAGGATCTAACAATTGGTATCAGAGCTTGGTGCTCTTTGATTTAAGGTCTAATCGCCTTGAGTTAAAGATCCAAGTTATCTTTTTGTGCTAATCTTCTTTTGATTACATTTGTATCTTGCTTGTATATTTTTATAAATTATGGATATGAATGATGCATCTTGTTTAGGCTATGATTCTAGTATTGCTCCTAAATTCAATGTTTTCCCCTATGCTCAATGGTGTTTTAGATTCAAAATATTTATTCAATCTAAAAATATCGATTTATGGGAAGTCATTGATTGTGGTTATATTGTGACCATGTTGGAGAAATCCAAGTGGAGCAAACATGATAAAAGGATGTTTACAATGAACAAGATTTTGTTAGAATATTTGCTAAATGCTCTTAATTCATCTATATCTAATAAGTTTGTTCATTATGATAGTGCTTACAACTTATGAAAACTTATTGAAGCACATCAAGGGGACTTAGAGGCGATCCGACAAGCTTTGGAGGATCCCGCTTCAAGTTCATATGGAACATCATGCACACGCCCACTAGGCGATGGCCCTAATGAGGTTTGCGAGTTTGAATCGATTAATGATTTATCTAGTGATGAACTTGCTTGTGCTAGTGAAAATTTATTGTATGCCTTTAACAAATTGAATAAAGATTTTATTGATTTACAAGGCAAGCATGATAATTTAAAATTCGATCATGAGAAGCTAGCTTCCAAATTTGATGTCATTACAAAAGAAAATATTATTCTTAAAAAAACAATGACTTATTAAATTTGGAAAATGAAAATTTGATCTCATCAATTGCTAGCCTATCTCATGCTAAGATTGATGACAAGTTAGAAGTAGAGAACATAAAAAATGATACAGCTTCTTTTATAAATGAATATTTATGTTCTACTTCTAATGTTAATGCACATATGTCTAATGATGAGTTGAATATTGTTAAAAATCGTATTTCATCTTTAGATTCAACTCGTAAAACACGCATTGTTAATAATAAGAAACTTATGGACTTATGTGCAAAGTTTCGTGTTAATTCTTTCAAATCCAACACTCACTATGCACATATTTATAGCAAAATTTACAAATGTTCAATTTGCGGTCGTAAAGGCCACATTGCTAAATTTTGCTATGACGCAAACAAATCTTCTAAGACTAATGCTTCTTGTGCATCCCATAAGGCTTCTTCATCACATGCACATGTACATGCACAAACTCATCATGCTCATCATAAACATGCACATATGTTTAAATGTGATCTATGTGGTCGATTTGGCCATTTGACAAAGTTTTGCTTTGATTTGAAAAAGATTTCACTTTTGCCAAATAATTTTAAAAGACCACAGAAGTTTAAGTGTGATCATTGTGATCGTTTTAGTCATTTGACCAAATTTTATTTTGATTTGAGGAGAGTTTCTCGTTTGCAAAATAATTTCCAAGATAAACCTATTTTTACAAATGAGTCTCGTGCACAACCGTTTGGTCAACATAAGCAAATACCTCCTTTCCATTGTACTTATTACAATCGGAAGGGTCATTTGAGTAATTTTTGTTATGACCGTGTCCGTGCACCACATGCGTCCAAGAGGGTTCATAACCCTAGGGATTTGAGCTTGATTGATAGGGGTCATATCCCTAACCAATCCGGCACCAAGAATGCTTGGGTGCCAAAATCTTTTTAAACTAAGTATTTTAGTGTTTTTCTTTTTCTTTTTCTTGGTTTTGAAAATTATACTTTAATTTTTTGAGCATGAAAACAATTCTTTTTATTGGTCAAATTCTTTTGTTTTCATAATTATTGGTTTTTGTTTTGATGAGAGGTTTGTATATATATAACCCCCCGGATTTATTGGGTGTTTATTCTCAAATCTTGTTTACCGAGTACTTTATGTCCTTATATGGGTTGGAACAAGCCTAAGAGCTTGACATATTGTTGCCTCTCTTGCATTTTGTTAAAAATTTTGTTTTGAGTTATTGCTTTGAATTCATTATATAAGCACAAATAGATGATTCAAATTTCAAATATGCTTTATAATGTATTATTTATGTGGTTTGATCAAGTTTTACAAAGAAAGTTTTCTTTATTGATCAAATGTCATTTTTGGGCTTAAAATTTGATTTATGATTTCATTTGGTTAATTTGTTTTCATTTGAAAACTTTTTGCATGATTCTCATGTTCCTCTTCTTTTGATTTCATAAATCTATTTTTTATACCATGTTTTTATAATTGTGTAATGAGACACTTCTTTCATAAATGATATATCTATATATGTCCTCATTATCCTCTTATATGTGAGTGATATTTAGCATATTCATCTATGCTTGCTCACATATGATTGTTATCCTCTTATATGTGAGTGATATTTAGCATATTCATCTATGCTTGCTCACATATGATTGCCTTAGCACTTCATTTTATATATTCTATATGAATTTAGCATATTCATCTATGCTTGCTCACATATGATTGCCTTAGCACTTCATTTTATATATTCTATATGACATTTTGATAGGGGGAGCAATCATTATATTTGTTTTATACTCACCTATGCTCATATGTAGGGGGAGCTTTCGCTCTCTTCATTCTTTATGGTTTTCCCCATTTTGATGTTGTCAAAGGGGAAGAAATATTGTGATTATAGCCTTTCTTGTTTATATGCATGATAATTATAATATTGTATATTCATTTTCTTTCATGCATATATCCTTTTTGTAAATTATTTATCATCATCAAAAAGGAGAAGATTGTTGGTCTCTTTGTTTTGATGATGTTTAACAAACAATTTACCACTAATATTGTTTGTCTAGTATTTGTGTTTATTTATTTATTATAGACAAACAACAAGTTGGCGGATGGATGGAATTGTGTATTCACGATCATATCCAATGGAGGTTGGCAAAATTATGGAGTGAAGCCAATGCAATTCAAATTAAAGATCCAAGTTCTAGCTTCATCCGTAAGTGTACCAACTTGAGCTATATCGAAGATCAATCATGCTTGGATATATTTAGTTTAGGTTTTATATTATGTGTGTTAGTACTTTAAGCTCAATCATATATACACACACATATTTGGTTTTTATATATATAGTTATATATATACATAATTTTTGGTTTATGGACTTAACAATCATTGTATACATATTTTATTAAGTCTATAAAATTATTTCATAGGGTTTCAAAACATTGTTTATGTCAAAACATTAAATTTCATGTATATCACATTTTTATGTTTTGGATATACTTGCAAAATACATGAGTTTTCACAAATGGAAAACTTAATTTGAGAAATTCTTTTTCTAACATGTTCAATTTTATGTTTATAAATGTTTCTCAAAGTTTTATCAAATTTGGAATTAATTTGTTATGTTTATTTGAATATACAAAATTAAATTTTTAATAAGCTCATGTTTATGCATGTTTTTGCAAAACTGATGCGTTTTCACAATTGGGAAATGAGATTTGAAAAATTTATTCGTTTACATGTTTACCATCATATATACAAATATTTCCCCAAGTTTTACTAATTTTGGAGTTGTTTTGTTATTTTCAATTGAATTTACAAAATCGATTTTTTAGCAGTCTTTTTAGAAACTGTATATTTGTGTTCAAATAATTATTTCTATCATATGGGAAGGGATATTTCATAAATTATTTTTCTAACATATTTATGTACATGTCTAGAACATTTCCTCAAAATTTCATGATGTTTGGAGTTGATTTACTATTTTTAATTGATTTTACAAAGTCAGATATGCAAAATTCCAGAATTTGTCAAAAACAGAAACTGTCTGTGAACAGTGAGTTCGATCACGCTACAGTAATGGTAACATCTATTTTTCGGTTTTTTAATGGGTTTTGGGGTTTTTTGAGTTATTTTGTTCAAGCCTATATATACCCCTTTGCCATAACTATTTTAGATAACTAAGAGAGGGTTTTAAACCAAGTTTAAAAGAGTTTCATCAAGGGTTTAAGTTTTTGTTTAAGTGTGTTTAAAAAGCTTTTAAGCATTTGAGAGTTTGAATTTGGGAAATTAATTTCACAAGAGCTTGAGGAGATTATCTATTGGTGTTTGAGCATCCAACCATCCTCCCTCAATCTCTTGATCTATTGGGAAGTTTTCTTAACTCTATTTCTAGCTCTTTTATATATATATATTTGATTATCATTGTTATTAAGCTAGAATTATATTGAGTTTAGTTTTTTTGATTTATTTCTCTTTGCTTACACACACACAATCTTTGAGCTTATTGTATTTACATTCATATTATAATTGGGTTGTGGGATTGTGTAATCTAGAGAGTGAGCTTATAATTCGTTCTCATCCATTGTAGAGAACAAACACTTTGTATTATGCTTAATTGTGAGATTCACTTTGTATTACACTAGTACACCGAGAGGAGTGTGTGGTGAGAGTCGGGATTGCTTCTAAGAGGAGTTGTGTCGGTTGACGAACCTAGGGAGAGGTTATATCCAGCACTTGAGGAAGGACACAGAGAGACCAACACTTACAGGGTGTGGAGTGTAGTTATATTATGGTATTATGTGGTATAAACGTTATTCGGGTGATCGTAGAAAACCCGGTTGTGATAGTGGATTTCTCCCCGGGAGTGGGGAGCGGAGACGTAGGATGGAAGGTCCGAACTCCGTAATTATTTGCTTGTGTTTGAGTTTGCTTTGGCATTTCATTTGTGCTTAGTATTTATTCTTTCTTATCGCTATAGTCTATTGCCCTATCACATTTGTAGATTGTTTATTTCACCCTTGTATTAGTTTATATATCCTTGCATATATTTCACTATATATCTCATTGCTAGGATATTGCTCTTTGTTCATATTGCTTTTCTTGCTTGTAACATATTGTATATCTATCTTGCAAGAATAATTTGTTAATTAGTTTTAATTAGCATAAAATCACAAGGCTGCAGTCCAAGGTGAAACCAAGAATGTCAAACCTGCCATGCACCACACCGTGCAATAACATGTTTCACCATCACAATTCTATCACTCTAGTAGAGTCAATAACAGGTGTAGGTACAAAAGCAAGTAAGAAATCATACAAGAGATAACTGATGAAGTGATAGAAGACAAAATACTATTTCATAATCCAACATTACAGAAATCCAAAGTCAATGTCTGGAATGAATAAACTGGAGTTCTTAACAAGTCTCAAATCATATATGTATAATTAATTGTCCTAAAACTAAGGGGGATTTTAGTACCTAGGAAATTTCAACACGAGCATAGGTACGTCGAGCGAAATAATCCAAACAAGGAAACCCTCATGTATATACCTTGTATCTCAAATTGAACAAAGTCAATGTCTGGAATGAATAAACTGGAGTTCTTAACAAGTCTCAAATCATATATGTATAATTAATTGTCCTAAAACTAAGGGGGATTTTAGTACCTAGGAAATTTCAACACGAGCATAGGTACGTCGAGCGAAATAATCCAAACAAGGAAACCCTCATGTATATACCTTGTATCTCAAATTGAAAATCCCTAAGTACCAAACCCATAATCTAATACATGAACAATAATAAAAGAAAACGAAACACATCTCTACTTTCAAACATGGTGTCATGTCAAACTCACATGAGTGTCATGTCAGAAAACGATTAAGTATCCAAAACATAGACTATATAGATTAAACGTCCAACCCATAGACTGCATGAAGTAAACGTCCAACTTATGGACTGAAAGTAACGAGTATCCAACGCATGGACTGAATATAACCGTTGTCCAACGCATGGACCGGATGTGACCGTTGTCCAACGCATGGACCGGATGGTAATGTATATCCAACACGAGGATTAAATAGCAATGCATGTCCAACACGAGGACTAAGTGGGAAGGGTGTCCAATAAATAAAAATACATGTCCAACACGAGGACTAAGCAAAGTGAATGTCCAACACGAGGACTAAATAAAAATACATGTCCAACACGAGGACTAAGCAAAGTGAATGTCCAACACGAGGACTAAATAAAAATACATGTCCAACACGAGGACTAAGCAAAGTGAATGTCCAACACGAGGACTAAATAAAAATACATGTCCAACACGAGGACTAAGCAAAGTGAATGTCCAACACGAGGACTAAATAAAAATACATGTCCAACACGAGGACTAAGCAAAGTGAATGTCCAACACGAGGACTAAATAAAAATACATGTCCAACACGAGGACTAAGCAAAGTGAATGTCCAACACGAGGACTAAATAAAAATACATGACAACACGAGGACTAAGCAAAGTGAATGTCCAACACGTGGACTAAATAAGAACTTTACAAAATGTAAGTGTCGAAAATATGTATATATATGCACAAAAGATACACAAGGTCTCATGTCGCACGTGCCTCGACATGCGGATCAGTACTTGTGTCAACAGTCGACTCACATGTATAAATAACTCACTAACATAATAAATTGGTATCAAATAATTGAGGCGAACACTCAACATAGGAAAGATACATCACAAATCAACAGTGGCCAATACTATGTGGCGGTCGACCGCAGAGACCACTCCGGTCGACCGTTCACAGAGCCGAGATTCATTGGGCTCAAAACTGAGCGGCGATCGACAAATAGATAGCATCGCATCATCAATAAAAATAATTCACACAAATAATTCCAACAAATAATTTGGCTGCACCAATCTGGCTGCCTACGTACCCTCTTTCTCAAGGGATCAAGCCTCCCGTAGTTCATCAAAGATATTCATACAAATATATGCAACTCTAGTTTACCATTTATCACAACAAAACTAACACAATATGTCAATAGACCAAATCAGATCATAATCCCATTGGGATACACATATGCGTATTATAACATACTTATGACTATAAGTGTAACAATCGAGCGGCTCAAACTCCGCAAACACATCTCAAAACAACGCAAACAAACTTCAGAAAACAAGAAACTGAGGCAAACTGCCCAGGAAATGGTCTGCGCTACTGTTAGTAAAATAAGCATATCATTTGCTAGAAAAACTATTTTTAGAAATAGTTTTCTAAACTTCAGAGAACAAGAAACTGAGGCAAACTGCCCAGGAAATGGTCTGCGCTACTGTTAGTAAAATAAGCATATCATTTGCTAGGAAAACTATTTTTAGAAATAGTTTTCTGTTTTGAAAACTAGATTCACACATCTTTCAAATGGAACTAGTTTGGTTAAATTTGGAATTAATTTGTTATCTCAAATATCCAGTTAATCATCATATATGTGCAGCAGTTTTCCTGCAAGACATGTTGTTGGTAAAAAGAGTATATCTTTCTCTATACAAATCATTTTATATATTTTCTTTCTGTTTTAGAAACTAGATTCACATATCTTTCATATGACACCAGTTTTATTCAATTTGAAGTTCAAAATCAAAACCAGATTTCAGTTGAGGTTGATCACACGGGTTGCAGTTTTCTGCATGACATGTCGTTACTAAAAAGACTATATCTTTCTCAATATAAATCCTTTTTAAGATTTTCTTTCTGTTTTAAAAACTAGATTCACATATCTTTCATATGACTCCAGTCTTGTTCAGTTTGGAGTTCAAAATCAAAACCAGATTTCAGTTGAAGTTGATCACACAGGTTGCAGTTTTCTGCATGACATGTCGTTACTAAAAAGACTATATCTTTCTCAATATAAATCCTTTTTAAGATTTTCTTTCTGTTTTAAAAACTAGATTCACATATCTTTCATATGACATCAGTTTTTTTCAATTTGGAGTTCAAAATAAAAATCAGATTTCAGTTCTATCATTGGATCAAAATTATCATCAAAATCAAATTTTTACTTTAACATAACAGTAAGCTTAAGCAAGCATAATATCGTTCATAACTTGTTAAAATTTCAACTAATTACTGGGAAGATTTGGGTAGGAGATAATCTTGCCTTAAAGACGTGTGCAAGTCTCTGAAGATGATATGAAACGACCGCTTACCGCCAAACACCACAGATCTCACATTTCCTTCGATGTTCGCCTCACGAACTCTCCCAAAAACACAAGATTTAAAGCTAGGGTTTTAGAGAGGAGGGTAGGGGCTGCTAGGGTTTGGTATTCTGATGAAGATAGATCTTTTTTCGTGCACCAACATGTTTTTATATAGCAACAAACCCGATTCAAAAAGCCCAAACCCGAAACCTATTAGAATCTGGAAACAACCCGTCAGTCTACGATATTTTGGCTGTAACTTTCTCATACGAACTCGGAATAAGGTGATCTAAGATTTGTTGGAAAGCTATTGAAGAGACCTACAACTTTGCTCTTTTACATTTTTCCAAATTTCAACTGTATCTATATGTAAAATGCATATACTTTTAACTGGTCGTTTTTCCCAGATTCAGGCACGTGTACGTGTGCATGATATCACTTCTATATTCACATATATACATTGAATTGATCTCAAATCAATTCCTAGCATACTCAAATATTGATAAATATCATTTATCATAATATAACATATTTATTATTATTTATTATAAAATAAAAATAAAATTTTAAAATTTTAGGGTTTTACATTCTTCCCCCCTTAAAAGAATTTCGCAACCCTCATATACACATCTCGTACAATTAAGCTCTATATAAAAAACGTAGCGATATCTAAAGTTAACAATCTAGAATGTTAATACTTCCACTTAACTCCTAACTAAACGAAACTAGTACGTCGGGTGAAAAATCCAAACAAGGAACCCCCCATATATATACCATGTATTCTGAATGATTAGGAGTTAAGTGTTAATACCCTCATTCTAGTGTTAAATATAAATATGACTATCAGAAAAAAAAATTTAAACTATAAGCAAATCATAATCAAATTAATTTACCTGCTCAAACCAGTGCGGATAGTCGCGACGCATATGAATAAGGGAATCACTTTATTCTAAGTCGCTTGTTTTCTCTTAGCAAGAAAGCGAACATGAATCTCAATCGTACACAAATCATCATGGAGTTCAATCTCCAGCGTCTCCGGTCTAAAGTCAAACTGGCTAAGGGTGTAAAGATTTTGGTTCAACGAACACCTCAAAGCTAAAATCTGATATCTCTTTTGGCATCTGCCAAACACTTAGATAATTATGTTTGTAATATTATTGTGTCCCTGTGTAAAACAACAGGATAGGAATATACAACACAATCTATACAGAAACAACGACATAGGTTCACTTATCTCAGCGCACTCGTGTGGGTAACAAGTGTCATAGGTTCATCGACCTCTTCGCACGTTCGTGCGGATAAACAGATATGTGTAGTGGAGTGAAATTTATCACGGTCTCATTTGCGGCGTATTAGCCCGCTAACTCAAAAGTATAATCGTAACAATGTTTTATCATAACATAATGTATCACGATACGTATTTATAACACATAGTATTCACTCAAATACTTTTGAGTTAAAGTAAAATAGTGGAAAAAAATTCTCGTAATTTTCGAGATATACGTATATAACGTTCTCCCTCATTCTAGGAATTCTTAACGGACTCTAAACATGAATCCAAAGAAACTCTATTCTAGCTCCACGACTCAACACAGGATGATCCTAAGGATACTGTAACTAGAGCTCTGATACCAACTGTGACGCCCCTGGGTTCACACAAGGCTGTAGTCCAAGGTGAAACCAAGAATGTCAAACCTGCCATGCACCACACCGTGCAATAACATGTTTCACCATCACAATTCTATCACTCTAGTAGAGTCAATAACAGGTGTAGGTACAAAAGCAAGTAAGAAATCATACAAGAGATAACTGATGAAATGATAGAAGTCAAAATACTATTTCATAATCCAACATTACAGAAATCCAAAGTCAATGTCTGAAATGAATAAACTGGAGTTCTTAACAAGTCTCAAATCATATATGTATAATTAATTGTCCTAAAACTAAGGGGGATTTTAGTACCTAGGAAATTTCAACACGAGCATAGGTACGTCGAGCGAAATAATCCAAACAAGGAAACCCTCATGTATATACCTTGTATCTCAAATTGAAAATCCCTAAGTACCAAACCCATAATCTAATACATGAACAATAATAAAAGAAAACGAAACACATCTCTACTTTCAAACATGGTGTCATGTCAAACTCACATGAGTGTCATGTCAGAAAACGATTAAGTATCCAAAACATAGACTATATAGATTAAACGTCCAACCCATAGACTGCATGAAGTAAACGTCCAACTTATGGACTGAAAGTAACGAGTATCCAACGCATGGACTGAATATAACCGTTGTCCAACGCATGGACCGGATGTGACCGTTGTCCAATGCATGGACCGGATGTGACCGTTGTCCAACGCTTGGACCGGATGGTAATGCATATCCAACACGAGGATTAAATAGAAATGTATGTCCAACACGAGGACTAAGCAAAGTGAATGTCCAACACGAGGACTAAATAAAAATACATGTCCAACACGAGGACTAAGCAAAGTGAATGTCCAACACGAGGACTAAATAAAAATACATGTCCAACACGAGGACTAAGCAAAGTGAATGTCCAACACGAGGACTAAATAAAAATACATGTCCAACACGAGGACTAAGCAAAGTGAATGTCCAACACGAGGACTAAATAAAAATACATGTCCAACACGAGGACTAAGCAAAGTGAATGTCCAACACGAGGACTAAATAAAAATACATGTCCAACACGAGGACTAAGCAAAGTGAATGTCCAACACGAGGACTAAATAAGAACTTTACAAAATGTAAGTGTCGAAAATATGTATATATATGCACAAAAGATACACAAGGTCTCATGTCGCACGTGCCTCGACATGCGGATCAGTACTTGTGTCAACAGTCGACTCACATGTATAAATAACTCACTAACATAATAAATTGGTATCAAATAATTGAGGCGAACACTCAACATAGGAAAGATACATCACAAATCAACAGTGGCCAATACTATGTGGCGGTCGACCGCAGAGACCACTCCGGTCGACCGTTCACAGAGCCGAGATTCATTGGGCTCAAAACTGAGCGGCGATCGACAAATAGATAGCATCGCATCATCAATAAAAATAATTCACACAAATAATTCCAACAAATAATTTGGCTGCACCAATCTGGCTGCCTACGTACCCTCTTTCTCAAGGGATCAAGCCTCCCGTAGTTCATCAAAGATATTCATACAAATATATGCAACTCTAGTTTACCATTTATCACAACAAAACTAACACAATATGTCAATAGACCAAATCAGATCATAATCCCATTGGGATACACATATGCGTATTATAACATACTTATGACTATAAGTGTAACAATCGAGCGGCTCAAACTCCGCAAACACATCTCAAAACAACGCAAACAAACTTCAGAAAACAAGAAACTGAGGCAAACTGCCCAGGAAATGGTCTGCGCTACTGTTAGTAAAATAAGCATATCATTTGCTAGAAAAACTATTTTTAGAAATAGTTTTCTGTTTTGAAAACTAGATTCACACATCTTTCAAATGGAACTAGTTTGGTTAAATTTGGAATTAATTTGTTATCTCAAATATCCAGTTAATCATCATATATGTGCAGCAGTTTTCCTGCAAGACATGTTGTTGGTAAAAAGAGTATATCTTTCTCTATACAAATCATTTTATATATTTTCTTTCTGTTTTAGAAACTAGATTCACATATCTTTCATATGACACCAGTTTTATTCAATTTGAAGTTCAAAATCAAAACCAGATTTCAGTTGAGGTTGATCACACGGGTTGCAGTTTTCTGCATGACATGTCGTTACTAAAAAGACTATATCTTTCTCAATATAAATCCTTTTTAAGATTTTCTTTCTGTTTTAAAAACTAAATTCACATATCTTTCATATGACATCAGTTTTATTCAATTTAGAGTTCAAAATCAAAACCAGATTTCAGTTGAAGTTGATCACACAGGTTGCAGTTTTCTGCATGACATGTCGTTACTAAAAAGACTATATCTTTCTCAATATAAATCCTTTTTAAGATTTTCTTTCTGTTTTAAAAACTAGATTCACATATCTTTCATATGACATCAGTTTTATTCAATTTAGAGTTCAAAATCAAAACCAGATTTCAGTTGAAGTTGATCACACAGGTTGCAGTTTTCTGCATGACATGTCGTTACTAAAAAGACTATATCTTTCTCAATATAAATCCTTTTTAAGATTTTATTTCTGTTTTAAAAACTAGATTCACATATCTTTCATATGACATCAGTTTTATTCAATTTGAAGTTCAAAAAAAAAAAAATCAGATTTCAGTTCTATCATTGGATCAAAATTATCATCAAAATCAAATTTTTACTTTAACATAACAGTAAGCTTAAGCAAGCATAATATCGTTCATAACTTGTTAAAATTTCAACTAATTACTGGGAAGATTTGGGTAGGAGATAATCTTGCCTTAAAGACGTGTGCAAGTCTCTGAAGATGATATGAAACGACCGCTTACCGCCAAACACCACAGATCTCACATTTCCTTCGATGTTCGCCTCACGAACTCTCCCAAAAACACAAGATTTAAAGCTAGGGTTTTAGAGAGGAGGGTAGGGGCTGCTAGGGTTTGGTATTCTGATGAAGATAGATCTTTTTTCGTGCACCAACATGTTTTTATATAGCAACAAACCCGATTCAAAAAGCCCAAACCCGAAACCTATTAGAATCTGGAAACAACCCGTCAGTCTATGATAGTTTGGCTGTAACTTTCTCATACGAACTCGGAATAAGGTGATCTAAGATTTGTTGGAAAGCTATTGAAGAGACCTACAACTTTACTGTTTTACATTTTTACAAATTTCAACTGTATCTATATGTAAAATGCATATACTTTTAACTGGTCGTTTTTCCCAGATTCAGGCACGTGTACGTGTGCATGATATCACTTCTATATTCACATATATACATTGAATTGATCTCAAATCAATTCCTAGCATTCTCAAATATTGATAAATATCATTTATCATAATATAACATATTTATTATTATTTATTATAAAATAAAAATAAAATTTTAAAATTTTAGGGTTTTACAATTAGCATAACATCCTAATCACCCCCCCTCTAGGGTCTAACAAGAAGGGCAGGTTTGAGCTAACCAGGAGATTACTCAGGGACAGATAGTCTCGTATACCATAGAGCCTTCAGTGTAGCTGTCTGCAGCTTCAGGGAGAGTGTATGTAGTCGTACTACGTGATCATGGAATAAATGGGGTCGCGGTGGAAGCTACGTTCCTTGTGAACTCCTTCCAAGCCCATATTCTTTTCAATTCAGGAGCTTCACATTCTTTCATATCCTAAGCTTTCATGGTTAGACATCAGCTTGTAGCACAGCAATTAGATATTCCTTTGTCAGTTTCCACCACTCTAGATGATGTGTCGCATCTAGAGAGCATTTGTAGGAGATGTGTCATCAACTTAGACGTGTCTGAGTTTGTAGTCAATTTGATCATCTTTCATATGTCCATGTTCGATGTGGTTCTTAGTATGGATTTCCTATCTCCCTACCATGTTAGTATCAATTGTTTTGTGAAAACATTCAGTATGCGAGCATCCGATGGGTATGAGTTAGTTGCAGCGACTTCACAGGGCAACCTGTTTGCGGAGTCATTTCTAGCATATGTTGAGAAGGTGTTGTTTCGAGATTAGAGTGTTGATTTGTACGCGATTAAATTCATCTTAGAGTATCAGGATGCCTTTCAGGACATAACTTGATTACCTTTAGTGAGAAGGTTGAGTTTTACATCAAGTTGAAGGCAAGCACATCACTGATCTCCCACGCACCTTATTGTATGGCACCTACTTAGATGAGGGAGCTACAGACTCAGTTAGATGAGCTTATATCTCATGGTTTTATTCATCGGAGTCATTCTACATGGGGAGCACCGGTCCTTTATGTGAAGAAGAAGGACGACAACCTTCGATTATGTATCAATTATCGTAATTGAAGAAGGCCACCATTCGGAACAGGTATCCTCTACCTAGGATTAATAACTTATTCGACTAGTTGCAGGGAGTACAATGTTTCTCAATGATTGATCTTCGATCTGGCTATCATCAGTTATGGGTTCAGGAGATAGATATTCCCAAGACCACCTTTCTGACTCGATATAGGTCTTTCGAGTTCCTTGTCAAGCCATTTGGACTAACCAATGCACAGGTAGTATTCATGGATTTGATGAACTGGGTTTTTTATCCATATTTGGACCAGTTCGTGATCGTTTCCATCGACGACATCCTCATCTACTCGAGATTAGAGGTCGAGCATGATCAGCATATTCGTTTGGCATTGTAGGCTTTACGGGAGCACCAGTTGTATGCTAATTTTAGCAAATGTGAGTTTTAGCTTTCAGAGGTCAGATTTTTGGGTTATATCATTAGCAAGGAGGGCATTGCAGTTGATTCTACCAAGGTGGAAGTAGTTTGTGATTGGGAGCCACCAAAGACCGTTATAAGGATTCGTAGCTTTTTGGGTCTGGCCGGCTATTAGAGAAAGTTCATCCATGACTTTTTGAAGATTGCTATCCTGTTGACATGCCTTAGGAAGAAGGATGTTCAGTTTGTTTGGGGACTGGAGTGCCAGAAGGCCTTTAAGACTTTAAAGACCAAGTTGACTACGACACCGCTTCTGATCATCCCGAACAATGATAAGACTTTTGTTGTCTATATGGATGCATCGTTATTGGGTCTCGGAGGCATTTTGATGCAAACCCAGAGAGTAGTAGTTTACATCTCGTGGCAGTTGAGGACTCATTACCAGAATTATCCCACTCACGACTTGGAGTTGACAGCAGTGGTCTTCACACTTAAGACATGAAGACTTTATCTTTATGGAGTTCAGTTTGAATTGTTTACAGACCATCAGAGCTTGAAGTACATTTTCTCTCAGAAAGAACTCAACCAGAGGTAGCGGAGATGGGTCGAGTTCATCAAGGATTATGAGTTTGTGCTCTAGTATCATCCAGGGAAGACGAACATTGTACCAGACACATTAAGTAGGAGGCACCGTCACAGGCTTACAGCTTTGAGGTGTTCATTGTATCGAGACCTTCTCACCCTCAGTTAGTTTAACTTTAGGACAAAGATTGGCAGGAGTAACGTATTTTTGGTAGCTTTAGCCGTGCAACCATCGTGGATGGACATAGTGGTCAGCGCTCAATTAGAGGACTTTTGGATTCAAATCCAAAAAGGAGGAAATTACCAAAGCGCCCAAGATAGATTGAAACATCAGATTAGATAGGGGTCTTCGAATGAAAGGCCGAATCGTAGTTCTAGAGAATCCATAGTTGAAGAAGGATTTGTTTGATGAGGCTAACCGTACCAAGTACACTGTGCATCTAGGCACAACCAAGATGTTCAAGGACTTGAAGAGACATTTTTGGTTGAGTGGCATGTGTAGGGATATCGCAGAGTATGTATCAAAATACTTTACCTGCCAGTAAGTGAAGGCAGAACATCTAAGACCCGCAGGAGCCCTACAGCCTTAACCCATTCCAGAGACGATTGTATTTTGATGGATTTTATTTTGGACTTGTCGAGATCTAAGAGGGGAACAACTCGATTTGGGTGATTGTAGATCAATTGACAAAGTTGGCGCACTTTCTACTTGTTAAGACAACTTACACGGTAGAGACTTATGCAAGGATATTCATCCGGGAGATTGTGAGACTACAAGCAGTTCCAAAGACGATTGTATCAGATCAAGGCTCAGTTTTCACTTCACGTTTCTGAAAGAGCTTCCAAAATTCTTTTGGCAGCTAGCTATCATATAGTAGAGTTTTCCACCATCAAACAGATGGCCAAACAGAGAGGGTCAACCCGGTTTTAGGGGACATATTGTGAGCTTTGTTATTGATTTCCAAGATAGCTAGGAGGATCATATTCTATTGATTGATTTTGTATATAACAACAGTTATCAATCGACGATAGGTATGGCTCCTTATGGAGCTTTGTACGGAGGCCTTGTAGATCCCCGATTTATTGGGCGGGGCTAGAGAACAGCTTATTGCTTGGAAAAAATTTGGTTAGACAAACTACGGAGAAAGTAGTATAGATTCGAGAGTGTATTCTCACGGCACTGAGTCGGCAAAATAGTTACGCGAATTAGAGGCGATTCAATGTAAAACCCTGTGAATTTTGAAATATTATGAAAAATAACATTAAATCAGTTTTTATTATGATAAATATCATTTATTGTTGAATGAGTACGTTACTAATTGATTTCAGATCGATTAAGTATGTATATAAGTGTAAACGAGTGAAGACATGCACAGGTGCACAAAACCTGTGGGCAGAATATGTCTCTAGTTGATCAACCAATGCCAAGCCATCAGTCGACCGATAAGGACTCATCAGTCGACCGATGGCAAGCCACCAGTAGATCGAAGGGTGCATAAGGTTGTTTTCCTAGTCTGTTTTGGTTTTTGTTCAAATATATTTAGTTCGGGTTTATTGGTATATATATGAGTATATAAACCCAAAATTTCTCTTTTTCTTTATATTTTCACATGAACAAAAGCCACCCTCTCTCCTTAAAATCCTAGAATTTATTTTGGTGATTTTGAAGAGCTTTGTGAAGCAAATACCGAGAAAAGGGTGAAATCGTTGGCGTTCGGCAAATGTGAATTTGTTCTCTTGTGTTTTTAGCGAATTCAGCACGTTCTTGAGGCGAGTTACATCTACTCCAATCCCATCCCCATTTTTGTATAGCTTTTATTTTGTTTTACTTGGTTTTATTGGACTTTAAAACCTAGTTTAAGTATAAAGATTGCTCTTTTAAACACATACAAAGATTTGATCTTTTCGTTTTAAAAAAAAGTTATGAAATGACATCTTTGTTTTGGATTTATGTTTTGAAATATATCTAACATGAGTTAACGTCAAATTTCTTTGTTTTTATGAGTTTTCACATAAGTACGAACATGTTAGGGTTATTTGAATCCACTTAAAATTAATAATTTTGTTTTCATGTTGATAAGTGAACGCTAATTACATTTAATAAGTTTAAATACATGTATTTTTATGTAAAAATCCTGATTTGATGATTTGTAGATGAAAACTTAAACCTAAAATTGATCACCCTTAGTTTCTACTCTGGTCAATCGAGCAAATGAAGGATGTCGGTCGACCGATTCAGGCTAGGTCGCTTGTGCACGCTTATGCACGTCACCGTCGGTTGACCAATAGCATGCTTCGGACGACCGATGTATGGCTTATTATGTATGATTTGCTTCCTGTGTTTGTTTGAATGTGACCACAAAGTGTGAGTTGCACGTAAATTCATGCACATAACCATGGGTGTACATACTTATTTGCGTTGAGCACACACGAGCGATTAGAGGTGTGTAATCTACCATTTTGAATTATTTCACATTACAATAATTGTGGATGTTTGAGTGGGGTTAGCTGGTATTCCCGCAATGAGAGCATGGCTGGACTACAATCAGAGTGCGTTAGTTTATACCCCATAATAAGACCACGGCTGGACGACACTCTATGTCGCATTATTGTTTCCTGGTTAGGCTAATATGCCTATTGACCACGGGTGTCTGAGACATTGTTGGTTTTCCAGATTTAGGCTGATACGCCTATTCTCTGCAGAGTAATTGAGATTGTAATTTTCTCCCATGATGTCTATTTCGAGAATAGAATATGAAGCGTCATTTTACTGTTCACGACGTATCTTAAACGGATATCTATTTTTGTTATTGTGCCAACTACCCTAGAGTAGTGTGAGATATTACGACATGATTCGTTTTGGATGAGGCTCGGTAGTGTTTTATTTCTTTAGTATTCATTTTTTTCATAGGAATTAGAATTGATATTTAGCGATTCCCAATTTGAGATATGAGGTATATACATGAGGGTTTTCTTGTTTGGATTATTTCGCTCGACGTACCCATTATCGTGTTGTAGATTTCTAAATATCAATTTCCAGTTAGTTGGATGGAGTCTCAGGCTAGCTTCCTATTGGCCTTCTTGTTTTGATGATGTTTAACAAATAATTTACCATTAATGTTGTTTGTCTAGTATTTGTGTTTTCTTATTTATTATAGACAAACAACGTAGTTTGAGGATGGATGGAATAGAGCTTCAACGATGATATCCAATGGAGGCTGGCGGAATGTCGGTGAAGCTTATGCAATTCAAAGTTAAAGATCAAGTTCAAGCTTCATCCGCATGTGTACCAAGTTGAGCATACTGAAGATCTCATAGCTTGGGTAAATTAGTTTAGGGTTTATATAATGTGTGTTAATTCTATAAGCTCAAATATACACACACATATATATTTGTGATTTTCGTAACTATAAGTGTTTTTATGCAAAATAAGTTTTGGACTATATTTACATCATAAACAACTTTTATTATGTCCATATAAATATTACATAAGTTTTCAAAACTTGTTTTGAGTCAAAAATTAAAATCACATGTTTTTCATATATATGTCTTTTAGTGCTTTTGCAGAATATAGTGTTTTTCACAAAGTATAAATGCAAATTGAAAAATTCTTTTTGCAACATGTTTGTATGTATGATAATAAACTTTTCCCAAGATTTTACATTTTTTGGAAATTGTTTACTATTTTTAAAGAGCCTTCAAAAGTCAGATTTTGGACATGCACAGTGTCTGTGCATGTTCATAAGTCGACTTATCAGGTCTGATAAGTCGACTTATGAACTAGCTTGGAATATGCATTTTTCCTCTGTTAAGTCGACTTGTTCTTAAAAGTAAGTCGACTTGTACTAAGTCGACTATAAGTCGACTTATAAACTCTCTTTCTGCATCTAATTTTCCTTCTGTCAAGTCTACTTGTGTAACCTAATAAGTCGACTTATATATAGCCGTTGGCATAGTAACGACTAGTTTCCAGCTTTGTTTATTTTAATGTTTTTAAGGGTTTTGGTTGGATTTTTGGGCTGGTTTCTTCAAGCATATAAATACCCATGTGCATTAACTATTTCCTATCATCCAAGAGAGTTTTTAACCAAGTTTAAAAGAGAAGTTTTCCTTAAACTCAATTCTAGCTATTTATTGTTTTGATCTTAATTTCCATAAGCTAGATTTCTATATTGAGTTTAAATTGTTTTATTGATACTCTCTGTTCACACACAACCTATTGAGCTTATTGTATTTACATTCATAGTATAATTTAGGGTTGTGGGTTTGTGACATTGAGAGTGAGCTTAATTGAGTTCTCACCTTGTTTAGAGAACAATCAATTGATTTATCTTGTGCTTAATTGTGAGGATTCACTTGTAATACACTTGTACACCGAGAGAAGTGTGTGGTGAGAGACGGGGTCGAATCCAAGAGGAGTGGCGTCGGTTGACGTGCCTAGGGAGAGGTTGTAACCGAGCACTTGAGGAGGAGGACACGGGCTAGGACCAACACTTAGTGTGTGAGGTGTGATTGCATAGTGATTGTATTGTGAGGTGTAAACGTTGTTCGGGTGAACGTAGAAAACCTGGTTGTGATAGTGGAGATCTCCTCGAGGTGAGGAGCGGAGACGTAGGTCGTGGGGACCGAACTCCGTAATCATATTGTTTGTTTGTGATTGCATTGGCGCACTTACTTTTATGTTCATATCTTATATCGCCTTTGTATATTGCTTGTTGATTATATTGCACACTGTCTAGTTTAGATTGTTTACCCTTGAGTTTATATATCCTTGCTCATATACTTGTATATCATATAGGATATATATCTCTTTGTTGTTCATATTGCTTATCCTAGCTTACATATCTTGTTGTATTTCATACTTGCTAGGATAACTTATTAATTAATTTTAATTGGTATTTAATCGGATTAGATTAGCATAAGACCCTAATCACCCCCCTCTAGGGTCTAAGAATTGGTATCAGAGCTTGGTGCTCTTTGATTTAAGGTCTAATCGCCTTGAGTTAAAGATCCAAGTTATCTTTTTGTGCTAATCCAATTTTTGATTTTTGCATCTTGCTTGCATATATACATTTTGGATATAAATGATACATCTTGTTTAGGTTATGCCATCAATATTGCTCCTAGATTAGATAATTTTCCCTATGCCCAATGGTGTGTTAGATTTAAACTTTTTGTTCAACCTAAACACTTTGATTTATGGGAAATTACAAATGATGCTTATATTGTGCCCACTATGGAGAAATCCAAGTGGAATAAAAATGATCATCGTATGTTTATAATGAACAATATTTTGTTAGAATATTTGCTAAATGCTCTTGATTCATCTATGCCTAACAAATTTGTTCATTTTGATAGTGCTTACAAACTTTGGAAATTTATAGAAGTACATCAAGGAGACTTAGAGGCGATCCGACAAGCTTTGGAGGATCCCGCTTCAAGTTCTAAAGGAGCTTCATGCAGACGGCCACTAGGCGATAGCCCTAGTGAGGTTTGCGAGTTCGAAACCATTAATGATTTACCTAATGATGAACTAGCTTGTGCTAGTGAAAAATTGTTGCATGCCTTTAACAAATTGCATAAAGATTTTGTTGATTTACAATTGTGACGCCCCTAGGTTCACACAAGGCTGCAGTCCATGGTGAAACCAAGAATGTCAAACCTGCTATGCACCACACCGTGCAATAACATGTTTCACCATCACAATTCTATCACTCTAGTAGAGTCAATAATAGGTGTAGGTACAAAAGCATGTAAAAAGTACTACAAGAGATAACTGATGAAATGATAGAGACAATATTTCATCATCCAACATACAGGAATACAAAGTAAATGTCTGAAATGAATAAACTGGAGTTTTTAACAAATCTCAAATACAATAAGTCTGAGTAAAGGAAATAAGGCACACAGCCTTTACACATCTAGAATAAAGTCCTCAAATGTCTAAACAAAGTCTACAGTGGGGCTCCATAAATAAAAATATAACTAAATAGACAACTAAAGCTAAGGTGCATCGCCATCGACCTGCGACTCTCCGGGCTTCTGGCTCGTTACCTGAAAGGGGGAGGGACAACGAGCGTCAAAGCGCTAGCGAGCAACATCACAACCAACCCCCAAGGAAAGGGCTCGTTGTATATAAAAATACAGTTATTACATAATAATTAAAATCATTACTCCTAGCAAATAATGGGTTTTAGTATTTAGGAAATTATAACACGAGCATAGGTACGTCGAGCGAAATAATCCAAACAAGGAAACCCTCATGTATATACCTTTTATCTCAAATTGTAAATCCCTAATTACCAAACCCGAAATCTAATACATGAATAATAAACTAAAAGAAACAGCCCATCTCAAGACTTAATCAAAAGTCACGCCGAAATCATATAAGTGTCAAAGGTCAATATCACATAAGTGTCGTATCCTGTCTAGGTAGCTATCATGTCCAAATCTCATGTAATCATGTCATGTCCTGATTTAGATAAGTGACATACTCATAACTAAACAACTGTCCAACACATGGTCTAATATATAAATATCCAACACGATGACCGAAATGGATTATAGTCCAACACGAGGACTTCAGTGGATTATAGTCCAACACGAGGACTTCAATGAATAAAATGCATGTCCAACACATGGACCAAGATGACAAGTATCCAACACATGGATCAATAATAATGCATACTCAACACGTGGACTATGAACGAAGAAGTGTAATTCTCACTAGCATATGTGGAAAGATATACATATCCCAATCTTGTACGTGTTTCAATGTGCGGGTCTAAACTTGTGTCAAAAGTGTCAACTCACATGTATAGACAAGTCACTATCATTGCAATATAGTGTTAGATAATCGAGGCGACCCCTCGGACGTATAAAATACACAACCAAAATAAATACATGCACAAACAGTGCGGCGGTCGACCGCAGAAACCACTCCGGTCGACCGCGCATAGGGCAGAGACGTTCTGCTCGACAGAACGCCCAGCGGTCGACCGCCGCGTCACACGCGGTCGACCGCGAAATGAACAGAAGCTTTTTCCAGATTTCTGTTCTGCTTCGAAATCGATCCAAACAATACACCCATGCTTCCAAACAATATATTACACATTCTAATACATATGAATCATCGTATAATAACATCTAGCATGAAAACAAAAATCATCACTAGGATTTGTGAACTTCTATACACATGATTTAAAAGTTATAAAACAGTAAACTTGCATCAAAACTCAGAGTTCAAAAACAATTTTTCAGATCCGGATCTATTACAGAAAAGAAATTCATTTGGTGAGGTTATTTTCAAACTGAAATATTGGATTTTCGCATCATATGCTACAAGAACTATACTTATATGTAAACTAGCATTTTAGGCTCAACAAATCTCAATAAAATCATTAGAAAACCCATAAAAACGTGGGTGAAGGGCTGGGTGAGATGTCACTCGCCTGAGGGGGTTGATGAACACCCAAAAACGAGTGAGAACGGTCCTCCTTCAATCTGAGCAGCGAAACTCCACCGAAAATCCTTCGAAACGCCCCAAAAACGCCAAAATCCGAGCTAGGGTTTTGAGAGGAGAGAGAGAAGGGGGCTGGGGCTATTAGGGTTCAATAGAGGGTTCTGAGAGCTTCAAAACGAGTATATATACTTAGGATAGCAATCGGGTTTGGTATAAACAAAACCCGCCCGAAACAGAACTGGCAGAACCAGGTTCGCTGCGCGGTCGACCGCAGCGACCACGGCGGTCGACTGCGCAGGTTCCTGGGTCATTCTCAGACTGAGGTTCGGTGAAAATGCTATAACTTTCTCATCTGATCTCGGAATGAGGTGATCTAAGATTCGTTGGAAATTTCTTGAAGAGACCTACAACTTTGATCTTATACACTTTTCCAGATTCTAAATAAATCAGTGTACAAAACATAAAAACTCTCAACTGGTCAAAATTCTCAGATTCTCACTATTTGCCTTTGTGCATGTTTTGTGTATTTACACTCATATATTCACAAATATACATTGAATTAATCTCAAATCAATTCCTATCATACTCAAACATAAAAATACATTATTTTCATCATATAACATATTTATAATTATTTATCACACTATATTCAAATTTTCGGGGTTTTACATTCTTCCCCCCTTAAAAGAATTTCGTCCTCGAAATTCAGAAATTATACTCAAACAAATAATATTACTCTAGACAAGCATATTATGATATTTACCTTTAACAATCTAGGATGACTATATCCCACTCAACCCTTAATCAAATAGAACTAGTACGTCGGGCGAAAAATCCAAACAAGGAACCCCCCATATATATACCATGTGTTCCAAAAGATTAAGAATTGAGCAAAAATATCCTCATTCTAGCGTTAAATCAAAATATAACCACACAAATAGTCGCACACATAAATCAATCCACTTCCTCACTAGGTGCAGGAAGTAGCGCGGCATAACATCTTCGCGCTCCCAAAAATCATCTTTGATGTCTACACTCAACCATTAAAATGTAAATACTCCCACTTAACCCCTAACTAAATGGAACAAGTACATCGAGCGAAAAATCCAAACAAGGAACCCCTCATATATATACCATATGTTCCAAGTACTTAGGAGATAAGTGTTAATACCCTCATTTTAGTGTTAAGTATAAACATCACTATACAGGTAACCATAAGTCATAAACAAGTCATACAAAAAATTTACATCGAGCGAAAAATCCAAACAAGGAACCTCTCATATATATACCATATGTTCCAAGTACTTAGGAGATAAGTGTTAATACCCTCATTTTAGTGTTAAGTATAAACATCACTATACAGGTAACCATAAGTCATAAACAAGTCATACAAAAATTTAATTTACTTAATCAAACAGGTGTGGGTAGTCGCGATGTATATCGTCCTCGCGCTCCCGAGAAACCTCCTCAACTCCTTTCTGGTTCTACTGAATTTTCACCAAGGGAAAAAAATATATTGATTCTAAATTTCTTGTCTTTTCTAGCAAGTATACAAACTAGGATCTCAATCGTAGTCAAACCATCCTGAAGCTAAATCTCTGATGCGTTCAACACTCACTGCTGCTCTTCATCATGTAATTGTGTCTTGAACATTAAAACATGAAATACTTGTGTACACTAGACATCGCTGCTGCTAGACATTGATGCTGGAAAGTCTAGTCCATATGAAACAGCCCCAATAAGCTCCAAAATCCGAAACGGTCCAATATATCTCAGTTCAAGCTTTCTCCGCCTTCCGAATCGCTGAACGTCTTTTATAGACGATACTTTCAGCATAACTAACTCTTCAAATCTGAAACTCCAAATGTCCTCATTTCTTATCTGCATAGCTCTTTTGCTGACTCTGAGCGGCTAGAACCTGTTCTCTGATTTGTGTTACTTTCTTAGTAATCTATCTCATAAGCTCTGGCCCAAGCATTAAAATATCCTCCTGCTCTACCCAATATATAGGTTATCTGCAAGGCCTCCCGTACGATGCTTCATACGGGGCCACACCAGTTATCACTTGATAACTGTTGTTATAAGAGAACTCTATCAGTGGAATATGATCCTCCCAGTTGCCTTGGAAGTAAATAACACAAGCCCGCAACATGTCCTCCAACATCCTTAAGCACCTTCCCCGGCAACGGCGCCAAAAACTTGATGCGGCATAAACATGTACCAAAAAGGTTGCAAGTGCACAACCGTGTCAAGTTATAGTATTTAAGATATCGATCCCACGAGGAAGGTGTTTTGTAGGAGAAAATATAAAATCGGTTCTTATGTTGTGTGTGTGACAAGTAGGAGTGATAAGTGAATGTGATTGTGGAGAGATAGAGAGAGTGGAAGTGATAGTGTGTAAATCGGCACGAGATATAAGTGAGAGTGGATGTGACAAAGAATGAATATGATCAATAAGGCAAGAAGGAAAAGGAAAATAAAAATCAAGAATAAAGAAAATAAAATTCAAGAATAAAAGAAAATGCAAGAAATTAAAGATGGTGGATTCAATTATAGATATGGGTAATCTACAATTGAACCCACTTCTTAGAAAAGGGTGATTCCCTAGAGGGTTCTAGCCTAAAGGCGAATCAAACAAAATAAAAATAAACAAAAAGAAAAACTAAACCCAAGAGGGTTCTAGCCTCAAGGTGAATAGTATAAGAAATTAAAATCTAACTACAAAATAAAGTGCAAAATCTAAACTACAAAATAAAATTGCAAGAATTAAATGCAAGAAATTAAATCTATTCTATAAGCATGAAATAAATCTAAGGCAAGAGGGTTCTAGCCTCTTGGCTATTTAACAAGAAAATAAAATCTAAACTACAAGCATAGAAATAAATCTACACTAATAAGCAATAAAAAGGAAATAAAAGAGAAAAAGGAAAGAAAATGCAAACCTCTAAATAATTCTTCATCTCCATCTTCATCATCCAACAAAGAGAAGAAATATTTAAAGTGGTGAAAAAATTATTATTATTAATTGCAACTAAAGTTACAATTTTTGGAAGGCCTTCTCAATTAAGAGTAGCCCTCCTCTCCAAAAGGAGTTACAAAAATTTTCACACCTCTAACCCCTCACTCTCTACCCCTATTTATAGTAAACATCAGTGAATGAGAGCCATTGGATCGAAATCTTATCCAAAACCAACAATTTTTAGCCATTAAACTGTAACAAACCGCCCAGGGTATCGATGCCAGCATCGATACAGGCATCGATGCACGCATCGATGTCGGTATCTGTCACTTGGCTTCGGTGTTGTGGACTGACGTTCGTGCTTAGATACGTCGCCTGATGGTTCATTAGTTCTTGTTGAACCGTGTCATTTGCATCCACGTTTGATTTTGAAATTCCAAGCCTCTACAACCAAGTCCAGCAGTCCGGTTCTATTGGCTTTTTTTTTGCTTCAATGTGCTTCTAAAAATGCTACAAAAATGCTTCATTTCTTCATTTAATCAATGGGTTTTTGTTGAGAGATGAGAGTTTGAGATTTATTCTTCATTAACCTGCAATTAAACATAAAAACAGTTATTAGTGGTATATTTATTCATATAAAATAGATAATGAGGGTATAAAACTGTAATAAAATGTGATTATCAAATACCCCCACACCTAAACTTTTGCTAGTCCTCTAGCAAAGAAAATAAAAAGAAAATCCTAACTCACTTTCGCAGGAATCGCGGTTGTATTTAGCGCATACAACAAGCCTTTAAACCCCTAGGTTACCCTAGTGGACGAGTTGTAGTCTCGTGAGGGTTTGCAGTGAATATACCCACAAAATTCGGTCAACTTGCCAAATTAAAGAAGTCAGTAAATAACTAAATTCACTTGATAACTTTTAGATAATCTAATTGGAACCAGTTATCACTCAAGAAAACATTTTTATATATAACTCTAAGGTATATTTTTAAGAAAATCTTCTCATTGTAGCAATACAAAACTAAGCCAGACTTAGAAATTTAATTTAAAAGTTTTGAAAAGAACATGCTAACTCTTTGTTTTAAATAATTTTCAAGTTGCTTTATTTAAAATATTTTCCAAGACCATATATAAAATTATAAAACATTTATTAGTTTTTTTTTAACTCTTTCTTCCTTGGTGATTTTTTCTACTTTAACGGGCTTTCTAAGTGACCATTTAACGAGTTTTGGGCCAATGGATCCCAACCCAAATGGGCTTAGGTCATTAAGTATGAAAATACTCCTTGGGCTTAATTACTCGGCCAGCTTAGGCTTTATAAGATAGAATCACCTTGAATTTAAGAGTTTTTTTTTTTTTGTGCCCATTTTTCGCACTCTTCTTTTGCAATTTTTTTTTTGTATATGTATATATATTTGGAAAAATATGTAAATCAAGACACTTTGAAAAAATTATTTTCAACTCTAAGTTAAGCATGCAAAAACTTCATTATTTTAAATAAAAGTCCAAGTTAAGGCTTAAGTAAAGTATACTACTTTGAAAATCATTTCTTAAGAAATTTATTTAGAGTTATCATAAAAAGTGAACTTAAGTAAATAACCAACTAGGGATTAGAAAATTTCAAATTTATCAAATAAATCAATTATTACATAACTCTATCAATTTGGCAAGTGACGATATTTTTATAATTCTAAAATTGTAAAATAAAGAGAAAAAATAACTAATTCCCACCCCCACACCTAAATTTTGCATTGTCCTCAATGCAAACTCTATGATGCATAAAGTAAAGCAGATAAGAAGTGAAGCACTTACATTTGGTCGGCTGATAAAAATCTGCAATTATCTTTGGTCTGAGGAGGATGAAAACAAAAATTTATTCTTCTTTCTTTTTTTCTTTTTTTCTTTTTTTTTTTTCTTTTTTTTTCTTTTTTTTTTTGAAAACTGAACAAGAAACTCTCACATGAGAGAAGAATAAATTCTTTTTATTATTCTGAAATAAACAAAATAAACAATGTAGAATGAAGTATCCAACATGAAGAGTTCCTGTTCTACATTGAATCCTACCTTACTATTGAAAATTCTTCCCCAGATTTTAAACAAATTCAGAATGATATAATCAATAATGTGAATTTCCAAGCATTTCGGGGTGTTCAATAATTCTTGCAACAAGGTAAGGTAGGTATTATTGGTGTCATGCATTTTATATTTCTTAATGAACTTAGACTCTTGTACTGTGAAGTTTTGTTTTCTAACAACCAATTCTTCTGTGGAGTTCTGAAAATTTGGTTGTTGATTATTTTCCAAGAATCTAAGTTCATCAAGAAAGAGTTCTTCAAAATTTAATTCAAAGCAGCACATGTTTAACACAGTTTTATTATTCTCAAGGACCTGATCTGCTTCTTCTAAAAATTCTAACTCTTCAACAAAAATTTCCTCAAAACTTAAATCAGACTCTTCTTCTTCTTCTTCTGATCTTTCGTGAATGTAGTTTATTTCTAGAGGCTGATTATTTGGTTGGTCCCCTGGATTAAAAATATTAAGATCAGCAGTCAAATTCCCAAAGGACAGCTTCATTTGACCAGTTCTACAGTTGATGAGAGCATTAGAAGTGGCTAAGAATGGTCGTCCTAAGATAACAGGTGTATATTCTTTGGGATTAGAAACGGGTTGTGTTTCCAAGACTACGAAATCTACTGGAAAAATAAAATCTCCAACCTTAATCAGAACATCCTCTAACTCACCCATAGGGACCTTGACAGATCTATCAGCCAACTGTAAGGTGCATTTGGTTGGGTTCAGTACACCTAGACCCAATTGCTGGTAGACTGAATATGGAAGTAAATTGACACTGGCCCCTAAGTCTAAAAGCACCTTATCAATGTGTGTATTACCAATGATACATGAAATGATGGGGGAACCTGGATCTTTACGTTTCAAAGGTATGGGATTTGATAGCATTTCGCTGATATTGGCGGCTAAAAAGACTTTCTTTGGAACATTTATTCTCCTCTTCTTAGTGCACAATTCTTTTAAAAATTTAGCATAAGATGGAATTTGTTCAATTACATCTAAGAGAGGAATGTTGACCTTAACCTGTTTGAATGTTTCTAAGATCTTCTCCTCCTGAGGAGAGTGTTTCCTAGACCTGAGTCTATCTGGAAAGGAAGCAACTGGTCTAAATCTATCAAAAGCAGGCTCAAGTTCGGGTTCAGGTTCTAGGTCATCAGAAGGGAGTGATTGTTGAATAGATTCATCAGAAGGAGAAGGAGAAGGAATTTGTACAGGATCAAGAGTTTGACTTGGAGGAATTCTCACTTGATTATCGACCTGTCTACCTGACCGAAGTGAATGGATTGCATTCACTTGGGCTTCGTAGGATGAACTGCATCCTGTGTTCTTAGGGTTGACCACGGGTTGACTTGGAAATTTTCCTTTCTCTCTTTCACTCACGGCACTAGCTAGTTGACCAAGTTGGGATTCTAATCTAGCTATAGCTTGAGTGTTGGAGTTGAGCATTTGTCCGGTTGATTGCATGAAGGAATTCAGCGTGCTAGACGTTTGAGTCAACATATTCGTGGTTTGAGTAGAGGCCTTAATTATGGTTTCTAAACCCCTTTCCAAGACATTGAGACGTTTATCCTGATCTGGATTGTTGAATTACAGCTTGATGAGGAGGAGACTGATTTTGATACGGCAGATTGGGTTGTTGAAATTGTGAATGAGAATTGAATGGAACTGTGTTTCCCCTAGGAAAATGTTGGGTCGAAGCGGGAGTGAAGTTTTGAGTTCCGGGAGAATTTCCTAAATTCCATGCAAAATTGGGATGATTTCTCCAACCTGGATTGTAGGTTGGAGAAAATGGATCACTTCTAGGGTGCTGGAATGCAGCGTTCATCTGTTCTAATGAATTGTTGTTTCTTAGGAGAGGGCATTCCTCTGAAATGTGGGTAGGAGACTGACAATTATGACATCCTGAGGCAGAAACATGATTGATTTGAGCTGGAGCTCGTTCCTTAATTTCTAAAGCTTCTAACCTTCGTAGAATTGTCGCCATCTTCGCTTCAGAAGCAATGTTTGACTCTAAGGAAAGACCACAAGACTTAGATTGGGGAACTGATGAAACCCTATCATCGCACTATTCCCATTGCATTGTTTTTTCAGAAAGACTCTCCAAAAACTCCCAAGCTTCATCAGCATTTTTCCTCATAAAATCCCCGTGGCACATTGATTCTAAGGAAGTTTTTGCAGAATAATCTAATCCCTCATAAATTATTTGGCACAATCGCCATTTCTCTAAACCGTGATGAGGACATTGGATGAGAAGATCTTTAAATCGGTCAAAATACTTCCAAAAAGGTTCTCCCGGGATAATTTTAAAGTTTTGAATGCTGTTCCTAAGCTTTACCGTTTTATGAATAGGAAAAAATTTCTTAAGAAAAACGGTGACAAATTCATCCCAAGTTGAGATGGAATTTGTTGGTAAGCTGTACAGCCATTTTTTAGCTTTATCCTTAAGAGCAAATGGAATAAATCTAAGCTTAACCGCATCTTCATTTAATTCTCTCATTTTAATCATAATACACACTTCCTCAAATTCCGAAATAAAAATATATGCGTCTTCTGTTTCATTACCAAGGAATTTGGGAAGCATGTTTATGTATTGCGGTCTAAGCTCAAAACTTATTCCATTTGTTTCGGGGAGCCTAATGCATGAGGGGATTGCATTCCTAATGGGATAGCACATATCATGAAGAACGGGTGGATTAGGATGCTCCATTTCTATGATTGGTTCAAAGCGAATTAATCGATGTGTATTATCCCTAATCCACTGTTGCATACACCAAAATATTTCTTTTTATTATATATTATTATTATTTTTTTTTCTTAAAGAAAAGAAAGAAAATTAGTTTTTTTTAGAAGATAAAGAAAAAGAAAAATCCTAACTGAAACAAATCAAAACAATCACTTTTCAATCAACTCTAATTCTAGGGTTTAGCCTAACTCAACTAGACCAGCTCCTAACCAAAAACTCCTACAGTGAAAAGATCAAAGTTTTACCCAGGTAGTTAGCCAGGTAAGGATAGTACTAGAGGGTGATCAAAGATCAATTAAGTACCTCTTTCCTTGCGGAGCGCTTTACGCAACCCCTAAACCTTGCCTTAGACACCAACTAATCTGAGAAAACTTAAACCGGTTCACTTAAGGATTTCTTGTTCCTTATTGAGCTCGAATCCTTAGGGGCCAACGTCTAATGAGTTTTATTAGGCTTGGGTGGTGTAGTGAGGAATTAGTGATTTTTGGGCTAAGGAAAGGGTGATGAAATCCCTCACCTTATCTTGATTATGGGGTTTTGCCCTTAAAAATATTTTTAAGTGTGTGTCAAATCAAGATGCTCAAATCACTTGGTGAATTCCTACACTATATGAAATGCAACCCTATGAATTAAAAGCAACTAAAAAGGATGGAAAAGAAAAATTTTTTTTTTTAATTAGGGTTAACAATCAAACAAATGAGAAGGGGGGATTTGTTTGAATTTATTATCTTGTTAGTAAATGTCAAAGTGGAGGATGAATTTTATTATGGTCAACGGAAAATAAAATCCTTTTTTTTAATCTTAATTGTCTCTAATTGTGAAAAAGTAGCTAAAGGGTGGAATTAAAAACTAGAAAGATGACTTACCCGAAAGCAAATCTTCAAATCCTAGCTCTCCAATCCGTGATCTTCAAGCTTCAAGCGTTTCCTTCACAAAAAACACACAAGTTAAAGAACTAAAATAATTAAAACCTACTTAAGCATCTTCCCCGGCAACGGCGCCAAAAACTTGATGCGGCATAAACATGTACCAAAAAGGTTGCAAGTGCACAACCGTGTCAAGTTATAAATTTAAGATATCGATCCCACGAGGAAGGTGTTTTGTAGGAGAAAATATAAAATTGGTTCTTATTTTGTGTGCGTGACAAATAGGAGTGATAAGTGAATGTGATTGTGAAGAGATTGAGAGAGTGAAAATGGTGTGTAAATGATGCAAAGTGTAAGTGAGAGTGGATTTGAAAAAGAATGAGTATGATCAATAAGGTGAGAAGGAAAAAATGAATAAAATCAAGAAACAAATGAAAAATCAAGAATGAAGAACAAAATTCAAAAATAAAAGAAAATGCAAGAAATTAAAAATGATGGATTCAATTATAGATATGGATAATCTAAAATTGAACCCACTTCTTAGAAAATGGTGATTCCCTAGAGGGTTCTAGCCTAAAGGCGAATCAAACAAAATAAAAATAAACAAAAAGAAAAACTAAACCCAAGAGGGTTTTAGCCTCAAGGTGAATAGTGTAAGAAATTAAAATCTAACTACAAAATAAATTACAAAAATATAAACTACAAAATAAAATTGTAAGAATTAAATATTAGAAAATAAATCTACTCTATAAGCATGAAATAAATCTAAGGCAAGAGGGTTCTAGCCTCTTGGCTATTTAACAAGAAAATAAAATCTAACTACAAGCATAGAAATAAATCTAAACTAATAAGCAATAAAAGAGAAAAAGAAAGAAATGCAAACCTTCAAATAATTCTCCATCTTCATCTTCATCTTCATCATCCAACAAAGAGAAGAAGAGAAAAATTTAAAGTGGTGAAAAAATTATTATTATTAATTGCAACAAAAAGTTACAATTTTGGAAGGCCTTCTCAATTAAGAGTAGCCCTCCTCTCCAAAAGGAGTTACAAAAATTTTCACACCCTTAACCCCTCACTCTCTACCCCTATTTATAGTAATCTTCAATGAATATGAGCCATTGGATTTGTCTTGAGCTTCAAGTAACAATCTTCACCTTTGAATTTGCCTTTTGTTCTTCTCTAGTTCAACATAGGAGGCCCATATGATTTATTTGATTTTCAAAAGAAAATAAAAATTCGGCCCATGTAGCATCCACATTGAAAATCTGCAGCAAATAAATTGAAGAGCATCCAAGAAATTCATGAGAGCTCAATTGATTTCATTTTGTGAAAATCCGGCCCATAGATGAAAGTTCTCTCCTATGCACCACCACTTCATTTACATAACCAACTCCGGCCCACTTCATGTACATAACCAACTCCGGCCCACTTCCATTCATGCAGCAGCCTCATCCAAGACCGGCCCATAAATTTCCAACTCCTGCAGCAACGTCCAAGTCCTGTTGCATTCATTTGATTTTTCTCCATCAAAGGCCTATTCACATGATTTTCAATTCCAAATAAATCCGGCCCACTCAATAATTTCCAAATCCAAAACAAGTCCGGCCCACACAAATCCAAAGTAAGTTCTGCAGCAAAACAAGTCTGGCCTTGTAATCTTTGCATAAAAGTCCACTTCATTCCAACTATTTGCATCCACGTTTGATTTTGAAATTCCAAGCCTCTACAACCAAGTCCAGCAGTCCGGTTCTATTGGCTTTTTTTTTTGCTTCAATGTGCTTCTAAAAATGCTACAAAAATAGAGAAGAGAGATTTTGAGGGGTTTTTTATATTTAATAATATTTATTTATATTTCCATTCATTTATGTATAAACTAATCTAAAAACAATTATTAATGGTATATTTATTCATGTAAAATAGATAATGAGGATATAAAATTGTAATAAAAATATGATTATCAAAATCCATGAATACCACGGGTGTATTAGTCAACCCAAATGGCATGACTAGAAACTCGAAAGGTTCATATCGAATCATGAAAAACGGCTTGGGAAAAATCCATCTCCCGAACCCGCAACTATGATAACTAGAATGAAAATCAAACTTCGAGAAATACTACGCTCTCTGCAACTAGTCGAACAAGTCATCAATCCTAGGTGATGGGTACCTATTCCGGATAGTGACCTTGTTCGGCTCTCTATAATCAATGCACAATCTCATATTACCGTCCTTCTTCTTCACGAAGAGGACCGATATACCCCACGGAGAATAACTCCTATAAATAAGACCCTGAGCTAACAACTTATCCAACTGGGTCTGAAGCTCCCTCATCTTAGCTGGTGCCTTACGATAGGGTGCGCGGGATATCGAGGCTATGCCCGGCTGCAACTCAATACACCACTCGACCTCTCACACAGGAGGTAACCCAGGTATGTCCTGAAAGACATCCTGATATTCTGAGACAACTCTAGTCTCCAATGAATCAATACTCATATCTCGTCGCATCACCTCATCGATGTACGCCAGAAATGACCCCGCAAAACGGTTGCCCTGAGAGGTTGCTATATTCATCTCGGACCCATCGGACGCTCGCAAATTTGACCGTCTTCACAAAGCAGTCAATACTAATATGGTAGGAAGATAGCCAATCCGTACCAAGAAGGATGTTGAAGTTTGACATCAACGACACGATCAACTCGATGACTAACTCAAACTCATCTAGTTTGATGACACATCTCCCACAGATGGAAGGGACACTCCCTCTAGAGGAGTAGAGACTGACAACGGAATATCTAAGGAATGTGCTACAAGCTGAAACCTATCAACGAAGGTATGTAAGATAAGAGATACGCAATTTCCTAACTCAAACTAGATCCGAGCTGAAAAAGGAAATCACGAAGAAAGCTCCGCTCGTACCCTGATCACGCGGTACTACTGAATAGACTCTGCTGGATAATGCAAATCTTCTGGATAATGCAAATATGGCCTGCTGACCCCTAAATCCTCAGATTAACAAGTAGTGCCTCTATCTTCCCACTGCTGGCTGAAATTACGACTCTGAGACTGTCAACCGAGACTTATATCATGATGACTTCCTGCTGGTGTGCTGCGATAAGTCCTTTGCTCTCTGTTCAATCTTGTTATAATTGTAACATGTACCCCGAACTCTGCACTGCTTTGGCGCTCTCGAATCATATCGTGCTCCTTTCTTATGTTGTCCTTGTTACTGGGGTAAAATCATTCTCCCGCTGCCAGGTTTCTCTAGAGTTTCACAATAGTTCTCTTGCTACTGTCATTTACTATTCTAGTTCTGATTTCTTCCTTCACTACGGGTATATTTAGCTGCTTCACTTAGACTAACTCTAATAGCTTGTTGAAGTAGTGATTAAAATTCTCCCAAATAGGTGATAATTGCTACCCCGTCAAAAATCTAGATGTTGTTGCCATCCTCCAACGATGTCATCAGTGTTGAATACATCTAACTTCTGCTTGGTACTAAGTTGACGTTCAAGAAATTTTTTTTTTCACATACTCCTTCCCTTATAGATTACAATTGGAATTGGTGTGCCTTGTAACTCTGGTGTTCTCATAGTCTGATATCTTTCTTATTCTTTCAGAGTTAAACCTCCTGCTCTGCGATTTTATCAACAGCTGATAGTGGTGGTGGTGGTGTACTCATTGGTATTGCCTCTTTACTTCTATGATGAGTACAATCGGTGGTGAATCTCTTGAAAGTGGTACTGCTGACGGAAATGGATACACTTCTTGCTCCTCGAGTGTTATAATATCTTGTTGCCTACGGTGCCATGAAGTCGATCAAATACTGTGGAGCCTGCTGCAGCTCGGCTCTGCATGCCCAACTCTCCAGGTACGAGTTTTACCTCGATCCCATCCTCATTTCGATATTTATAATATCAAAAGGGGAGCTTAATTATCACAGTAAGCGAGATAATAAATATATATATATATATATATATACATAACGTATCACAATACGAATTCATAACACATAGTATTCACGCAAATACCTTCAATCAACATAAAAAAAAAAAGTTGTTTTAAAAAAATATTCTCAAAATTTTGAGATATACGCATATATCGTCCTCACCCATACTAGGAAATCTAGACTTCTATAAATAGCGTATCATAATACAATTTTCACAACATATAGTATTTGCACAAATACTTTAAACTTATACAAAAATAGTTGTTATATAAAAAAAATTCTCAAATTTTGAGATATACGCATATATCGTCCTCACTCATACTAGGAAATCCTTACGGACTCTATACATGAATCCTAAGAAACTCTATCCTAGTTCCACGACTCGACACAGGATGATCCTAAGGATACTGGAACTAGAGCTCTGATACCAACTGTGACGCCCCTGGGTTCACACAAGGCTGCAGTCCAAGGTGAAACCAAGAATGTCAAACCTGCTATGCACCACACCGTGCAATAACATGTTTCACCATCACAATTTTATCACTCTAGTGGGTCAATAATAGGTGTAGGTACAAAAGCAAGTAAGAGATACTACAAGAGATAACTGATGAAACGATAGAGATCAAATAGTATTCCATCATCCAACATACAGGAATATAAAGTCAATGTCTGAAATGAACAAACTGGAGTTCTTAATACATCTCAAATACAACAAGTCTGAATAAAGGAAATAAGGCACACAGCCTTTACAACATCTAGAATAAAGTCCTCAAATGTCTAAACAAAGTCTATAGTGGAGCTCCAAAATAAAGCATAGCTAGAATAGATGGTCGAACACTAAAGTGTGTCGCCATCAACCTGCGACTCTCCGGGCTCCTGGCTCGTGACTTGAAAGGGGGAGGGACAACGAGTGTCAAAGCGCTAGCGAGCAACATCACAACCAACCCCAAGGGGGAGGGCTCGTTGTATAAGAAAATACAGTTATCACGAAATACATATATATAAAAATCAATTATCCTAAAAATAACAATAGGTTTTAGTACTTAGGAAGTTTCAACACGGGCATAGGTACGTCGAGCGAAGTAATCCAAACAAGGAAACCCTCATGTGTATACCTTATATCCCAAATTGAAAGTCCCTAAGTACCAAACCCGGAGTCTAATACGTGAACAGAAATAAGTAACAAGGAAATACAACCCATCTCAGAACATAAATACAGTACCTTGTACTGACCTACATAAATACCATGCCGTGTTCTACATAAGTGTCATACCCAGCCTAGGTAGCTATCATGTCTTATCGGTATCAAAATGTCGTGTCCCAAACTCAAATGTGTACCATGCTCAAGGTTTAACAAAAATGTCCAACGTATGGACTAAAAGGGATGCAGGTCCAACACATGGACTGAAATAAAATGCATGTCCAACACATGGACCAAGATGACAAGTATCCAACACATGGATCAATAATAATGCATGCTCAACACGTGGACTATGAACGAAGAAGTGTAATTCTCACTAGCATATGTGGAAAGATATACATATCCCAATCTTGTACGTGTTTCAATGTGCGGGTTTAAACTTGTGTCAAAAGTGTCAACTCACATGTATAGACAAGTCACTATCATTGCAATATAGTGTTAGATAATCGAGGCGACCCCTCGGACGTATAAAATACACAACCAAAATAAATACATGCACAAACAGTGCAGCGGTCGACCGCAGAAACCACTCCGGTCGACCGCGCATAGGGCAGAGACGTTCTGCTCGACAGAACGCCCAGCGGTCGACCGCCGCGTCACACGCGGTCGACCGCGAAATGAACAAAAGCTTTTTCCAGATTTCTGTTCTGCTTCGAAATCGATCCAAACAATACACCTATGCTTCCATAGACTAAAACAAAACTATTCTATAAGATCTACCATTTAATCCCTAGACATGTTTATGCATATCGAAGCGTTGTGAAAACAGTAAACTTGCATCAAAACTCAGATTTAAAAAAAAATATAAATTTCAGATCAAATCTCTTTAACCAAAATCGTTGGTGAGCATTTGAAAACTAAAATACTTGATTCTTACATCTCATATCATAAAGATCCATCTATCTACACAAAATAATGATTTAGGCTCAAGAAACTTATTAAAAATCATTAGAAAACCCATAAAAGCGTGGGTGAAGCAATAAAATCATTAGAAAACCCATAAAAACGTGGGTGAAGGGCTGGGTGAGATGTCACTCGCCTGAGGGGGTTGATGAACACCCAAAAACGAGTGAGAACGGTCCTCCTTCAATCTGAGCAGCGAAACTCCACCGAAAATCCTTCGAAACGCCCCAAAAACGTCAAAAACGAAGTTAGGGTTCTAGAGGAGAGAGAGAAGGGGGCTGGGGCTATTAGGGTTCAATAGAGGGTTCTGAGAGCTTCAAAACGAGTATATATACTTTGGGTAGCAATCGGGTTTGGTATAAACAAAACCCGCCTGAAACAGAACTGGCAGAACCAGGTTCGCTGCGCGGTCAACCGCAGCGACCACGGCGGTCGACTGCGCAGGTTCCTGGGTCATTCTCAGACTGGGGTTCGGTGAAAATGCTATAACTAGTCAAAATTCTCAGATTCTCACTATTTGCCTTTGTGCATGTTTTGTGTATTTACACTCGTATATTCACAATTATGCATTGAATTGATCTCAAATCAATTCCTATCATACTCAAACATAAAAATACATTATTTTCATTATATAACATATTTATTATTATTTATCACACTATATTCAAATTTTTGGGGTTTTACATTCTTCCCCCCTTAAAAGAATTTCGTCCTCAAAATTCAGAAATTATACTCAAACAAATAATATTACTCTAGACAAGCATATTATTTTTATGTTATATAACATATTTATAATTATTTATCACACTATATTCAAATTTTCGGGGTTTTACAACAATACAAGCATGATAATTTGAAATCCGATCATGAGAAGCTAGTGTCCAAATTTGATGTCATTGAAAATGAAAATACTATGCTTAAAGAAAGCAATGACTTATTAAATTTGGAAAATGAAAATTTGATCTCATCTATTGCTAGCCTATCTCATGCTAAGATTGATGTTATGTTAGAAGTAGAGAACATAAAGAATGATACAGCTTCTTTTATAAATGACTATTTATGTTCTATCTCAAAAAATGCATATGTGTCTAAAAATGAAGATTTGAATCTTATGAATAAAAGTATTTCATCTTTAGATTCAACTTTGAAAACATGCATTAATAATCATAAGAGGCTTATGGATATGTGTGCTAAGACTAAGTCAAAATCATCCACTCATTATGCACACATGTATAGCAAAACTTATAAGTGTTCTATTTGCGGTCGTCAAGGTCATTTAGCTAAGTTTTGCTATGATGCACATAAATCCTCCAAGACTAATGCTTCTTGTGCATCTGATGTAGCTTCTTCATCACATACACATGCACATACTCATCACGTTCATCATAAGCATGCTCATGTGTATAGATGTGATCATGGTGGTCGTTTTGATCATTTAGTCGAATATTGTTTTGATTTGAAAAAGAAATCTCATTTGCCAAATGTTTCTAGTAGACCACATGTTTTTAAATGTGATGTTTGTGGTAGATTTGGCCATTTGGCGAAGTTTTGTTATGATTTGAAAAAATATTCAAACTTGCCAAATTTCTCAAGTAAACAACCTTTGTTTAATGATGCTTCTCATTTGCGATATAATTTAAATGAAAAATCTTTATTTACAAATGATTCCCGTGCACGAGCTAATGGTCCACAAAACAAATGTATCTCTTTCATTGCACAAATTACAATCAGAAGGGTCATTTGACTGAATATTGCTTTGACCATGTTAGTGCACCATATGTGCCCAAGGGGGTTCATAACCCTAGGGCTTTGAGCTTAAAAGATAGGGGTCATGTCCCTAAATCTCTTGGTACCAAGAATTCTTGGGTACCAAAACAAATTTAATTTTTAAAACCAAGTACTTTAGTGCTTTTCTTTTTTCTTTTCTTGGTTTTGAAAATTATATCTTAAAATCTTTTGATTATGAAAACAAATTTTTAATTGATCAAATCTTTTGTTTTCATGATTATTTATTTTGATTTTGATAAGAGGTTTGTACTTATATAACCCTCCGGATTTATTGGGTGTTTATTCCTAAATCATGTTTACCGTATGCTAAAATATTTATATGGGTTGACACTAGCTCAATAGCTAGATATAATTACCACTCTTGAGTTTTGAAAATCAATGATGGTTTGGTTTTATGTTTTTATATGATTTACTTGCGATTTATGATTTTATTGGTTGATTTGTTTTCATTTGAAAACTTTTTACATGATTCTCATGTCTTCCTTCTTGTGATTTCATAAATCTTTTTTATACATGGTTTTTATGTTTTTTTTTATATGAGACAATATGTTCATCTTGATATATTTATATATGTTCTCATTATCTCTTGAATGTGAATGATTTTTAACATATCTTGCATGTATGCATATTCATATGCATATTCACATGTTTGCCATGATCTTTTATTGCTTATATTCTATATGGCTTTTTGATAGGGGGAGCCATGATCTTTTATTGCTTATATTCTATATGGCTTTTTGATAGGGGGAGCAATCCCTATATCTTTCTATGTGTTATACTCACCTATGCTTATTGATAGGGGAGCTTTCGCTCTCTTCTTTCCTTTGTCCATTTTTGATGTTGTCAAAGGGGGTGAAATATTATGAGTATATTCTTTCTTGTTTATATGCATGTGAATTATAAGTTATATATTCATTTTCTTTCATGCATATATCTTTTTTTGTAAATTGTTTGTCATCATCAAAAAGAGGGAGATTGTTGGCCTTCTTATTTTGATGATGTTTAACAAATAATTTACCACTAATGTTGTTTGTCTAGTATTTGTGTTTTCTTATTTATTATAGACAAACAACGTAGTTGGAGGATGGATGAAATAGAGCTTCAACGATGATATCCAATGGAGGTTGGCGGAATGTCGGTGAAGCTTATGCAATTCAAAGTTAAAGATCAAGTTCAAGCTTCATCCGCATATGTACCAAGTTGAGCATATTGAAGATCTCATAGCTTGGGTAAATTAGTTTAGGGTTTATATAATGTGTGTTAATTCTATAAGCTCAAATATACACACACATATATATTTATGATTTTCGTAACTATAAGTGTTTTTATGCAAAATAAGTTTTGGACTATATTTACATCATAAACAACTTTTATTATGTCCATATAAATATTCCATAAGTTTTCAAAACTTGTTTTGAGTCAAAAATAAAAATCACATGTTTTTCATATATACGTCTTTTAGTGCTTTTGCAGAATATAGTGTTTTTCACAAATTAAAAATGCAAATTGAAAAATTCTTTTTGCAACATGTTTGTATATATGATAATAAACTTTTCCCAAGATTTTATATTTTTTGGAAATTGTTTACTATTTTTAAAAAGCCTTCAAAAGTCAGATTTTGGACATGCACAGTGTCTGTGCATGTTCATAAGTCGACTTATCAGGTCTGATAAGTCGACTTATGAACTAGCTTGGAATATGCATTTTTCCTCTGTTAAGTCGACTTGTTCTTAAAAATAAGTCGACTTGTACTAAGTCGACTATAAGTCGACTTATAAACTCTCTTTCTGCATCTAATTTTCCTTCTGTCAAGTCTACTTGTGTAACCTGATAAGTCGACTTATATATAGCCGTTGGCATAGTAAAGGCTAGTTTCCAGCTTTGTTTATTTTAATGTTTTTAAGGGTTTTGATTGGATTTTTGGGCTGGTTTCTTCAAGACTATAAATACCCATGTGCATTAACTATTTCCTATCATCCAAGAGAGTTTTTAACCAAGTTTAAAAGAGTTTTAACAAGGGTTTTCGTTTGGTTTAAGTGTGTTTAAGAAGCTTTTAAGCATTTGGAAGTTTGAGTTTGAGAAATCAATTTCACAAGAGCTTGAGGAGATCATCTATTGGTGTTTGGGCATCCAACTATTCTCCTTCTACCTCTTGATCTATTGAGAAGTTTTCTAACTCTTTTCTCTCGCAATTTTATTATTGATTTTCATATTCTTATTATTGCTAGTTTGCTATTTGAGTTAGATTTAATTTTATCTCATTGTTACACACACCCACTTGAGCTTATTGTATTTGCATACATAGTATATTAGGGTTGTGAGAGATTGTAACAATTGAGTGTGAGCTTTCATTGTGTTCTGATCCATATTAGAGAACCATCATTTGTTATATTGTGCTTATTGTGAGATTCACTTTGTAATACACTTGTATACCGAGAGGAGTGTGTGGTGAGAGTCGGGGATCATTCCAAGAGGAGTGGCGTTGGTTGACGAGCCTAGGGAGAGGTTGTAACCGAGCACTTGAGGGAGACACGGCTAGGTCCAACACTTGTGAGTGTGTAGAGTGTGATTGCAAGAGTGTTGATTGTAAAGTTTTCGGTTAGCTAGAAAACCGAGTGTGAGGTGTAAACGTTGTTCGGGTGAACGTAGAAAACCCGGTTGTGATAGTGGATTTCTCCCCGGGAGTGGGGAGCGGAGACGTAGGACGGAAGGTCCGAACTCCGTGATCATATAGTGTGTTTGAGTGTGCTTTGGTGTTCATTTATATTTATGTTCATATCTTATATCGCCATTGTCCATAGCTCATTATTTATATGATCCACTATTTAGTTCATATTGTTTACCCCTTGTGTTAGTTTACATATCCTTGCATATATCATATTGTATATCTTTTTGGTAGGATATATTATCTTGTGTTAGTTTATATATCCTTGCATATATATTTTTATCATATAGGATATATATCTCTTTGTTGTTCATATTGCTTATCCTAGCTTACATATCTTGTTGTATTTCATACTTGCTAGGATAACTTATTAATTAATTTTAATTGGTATTTAATCGGATTAGATTAGCATAAGACCCTAATCACCCCCCTCTAGGGTCTAACACTTCCCTCATTATTTATTAATAGTAGTTATTTAGAGCTCCACGGAAATTTATTAATTGTTTCCAAATATTAGAGTTATATTTCATTTTGGAAAGGTTCAGTGCTTTAGTGTTGTTTAATTTGATTCTATATATTGAGATATTTTGCATTTGTTCTAGTTTATCAGATTTACTTCATTTCATTCAGTTGGAACATGATCATGATTTTTTTAATAACTGTTATCATGTTCATTGTATTATTATCTTCATTCTATCTTCTTTGTACCTACACTTGTTTACTATTTGATTCCATTAGAGTGATATTACTATAATTATGAAACGTGTTGTTGTACAGTGTGACTGCATGGCATGTTTGATATCATTGGGTTCACCCTAGACTGCAGCCTTATGTGAAAGTAGGGGCATCACAAGGCTATAGGGTACTAACTGGTCTCTGATACTTTGCCTTCACCTGCTAATAGGTAAAGCATTTAGATACATACTCTGCAACATCCCTACGCATGTCGTTCCACCAAAAGTATCTCTTCAAATCCTTGTACATCTTGGTCGTACCTGGATGTATCTTATATCTGGTATGGTGTGCCTCATCAAATAGATCCTTCTTCAACCATGGAATATCTGGCACTACCAACCTGCCTCTCATCCTAAGGCCTCCATTTGATCCGATGCTCCAATCTGTTTTGGGCTTTATGGAAATTTCCCCCTTTCTGGTTTAAATCCAAGAGTCTTCCATCTGAGCACTGGTTGCTCTATTAGTCCATGATAACTGTACTGCTAACGCTCCTAAAAATACATTGTATCCACCAACCTCTATCCTGAACTCAAACTGATAGATGGTAAGAAGGTCTCAGTATAACAAGCATGTCAATACTGCAAGCTTGTGACGACGCTTCCTGCTCAAAGCATTTGCTACAACATTCGCCTTCCCCAGATCGTACTGAAGCATGAATTCGTAGTCTTTAATGAATTCGACTCTTGGCCTCTACCTCTGGTTGCGTTCCTTTTGAGAAAAGAGATATTTCAAGCTTTGATGATTTGTAAATAACTCAAACTGAACCCCCTAAAGATAATGCCTCCATACTTTAAGTGCAAAGACCACTGCTGCCAACCCCAAATCATGAGTGGGATAATTTTACTTATGTACCCTCAGCTACCACAAGATATAAGCCACTACTCTTTGAGTTTCCATCAAAATGCCTCCTAGTTCTGACAATGACGCATTAGTGTAGACAACAAAAGTCTTGTCACTGCTCGGGATAATCAACATTGGTGCAGTAGTCAACTTGTTCTTTAGGATCTGAAAGGCATTCAGACACTCTGTTCCTAAAACAAACTAAACGCCCTTCTTTGTAAGGTGTGTCAATGTGGTAGCAATCTTGGAAAAATATTAGATAAATTTCCTGTAGTAACACTGATGCGGCATAAACATGTACCAAAAGTATTACAAGTGCACAACCATGTCAAGTTATAGTATAAAAGTATCGATCCCACGAGGAAGGTAATTTTAAGAGATTATTAGAATTGGTTCTTATGTTTTATGCATGACAAAAATATGATTAAAGAATAAGTGTGATTATGGAGAGAGATATGATAAGTAATTGTTTTGAATATATGCAAGTGACAATAAATTGAATTTTAGAGGAGAGAAGAAAGAATCAAAGAATAAAATAAAAAGCAAGAATAAAAAGATAAAAATAAAGAAACAAAAGATGGATGATTCAATTAAAGATATGAGAGATCTAGAATTGAACCCACTAGCTAATCTCAATTATAAAAAACAAACTATTCTCTTTTTATCATATTTCAACTTAGATTTATTAAGCATAGACTATCAAACCATTTAAGGAAAGTATAACCTATCAAATTATCATCTAAGTCAAAATTATAATTCATGATAAGAATAACAACAAGATAGTAATCCTATAATTCATAAGCATAACTTATCAAACCATTTAAGATAAGCATAGATTATCAAATTCTTCTTCTACCGATTAGTTCTCTAGTTGATTATCCTAAACATGAATATTTAAGTACAAGAGAAAATTTATACAATATAAAGAAAATTAGACTAGTTTCATACAATTCTAAGATTCCTACAAGAATTAATTTCACATTTTAAGAAATAAAAGCAAGAAGAAAAGAACTAATTACAAAAATAAAAAAATAAAAATCTAAACTATGAACAAAAAATAAATGTAACTACAAATAATTAAAATCTAATTTACAAAATAAATTACAAAAATTAAATGTATGAAAATAAATCTACTCTATAAATTAAACTACAAAAAGAAATAAAAAGATAAGAAAATAAATCCACACTACAAGCATGAATGTAATTCTAACTAATAAGCAATAATAAAGAAATTACTAAAAAGAAATAAAAGAGAAAAATAAAAGAAATGTAAATCTTCAAATTGCTCTTCATCTACATCCTCATCATTTTACAAAGAGAAGAAAAGAAAAATTTAAAGTAGAGAAAAATTCTTTATTTACTGTAACAAAAGTTACAAATTTGGAAGGTCTTTTCAATTAAGCGTAACCCTCCTCTCCAAATGGAGTTACAAAATTTTTCACACTTCTAACCCCTTACTCTCTACACCTATGTATAGTAAACATCAGTGAATGAGAGTCATTAGATTAAAATCTTATCCAAAAATAATAAATTTTAGCCATTAATTCGTAACTAACTTCATAATGGTATCGATACCAGCATCGATAGGGTATCGATGCCGGCATCGATAGGGGTATCGATGCTGGCATCGCTACGGGTATCGATACTGGCATCGATGCCCCCATCGATGCAGGCATCGATGTCAGATTGTTTCCAATTTCTGTCCGAACTTCCTTCTTGTGTTTGTTCTTGGGCTTGGGCCTTGGATATTTTCTTAGCATTTTGGGATTTAACACTTCATTAAATATTTATTTGGCTTCATGGGCTTCATTTCTTCATGGCTTGATTCTTTTGCTTTTAGATAAATTGGCAATTTGATTCTCCAATGGGCTTCTTGAATCCTCTTGTGCTTCATTTCTTCATTTACTCAAGGGGCTTTTGTTGAGAGATGGGATTTTTGGGATTTATTCTTTATTAACCTGCATTTGAAGATAAAAATAATTATTAGTTGATATTTATTCATATAAAATAGATAATGAGGGTATAAAAATATAATAAAATGTGATTATCAAATACCCCCACACCTAAACTTTTGCTAGTCCTCTAGCAAAAAAAAATAAAAAAAAATTCCTAACTCACTTTTGGAGGAATCGCGGTTGTATTTAGCACATACAATAAGCCTTTAAACCCCTAGGTTACCCTAGTAGACGTGTTGTAGTCTCGTGAGGGTTTACAGTGAATATACGCACAAAATTTCGTTAACTTGCCAAGTTAAATAAGTTAGTAAATAACTAATTTCCTTTGATATATTTAGACATTATTATTGAATCTAGTTAATAATCAAGAAAACATTTTTATATATAACTCCAATGTAAATCTTTTAGAAAATCTTTTTTATTATAGCAATACAAAACCAAGTCAAATCTTAGAGATTTAATTTAAAAGTTTTGAAAAGAACATGCTAACTCTTTGTTTTAATAACTTTCAAAGTCTCTTGATCAAATTTTTTTTTTCAAGACCATATATACAAAATAACAATATATATATATATATAATTTTATTTTTTTCACTCTCTAATTCTTGGTGATTGTTTTCTATTTTAACGGGCTTTCTAAGTGACCATTTAACGAGTTTTGGGCCAATGAATCCCAACCCAATTGGGCTTAGGTCATTAAGTATAGAAATACTCCTTTGACTTAATTACTCAGTCAACTTAGGCTTTACAAGATAGAATCACCTTGAATTTAAGAGTTTTTTTTCTTTTTGGTGCCCATTTTTCGCACTCTTCTTTTATAAGGTTAGTTTTTTTTAAATATATATATATATATGTGTAAGTATATATAGTCTGAAAAAAATATGTAAATCAAGATAGCTTGAAAAAATATTTTCAACTATAAGTTAAGTATGCAAAAATTTTATTATTTTTAATTAAAAGTCTAAGGTAAGACTTAAGTAAGGTATACTACTTGAAAAATCATTTCTTAAGAATTTTATTTGGAGTTATCATAAAAGATGAACTTGAGTATGTCACTAATTAGGAATTAGAAAATTTAAAATCTATCAATTAGATCAACTATTACTTAACTTCATTAATTGGCAAGTGACAATATTTTTATATTTTTTTTAACTATGTCAAAAATGTAACAAAATGATAAAATAAAGAGGAAAATATGTACTTCCCACCCCCACACCTAAATTTTGCATTTTCTGCAATGTAAATTTTCTGATGCACAAAGTAAAGCGCGCAGATAAGAATTAAAGAACTTACATTTGTTCTGTCGACCTAGAACAATGATGATAAGGTTCTGCAATTACTGTTAGTATGAGGATGAAGAAATCAAATAAGAGAGAAAAGTAATTTTTTTTAAATTAATTAATTTTATTTATTTATATATATATTTTTACAGATAATAAGGTTCATGAAGAACCAACACCTCTTCCTCTCCGAGCGCAGAAAATTCTAAAAATAGTTTTAGACGTTGACCATTTATTTTAAAAATGTTACCATTTTTAGGATTTTCTATCTAGACAGTCTCATGCGAAAAAACTTGTTTGACAAAGAATGAAACTATCCATCTTGATCTCAATTTTCTAGAAAAAAGATGTAATTTTGAATTGTACAATAAAACTTTCTATCCTGTAGAGAAATTTTTTCGTAAAATTGATTTGTCATGAAAAATCTTGGTTTTCTCTTTGTAAATATTTGAGTTTATGTATGCATCATTTCCAATTTCTGCCAACTTATTTATTTGGGGCAATCTGTTCTTACCTGCCGAGTCTGAGTCAAATTTTAATTGTTTTATCGCCCACATTGCTCGATGCTCCAACTCTACTAGTAGGTGACAAGCTTTCCTAAACACCAGTCTGTATGGTGATACCCCAAATTGGCCTTAAAAGCTGTTATATATGCCCACAGAGCATCACATAATTTTACAGGCCAATCTTTTCTGTTATGATTAACTGTTTTTTCTATGATTTGTTTGATCTGCATGTTTATGACCTCTACTTGACCACTGGTTTGGGGTGATAAGGAGTCGACAATTTATGTATGATTGAATATTTTCTCATTAAAGCTTCAAAAAAACGGTTATAAAAATGTGTACCGTTGTCACTGATGATCGTTCGGGCTACTCCAAACCGTGTAAAAATGTTCTCATTCAAAAACTTAACAACGACCTTGTTGTCATTAGTTTTGCAAGCTACTGCCTCAACCCATTTTGACTTTTATTCAACGGCTACTAGAAGGTAAACATTTTCAAAGAAATTTGCTAATGGTCCCATGAAATCGATACCCCATAGATCAAAAAGTTCAACAGATAAGATGGGTTGTAATGGCATCATATTTCTTCTAGTGATTTTTCCTAAAAGCTGACAACGGGTACAAGTTTTGCAAAACTCTTATGTATCATTGAAAAGAGTGGGCCAATATAGCCCAGATTGGAGAATTTTTTCAGCTATTTTTCATGGGCCAAAGTGGCTCGCACATGCTTACTAATGACAAAAGGATAGAACACTCTTAGTTTCTTCCGTGGGAACACACCTCCTAAAGATCTGATCAGAACAATATTTGAACAGATATGGATCATCCCAGTAAAAGTACTTTACTTGGGAGGCAAAACGAGATTTATCCTATTTGAACCAATGAGAAGGGATCTGGTTCATGACTATGTAGTTCACAATGTCGGCGAACCATGGAACAGATTGGATTTGTAGGAGTTGTTCATAAGGGAAATGCTCATTGATCGGAACGGTTGATGTTGGTGCATTCGGTAGTCGAGAGAGGTGATCTGCTACGGGGTTCTCTGTTCCTCTTCTAACAAGAATTTGAATGTCAAACTCTTGAAGTAGGAGAATCCATCTAATGAATCGTGCTTTAGCATCCTTTTTGGTCAAAAGATACTTTAGTGCGGCATGATCTGTGAAAACTTTGGTTAAGGAACCGATGAGGTAGGACTTGAATTTTTTTAAGGCAAAGACTACAGTTAAAAACTCTTTTTCTGTGACAGAGTAATTTTGCTAGGCATTATTCAGAATTCTACTGGTATAGTATATCACATGCAGTTTTCCATCAAACCGTTGTCCTAAAACAGCACCAATCACAGAACCAGATGCATCACACATCAGTTCGAAGGGTAAGGTCCAGTCTGGTGCATGAATGATGAGAGTTGTGGTTAGCTCCTTTTTCAGATATTCAAAAGCTTTGAGGCAATCAGGAGAGAAGACAAATGATGTATCCTTGGCTAAGAGATAGGTCAAGGGTCTAGCAATTTTGCTAAAATCCTTGATGAAACGTCGGTAAAAACCAGCATGGCCAAGAAATGATCTGACATCTTTAACAGTTTTGGGAGGAGGGAGACTAGAAATGAGATCTGCCTTAGCTTTGTGCACTTCGATTCCCCTATTGGAAACTACATGTCCTAAAACAATACCTTGTTTGACCATGAAATGATATTTCTCCTAATTGAGAGTCAGATTTTTCTCCCTACATCGTTCTAGGACTAGTTTAAGATGATGCAAACATTGGGAAATGTGTCACAAAAAATGGAAAAATCGTCCATGAAAATTTTGAGGGATCTCTCTACCATGACAGAAAAAATATTGATCATGCAGCGTTAGAATGTGGCTAGTTACACAGGCCAAAAGGCATGGCGTCGGTATGCGAATGTTCCATACGGGCAAGTGAAGGTGGTTTTCTCCTGATCTTTGGGAGCGATTGGGATTTGATTGTAACCTGAATATCCATCCAGGAAACAATAGAACTCCTGTCCTGCTAAACGCTCTAACATTTGGTCAATGAATGGAAGAGGGAAGTGATCTTTTCGAGTGGCTAAGTTGAGTTTTCAGTAGTCAATGAAAACTCGCCATCCAGTTTGGATCCGAGTGGGAATCAGCTCATTAGTCTTATTTTGGATCACGGTGATCCCAGATTTCTTTGGAAGAACTTGGACCGGACTCACCCATAAACTATCAGAAATAAGATAAATGATCCCATGATCAAGACATTTCAGAATGTCTTTCCTAACAGCTTCTTTCATCAATGGGCTTAACCGACGTTAAGGATCTCTAGTAGGTTTGGCATCATCTATCAAATGGATTCGGTGTTGAACAATGGTTAGACTAATCCCTTTGATATCATCCATGGTCCATCCAATGGCTTCCCTATTCTCTCTTAAAACATCTACGAGAGCTTCTTTTTTGACCGGTAGTCAAGTAAGAAGAAATGATAACTGGTAAAGACTCGTTCTGTGACGCCCTAGGGTTCACACAAGGCTGCAGTCCCAGGTAAAACCCGAATTGTAAAACCTACCAAGAGAAAACCACCATGCTATGATATGTTTCACCATCACAATCACTATCTCTCTAGTGGAAATAATAAATAGGTGAGGGTACAAATAGGCAAAAATAGAAATAGGCAAAATTGGATATACCCAGAAGAAGCATAAGAAATATCAAATATGAGCCCAATTGAAATAGAATAGAATTATCTCTGAGTGTAAACTGGATCTCAAGTACAATGAGTCAAAAAAACAAAGTCTCACAAAAGCCCTCAACTCTAAACTAAAGTACAAATCTAGAATCTAAAAATAATCAACTACATGTGGAGTTCTGCAATAACTACAAGGTATAATAAGTAGCTAAATGGACAACTAAGAAGTCCCATCAACCTGTGACTCTCCGTATGCCGGACTCGCTGCCTGAAAGAGGGAAAACAATGAGCGTTAAAGCGCTAGCGAGATCATGACTACCTATCCCCAAGAGAAGGGGTAGGAGTATATAAGAAAATAAGTCAGTACTTACATATATCAAATCATTCATATAGCTCTCTATGAAAAAAAAATAGTCAAGGAAATATACTCAAATCTCCAACATAAAGCATAAATACATCATCTCGAATTTCATCCGAGTAGCCTGCTCTTATATAAGAGGATGTCAACCAAACCAAAACGAATATAACTGCCGTCCATAATGGGTGTGCCAAAATCTCAAAAGAAATACCCTACTCGCGGATAATCTATCATGGAAGTAAAACTTACAACTGATGAAATACCTATGTGTGTATTATCTTGTGCTATAGCAATACTCTTGTAGTGTTCTTACTCAATCGCTCTGCGGCAATAGGGTTTATCATCTCTCTATTCTGGATACATGTAATAATGATACTATTATAATACTCTTACTCAATCGTTCTGCGGCAAATATGTTTTATATCCCTATTTCCGGGTCCATATATAACAACACTATTCTTATTAGTTTATCAGTTTAACATGTGTCAAAAGTGGGTCAATCTAACGTAATCTAAGCATACATACACAAATCTCAGTGTACGTGTCCACATCTGAAGTTCACCCTTATCCCAGGTGTTCAACAACTCTTAAAGTTGTAGTCTATCAGCATAAAGTCGAGAGAATCGTTCGAAAACCAAATAAAAATCTAAATGAAACATGCACATCCATCATCAGACTGGCTGTCGATCATGGCAGTCGACCGCGATGGGCTCCAGAGACTATCCAAATCTCTATCCTGCAAGCGGTCAACCGTGGACACAGACGGTCGACCGTGGTGGTCGATCGTGACCCAGATTTCCAGCTTCTCAGATTTTTAATATGTGTCATGCTCACGTCGTGTTTTTTAAGATTTAAATATGGTAAAAACTTCATAAATCTTGCATACAAACATGTTACAGCAGAAAGAAATATCTGGAAATAAAATCAACATATATAACCATGATTTTATGCATTATATTTACATTCAAAACCCTAAAACATGCATAAAAGCTCAAAACGATGAATCAAACTTCTTTCTTTAGATTTACCACCTTTTAAAATCATCTTCAGATCTTAAATACATCTGTAAAATTCATTCTCAACCTTTTTAGAATGAAAAGACCTAATCTTTATACATATAATACAAACGAATTGTCTTTTATTCATAATCTAGTTGTTTAGGCTCTACAAAACATGTTTAAATCTCTTTAAAAACATTTTGAAAACTGGGAGGGGGATTAGCAGAGATGATACTCACTTGAGATTGTCGAAAAATGTTTTAGAAGCAAGGTTGAAAGAGATCTCCACTCCAAAAATCTAGAAAAATCCCGCTCGAATGCCCCAATCTTCTCCAAGAAAACAAACTAGGATTTGGGGGTTTTGGTGACTGTTATGGTTCTTAGGAAAACTGAGAAAAATGTAAAAAACTCATATATATATATATATATCAGAGAAAATGAATATGGGTTTAAAAATCCGAAACCAATTCAAAATAGGAGAAAGAAAATACTCTGCAGGTTTCGTAGTCGACTGTGGCCGTCGACCGGGATGCGGTCGACCGCAGCGGTCGACCGGATTAGGATTTACTAGTTTTTCATGAGTTTGGCCATTGTGCATGTTTCGACTCTTTTCTCTCTCATGTATAAACTCATTCATACTTAAAACACATGGTATTATACTCATATACTATTTAATCTCATATATCATAATTAATCTCATATTAATATATCATTCAAAAATAATCGAGGTTTTACATTCACCCCCCCTTAAGAGGATTTCATCCTCGAATTTCCGCAGTCGCATCACAAAGCTTAATAACTGGGAAAACACATTAAGAAGGTGTATTTTATTCAAAGAAAACCTTCTGCACATATCTCATAGAATTAGCACAATGATATTTAAGGTTAACAACTTAGAATGCAAACATTCTCAACTAAATGCCTAACTAAACAAAATTGGTACGTCGAGCAAAATAATCCAAACAAGAAAACCCTCATGTATATACCATATGTTTCAAATGATTAAGGATCAGGTAATAATATCCCCATTCTAGTGTTAAAGATAAATATAAATGTGACTAACCAACATAGATAATGACAACTATCAAAGCATCAACATCATACCTGTCCAAACAAGTGCGGGTAGTCGCGACGCACATCCTCCTCACGCTCCCAAGAAATCTCTTCGGCTCCTTACCGGTTCCAATGAATTTTCACTAATGGAATGACTTTATTCCTAAGCTTTTTATTCTCTCTATCAAGTATGCATACCGGAATCTCTACGGTAGTCAAGTCATCCTGAATCTTAATCCCTGGTGAATCAATTACTCACTGCTGCTCATCATCTCGCAAATGCTTCTTAAGCATCGAAATATGAAAAACATCGTGTACACTCGACATCGATGCTGGCAGGTCTAACCTATAAGAAACAGCTCCAATGCGCTCGGTTGACTCTGTGAGATGTGAACCAGTTATCTATTTTAGAATGGCTAGTTACATGACTTCGATTCTTGGCTAAGTATGATTCTTGTGAGATGTAGATCAGTTGATTTCTTTTCATACATAGATCGGGATTAATATTTAATTATTTACAATTTGAGACATATGGTATATACATAAGGGTTTCCTTGTTTGGTTATTTCGTTCGACATACTACGTCTCATGTTGTAGATTTTTAGGTATTAATTCTATTTAATGTATGTCCATATTACTTGGGTGATTAGTCTGATCGTTAGCTGTATGATCTCGTTACCTGACCGATTTTGGATGCTTTATGTCTATCATGTTTTAGTTGTGAATTTGTATGTTGATTTTGTTAGATTTTCAGTTGCACATTTCCTTGTCATTTTTGTTATCATATCATTTTTCGCTTTTGTTTTTGTTCGCTTTATTTGTTGTGGGATCTTTCCGTGTGCCATGCACGCTGACGTACACCTATTTTCTCTGGTGTACGTCAGACTTAGAGGAAGAACAGGTTTAGCAGGAGCCAAAGGATTCTCAGTAGGAGTGCCTTATAGACGGAGTAGAAGAAGGAGTCAAAGCTTATTCTTTTCATTTATTAGTTTATGGTTCTAATTACTTTTGTAGTTCTTTTTTTTCCATTGATCGATGTATTTTTGTATCTCTTCGGCATTCATTTGTTCAGTTTTGTATAAGGGCATGTTGACCCGAATATTGTGTCTTGGATGATATTCATTTGTGATATGATATGTATTATTTGATTCTGAGTTTGTCTATTATATTCTCGCTGATTGTGATCGGAGACCTGTGACTTCGCATTGTATTTATTTCCGGACGCTTAGCATATTAGGTTAAGGAGAAACGATTATTTTATTTATTCTTGTTAATCTAATACATCGTGGGTTTGTTCACGTTCCAATTCCTCGGTTTTTTAGGAAGCAGGGAGTGACAGATTTTTTTGGTGGCCCATGCAGGTCACGCTCCCAAGTCTTCACTAGTAAGAATATAATGGACTATTTAGACTCATATCATGAATTCATCCGTGAGACTATTCTTGATCCCTTATCCTATTCTCTTGATAGATTTAATTGCGTCCCTATCTTATAACTCTTTGACTCTGGAGTTTTTCACGGTTCTTGTCTCATCGCTTCATGATTAACCTCTCTTTGTATAACTCCTCTATCCACGTGTTGGTTATTATTTTATATGTTATTATTTTTATAATTATATTTTTTTGATTTGACTTGCGTATCTTTTGATTGTATTGAATTCTATATTATTTATTATATTATTTTATATATCAAATATAGTATTATATTATATGTTTCATTTGTTTATAAATCTATTTTATCTTTAATAATTCATGTTTTATGTATTATACATTTTATTTATGTATATTACGTTGATTGTATTTATGTGATTTTGACTACTACACAATATACTACTATGTCTAAATTGATTTTGTATAGTGATTATTATTGTTGTTGTATCTTGTTTATATTTATGAATATTACTAATACTTCTATTTTATCATATTATTTGTCGAATATATAATTATTTCCTTCTTATTATGTTTTATATAATATGTTTTTTTGAATCACGTGTTTACTCTTATGTCTATTTTATCATATAATATTTTGCAACTCTTTCCATCAAAATTTATTTTTGTTAGCATGATTAGTACCATGAGTATTCAGACTTTTTATATGCTTATTATTATGTATGTGTTTTCATTTTTAACGCTGATTGTACATAGTTATTATATTAGTTATACACATCATATGTTTTTGAATCTTGTTTATCTCTTTTTCTTTTATATCATTTATTTTTATACTTTGATTTTATTTATGTTTCTTTGAACCTAACTATGATTTGGTATTATTTAATTTGTTTTATATAACTGTTTGTATGCTAATAATTATCGTGTATCGTTTCATTCTGCTATTGATTATTATTATGATTTGTCTTTTTTTGTTTGTCTATATGTATTGATGTGCTTCTATCTATGTTTATTTCTTAATGTTATTTTCAATTGTGATTATATATGTTCTATATACCTTATTATGATCTTTATTGTACTTCTGCATGATTTGTTCTGCATTCTTGTCTTATATCTGGTGCGTTTCTAGTAATATTGTGTTATTCTCGTGTTTTAGAATATTTTAGCCATTTTACATTGTCGGTTATTGTATGTTATATTATAAGTGTATTATTAACTTGCTAGCTTGTTTTATTATGTATAAAGTAGTTTTATTTAGTATATTTCATTCCATTCTTTACTTTTAATTGCATGTATCATCATTGTTTGTTTTAATTTATCAATCATTTAATCTTTTAGTTTTGTTGATGTTTTGGTTACTTATTTTCTATATACAGTTTTTTATTCATTTTAATACTTACTTATATATATTTTGTTTGTTGTTCAAGTTTGTTTGCTTCATTTTTCTAGTCATAATATTATGTACCAAATAGTCATAATACTTATATAAAGTATGTTTTGATAATTATTGTTGTGATATACATCTATAATTACCTATTTTGTTTTGATATGATATGAATTGTTGTGTCATATCACCTTGTCTTTCCACGATTGTGCTTACTGTTTTGTCCCAATTAATACTTATGTGTTGTTTAACTATTGGCCTATTGTAATGCTTATACTATATTATTCTTGTTTTACATGATATTCTTTACATTATTCTGCAAATTATTATATTATTTCATGATTTATTTGATGGTTACTATTGTGCTATTTTACTTAAATATGTTACTATTGTGCTATCATAATAGCACTATTGGTACGTTTTACTATGTGGATAATTACCCCATAATTATTTAATTTTAAATATAAGTAAATATATTTTATTTTTATTAATTATTCTTATTTAATTGTATAATATGTGTATATTTTAACTATTTCGCATCAACTATTGTATTAGCACAACATGTACGTTTTTATTTGTAGATAATTTTTGTGTAATTAGTTTAATTTTAAGTACCCGTAATTATTTTATTTTAATTATTTCTCGTTTAAACCCTAACCCTAATATATTATATATATATATGTTTATATTCTCTCTCTCCTCCATTTTTTCTTTTTCACGCTGCCGCCAAAGAAAACCCCTCTCTATCTTTCTCGTTTTCTCTTCGAGCCGCCACGAGACCCACACCTCGGCCGCCCTCGTCGCTGCCTGAACCACCTCCATGCCTTCAACAACCGCCGAACTCACCCTCGCAACCACCACGCTCTGCCTCCCCACTCCGAGCACACCGCCACGCCGTCCTGAGTAGCCGCCCTGTAAAACCCCGAAAATTTAAATATAGTGTGATAAATAATTTTAAATATGTTATATGGTGAAAATAATGTATTTTGATGTTTGAGTATGATAGGAATTGATTTGAGATCAATTCAATGTATATTTGTGAATATATGAGTGTAAATACACAAAACATGCACAAAGGCAAATAGTGATAATCTGAGAATTTTGACCAGTTGAGAGTTTTTATGTTTTTCATACTGTTTGAGTTAGAATCTGGAAATGTGTATAAGACCACAGTTGTAGGTCTCTTCAACAGCTTTCCATCGAATCTTAAATCACCTTATTCCGAGATCGTATGAGAAAGTTACAATCTTTTTACCGAACCCCAGTCTGAGCATGGCCCAGAACTCTGAGCAGTCGACCGCCGTGATTGCTGCGGTCGACCGCTCAGCGTACAGACGCCAGTCCAGTTCTGTTTCGGGTTAGTTTTGTTTATACCAAACCCGATTGTTACCCTACTTATATATACTCGTTTTGAAGCTCTCAGAACCCTCTTTCAAACCCTAATAGCCTCAGCCCCCCTTCTCTCTCTCCTCTCAAACCCTAACTTCGTTTTTGACGTTTTTGGGGCGTTTCGAAGGATTTTCAGTGGGGTTTCACGAGATTCATCGGTGTTCAGCAAAGGGGATTGTTCTCCTGCAGATTCAGGACCCTTGTTCCCATCAGAGGCGAGTAACATCTCGCCCAACTTCACCCCTTTTGTATTTCATGTTTTATCTGGGTTTTAATCCGGTTTTATTGGGCCAAATTCGTATTTTTTATGAAGATATAATAGATTATTATGGCATATGATATAAGAATCAAGTATTTCAGATTTTAAATGTTCACCCACGAATTTGTATTAATGAGATTTAGATCTGAAAACATTTTAATAAGAGTTGATCCTGTTTTACTATTTTAAGAACATTTAAATCATGTTTATATATATGTTTGGGACTTGATGATGAGATTTTAAAGGTTTAAATTCGTTGTTGTCTATTATATGACATATTAAAAATGTTAGATATTGATTCAATGCAAGAAAACATCTAGTTGTAATTATTTCGAAGCTGACAGAAACCCTTAATAGGCTTCTGTCAGTTTCGCGGTCGACCGCGCTGGACGCGGCGGTCGACCGCTGGACGTTCTGTCGAGCAGAATGTCTTTGCTCATTGTGCGGTCGACCGGAGTGGCCTCTGCGGTCGATCGCGATACTGTTTGTGCAGGAGTATATTTTATTGTGTATATTGTGTGTACGAATGGTTTACCTCGATTTTTCTAGCATTAAATCTACAATATGGAACACTTGTCTATACATGTGAGTTGACACTTTTGACACAAGTTTAGACCCGCACATCGAGACACGTGCGAGTTTAGGATATGTATATCTTTCCACATATACCTTTGACAATTGCACCTCTTTACTTATAGTCCATGTGTTGGGCATACATTACTATTGATCCATGTGTTGGGCATACATTACTATTGATCCATGTGTTGGATACTTATCATTTTGGTCCATGTGTTGGACACGTATTTTATTCAGCCCATGTGATTGGACATGCATTCGCATTTCAGTCCTCGTGTTGGACTATAATCCATTAAAGTCCTCGTGTTGGACTATAATCCATTGAAGTCCTCGTGTTGGACTATAATCCATTGAAGTCCTCGTGTTGGACTATAATCCATTGAAGTCCTCGTGTTGGACTATAATCCATTGAAGTCCTCGTGTTGGACTATAATCCATTGAAGTCCTCGTGTTGGACTATAATCCATTGAAGTCCTCGTGTTGGACTATAATCCATTGAAGTCCTCGTGTTGGACTATAATCCATTGAAGTCCTCGTGTTGGACTATAATCCATTGAAGTCCTCGTGTTGGACTATAATCCATTGAAGTCCTCGTGTTGGACTATAATCCATTGAAGTCCTCGTGTTGGACTATAATCCATTGAAGTCCTCGTGTTGGACTATAATCCATTGAAGTCCTCGTGTTGGACTATAATCCATTGAAGTCCTCGTGTTGGACTATAATCCATTGAAGTCCTCGTGTTGGACTATAATCCATTGAAGTCCTCGTGTTGGACTATAATCCATTGAAGTCCTCGTGTTGGACTATAATCCATTGAAGTCCTCGTGTTGGACTATAATCCATTGAAGTCCTCGTGTTGGACTATAATCCATTGAAGTCCTCGTGTTGGACTATAATCCATTGAAGTCCTCGTGTTGACTGCAGCCTTGTGTGAACCCAGGGGCGTCACAGTTGGTATCAGAGCTCTAGTTTCAGTATCCTTAGGATCATCCTGTGTCGAGTCGTGGAGCTAGGATAGAGTTTCTTAGGATTCATGTATAGAGTCCGTAAGGATTTCCTAGTATGAGTGAGGACGATATCTGCATATACCTCGAAATTCGAGAATATATTTTTTTTTGACAACTATTTTATGTTGATTGAAGGTATTTGCGTGAATACCACGTGTTATGAATTTGTATTGTGATACGTTATATATATATATATTTGCTATCTCATTTACCGTGATAATTATGTTCTCCTTTTGATAATATAAATATCAAAATGAGGATGTAGTCGAGGTAAAACTCGTACCTGGAGAGCTGGGCATTCAGAGCCGAGCCGCAGCAGGCTCCACAGTATTTGATCGACTTTATGGCATCGTTAGCAACAAGATCTTACAACACTCGAGGAGCAAGAAGTGTATCTGTTTCTATCAGCAGTACCACTTTTAGGAGTCCATCACCGGTTGTACCCGTCGTGAAAGTAAAGAGGCAATACTAATGAGGGCACCACCACCACAATCAGCTGTTTATAGAACCACTGAGCAGGAGGTTTAGCTCTGAAAGAATAAGAAAGATATCAGATAATGAGAGCACTAGAGTTTCAAGGCGCACCAACTTCATTTGCAACCTATAAGGGAAGGAGTATGTGAAAATTCCTTGAACGTCGACATAGTACCAAACAGAAGTTAGATGTATTCAGCACTGAGAACATCGCTGAAGGATAGCAACAACATCCAGATTTTTGACGGGGTAGCAATTATCACCTATTTGGGAGAATTTTAGTCACTACTTCAACAAGTAGTTAGAGCTAGTCTAAGTGAAGCAGGGAGATATACCCGTAGTGAAGGAAGAAATTAAAACTAGAATAGTGAAAATGACAATGGTAAGAGAACTATTGCGAAAACCAGAGAATCCTAGCAGTGGGAGAATGATTTTAACTCAGCAACAAGGACAATATAAGAAAGGAGCACTATATGATACGAGAGCGCCAAAGTAGTACAGAATTCGGGGTACATGTTACAATCACAACAAGATCGAACAAAGAGCGAAAGACTTGTCGTAGTACACCAGCAGGGAGCCAGCAAGATAGAGGTCACGGACAACAGTCTCAGAGTCGTAATTTCATCCAGCAATGGGGAAATAGAGGCACTACTTATTAGTGTCACGGACAACAGTCTCAGAGTCGTAATTTCATCCAGCAATGGGGAAATAGAGGCACTACTTATTAGTACGAGGATTAAGGGTCAGCAGGCCATATTTGCAGTATCCAGGAGATTTGCATTATCTAGCGGAGTCTATTTAGCAGTACCGCATGATCAGGGTTCGAATGGAGCTTTATTCTTGATTTTCTTTTTGGCTCGGATCTAAATTGATTTAGAAAATTCGCTCATCTTTCATACCTCCATTGGTAGGCTTCAGCTAGTAGCACATTCTTTAGATATTCCGTTGTCAGTATCTACTCCTCAAGGGGAGGTGTCCACTCTATCTATAGGAAATATGTCATCAGACTAGACGAGTCAGGGTTTGTTATCAATTTGATAGCGTTGTACATGTTCGGGTTCGATGTTATACTTGGTATGGTTTGGTTATCCTCCTACCAGGCTAGTATGGACTGCTTTGCGAAGACAGTCAATTTGCGAGCGTCCAATGGGTCCGAGATGATTGTGGTCACTTCTCAGGGCAATCGTTTTACGGAGTCATTTCTGGCGTTCATCGATGAGGAGATGAGATGGGATCAGAGTTCTGATTTGTTGGAGAATAGAGTTGTCTCAGATTGTCAGGATGTCTTTCAGGACATACCTGGGTTACCTCCTGTGTGAGAGGTTGAGATTTACATTGAGTTGCAGCCGGGCACAGCCCCGATATCCCGCGCACCCTATCGCATGACACTAGCTGAGATGAGGGAGCTTCGGACCCAATTGGACGAGTTGTTAGCTTAGGGTTTTATTCGTAGGAGTTATTCTCCGTGTGGCGCATCGGTCCTCTTCGTGAAGAAGAAGGACGATAATATGAGATTGTGCATTGATTATGGAGAGCCGAACAAGGTCACTATCCGCAATAGGTACTCATTACCTAGGATTGATGACTTGTTCAACTAGTTGCAGAGAGCGTAGTATTTCTCAAAGTTTGATCTTCGTTCTGGTTATCATAGTTGCGGGTTCGGGAGATGGATTTTTCCTAAAACCATTTTTCCTAATTCGATGTGAATCTTTAGAGTTTCTAGTCAGGCCATTCGGGTTGCCTAATGCACCCGTAGCATTCATGAATGTGATGAACCGGGTTTTTTCGTCCCTTCATGGGCTAGTTTGATATTCTCATATTTTTGAGATCGGAGGTAGAACGCGAGTAGCATTGCAGACTCTTCAGGAACATCAGTTATATGCCAAGATCAGCAAATACGGGTTTTGGTTTTCAGAAGTTAGATTTCTCGGCCACGTCAACAGCAGAGAGGGCATGGCAGTGAATTCGGCTAAGTTTACAGCAATTCTTGATTTGGAACCGCCGAAGATGGTGACAGAGATTCGAAACTTCTTGTGTTAGCCGGTTATTACAGGAAGTTCATCCTAGACTTTTTGAAGATTTTGGCGCCACTTACACGCCTTACGAAGAAGGGTGTACAGTTCATTTGGAACACAGAGTGCCAGAAGGCCTTTGATACTTTAAAGACTAAGTTGACTACAGTACCGGTTTTGACTATTTCGAGCAGTGACAGGACGTACGTTGTTTACACAGATGCAGCATTGGCAGGTTTAGGGGGCATCTTGATGCAAACTCAGAGGGTAGAAGCATATATGACAATTTGGGGTGCACGAGCAGAACTACCCCACTCATGATTTGGTGTTAGCAGTAGTGGTATTTGTACTGAAGTCACGAGACATTACTTATATGGAGTGCAATTTGAGTTGTTCATCGACCACCAGAGTTTGAAGTATCTTTTCTCCCAGAAGGAACTCAACCAGAGGCAGCGACGGTGGATTGAGTTTATTTAGAACTATGAATTCGTGATTCTGTACATCCAGGAATAATTAAGATGTACAAAGACTTAAATAGACACGTTTGGTGGAGTGATATGCATAGGAAGATTTCAGAGTATATAGCTAAGAGTCTTACCTGTTAGTAAGTGAAGGTGGATCATTAGAGACCGGTAGGAACACTTCAATCTTTTCCCATTTCGAAATAGAAGTGGACGGACCTTTTTATGAACCTTGTTGTAGGGTTGCCGAAGTCGAAGAAAGAAAATGATTCTGGTTGGATGATAATGGATATACTAATGAAGCCAACATATTTCATTCCGTATTTTTGGAAGGATTTCCAGGATTCATTTGGCAACAGATTTATCTTACAGTAGTGTATTCTACCCACAGATGGATGGTAAGATGGAGAGAGTAAATCAGATGTTGGAGGATATGTTGCGGGCTTGTGTCATTGACTTTCAAAACAGCTGGGAGGAATCATATTCCACTGATAGAGTTCGCTTATAACAGCAGTTATCAGGCGATAATTGGTGTGACTCCATACGAAGCATCGTACCGGAGGCCTTGCAGATCACTTGTATGTTGGGTAGAGCCGGAGGATAGTTTAATGCGTAGGCCAGAGCTTATAAGATAGATTACTGAGAAAGTAACATTGACCAGAGAATAGATTCTAGCCGCTCAGAGTCAGCAAAAGAGCTATGCAGATAAGAAATGAGAACATTTAGAGTTTCAGATTTGAAGAGTTAGTTATGCTGAAAGTATCGTCTATAAAAGACGTTCAGCGATTCGGAAGGCGGAGAAAGCTTGAGCTGAGATATATTGGACCGTTCCGAATTTTAGAGCTTATTGGAGCTGTTTCAAATGGACTAAACCTTCCAGCATCGATGTTCAGAGTACATAAAGTGTTTCATGTTTCAATGTTTAAGAAACAATTACATGATGAAGAGCAGCAGTGAGTGTTGAACGCATTGGAGATTTAGCTTCAGGATGAGTTGATTATGATTGAGATCCCAGTTTATATACTTGCTAGAGAAGACAAGAAATTTAGAAACATGATATTTCTCCTTTGGTAAAAATTCAGTGGAACCAGAAAGGAGTTGAGGAGGTTTCTTGGGAGCGCGATGAGGACATGCGTCGCGACTACCCACTCCTGTTTGAACAGGTAAATTAAATTTTATGATATGTGTTTTATATTATGTTTACATCTTGGGTTATATTTACATTTAACACTGGAATGTGAATATTTCTGCTTAATTCTAAATCTTTTGGAACACATGGTATATATATGGGGGGTTCGTTGTTTGGATTTTTCACCCGACGTACTAGTTCCACTAGATTAGGGTTCGAGCGGGAATATTACCATTTTAGATCGTTAGGTATAAATATTTCTATATGTTCATCTAGAAGTTCATATTGCGAGATGCGTATGATTTCCGAATTTCGAGGACGAAATTCTTTTAAGGGGGGAAGAATGTAAAACCCCAAAAATTTGAATATAGTGTGATAAATAATTTTAAATATGTTATATGGTGAAAATAATGTATTTTGATGTTTGAGTATGATAGGAATTGATTTGAGATCAATTCAATGTATATTTGTGAATATATGAGTGTAAATACACAAAACATGCACAAAAGTAAATAGTGATAATCTGAGAATTTTGACCAGTTGAGAGTTTTTATGTTTTTCATACTGTTTGAGTTAGAATCTGGAAAAGTGTATAAGACAAAAGTTGTAGGTCTCTTCAACAGATTTCCAACGAATCTTAAATCACCTTATTCCGAGATCGTATGAGAAAGTTACAACCTTTTTACCGAACCCCAGTCTGAGCATGGCCCAGAACTCTGAGCAGTCGACCGCCGTGGTCGCTGCGGTCGACCGCTCAGCGTACAGACGCCAGTCCAGTTCTGTTTCGGGTTGGTTTTGTTTATACCAAACCCGATTGTTACTCTACTTATATATACTCGTTTTGAAGCTCTCAGAACCCTCTTTCAAACCCTAATAGCCTCAGCCCCCCTTCTCTCTCTCCTCTCAAACCCTAACTTCGTTTTTGACGTTTTTGGGGCGTTTCGAAGGATTTTCAATGGGGTTTCACGAGATTCATCGGTGTTCAGTAAAGGGGATTGTTCTCCTGCAGATTCAGGACCCTTGTTCCCATCAGAGGCGAGTAACATCTCGCCCAACTTCACCCCTTTTGTATTTCATGTTTTATCTGGGTTTTAATCCGGTTTTATTGGGCCAAATTCGTATTTTTTATGAAGATATAATAGATCATTATGGCATATGATATGAGAATCAAGTATTTCAGATTTTAAAAGTTCACCCACGAATTTGTATTAATGAGATTTAGATCTGAAAACATTTTAATAAGAGTTGATCCTGTTTTACTATTTTAAGAACATTTAAATCAAGTTTATATATATGTTTGGGACTTGATGATGAGATTTTAAAGGTTTAAATTCGTTGTTGTCTATCATATGACATATTAAAAATGTTAGATATTGATTCAATGCAAGAAAACATCTAGTTGTAATTATTTCGAAGCTGACAGAAACTCTTAATAGGCTTCTGTCAGTTTCTTTCGAAGCTGACAGAAACCCTTAATAGGCTTCTGTCAGTTTCGCGGTCGACCGCGCTGGACGCGGCGGTCGACCGCTGGACGTTCTGTCGAGCAGAATGTCTTTGCTCATTGTGCGGTCGACCGGAGTGGCCTCTGCGGTCGACCAACATACTGTTTTGTGCAGGATTTTGCTTTGTTGTGTATATTGTGTGTATGAATTGTTTACCTCGATTTATCCGGCATTAAATTACAGTATGGAACATTTATCTATATATGTGAGTAATATTATGATATCAGTTTAGACCCGCATACTGAGATATTTGTGTTACTAGTATATGTGTACCTTTTCATACATATGCATCATGCACGTTGGCATAAGTTATATATAGTCCATGTGTTGGACATGCATTCATCTTTCAGTCCTCGTGTTGGACTATAATCCATTAAAGTCCTCGTGTTGGACTATAATCCATTGAAGTCCTCGTGTTGGACTATAATCCATTGAAGTCCTCGTGTTGGACTATAATCCATTGAAGTCCTCGTGTTGGACTATAATCCATTGAAGTCCTCGTGTTGGACTATAATCCATTTCAGTCATCGTGTTGGACTATAATCCATTTCAGTCATCGTGTTGGACATTTACATATTTGACCACGTCTTGGACATTTGTTAAGCTATGAGTATGACACTTATCTAAATCAGGACATGACATGATTACATGAGATTTGGACATGATAGCTACCTAGGCTGTACATGACACTTATGTAATTTTGACCTTTGACACTTATTTGGTTATGACATGACACAGTATTTAAGTTTTGAGATGGGTTGTATTTCTCTTTATTATTGTTCCTGTATTAGATTTTGGGTTGGTATTTAGGGATTTATAATTTGAGATACAATGTATATACATGAGGGTTTCCTTGTTTGGATTATTTCGCTCGACGTACCTATGCTCGTGTTGTAAATCTCTAAATACTAAAATCCTCTTTTGTTAGGATCTATGATTTTAGAATATTATGTATTCACTGTATTTTCATATACAACGAGCCCTATCCCTTGGGGTTGGTTGTGATGTTGCTCGCTAGCGCTTTGACGCTCGTTGTCCCTCCCCCTTTCAGGTAACGAGCCAGATGCCCGGAGAGTCGCAGGTCGATGGCGACGCATTTTAGTTTTAGCCGTCTATTTAGTTATATTTTCTTTTGAGCTCCACTGTAGACTTTTGTGTAGACATGTGAGAGTTTTATTCTAGAAATTTTAAAGGCTGTGTGCCTTATTTCCCTTTGTCAGACATTTTGTATTTGAGACTTGTTGAGGACTCCAGTTCATTTATTTCAGACATTTACTTGTATTCCAGTATATTAGATAATGAAATATTAAATCTCTATTATTTCATCAGTTGATTCTTGTATAATCTTTTACTTGCTTTGTACTACACCTGTTGTTGATTCCACTAGAGAGATAGTAAATGTGATGGTGAAACATGTTATTGCACGGTGTGGTGCATGGCAGGTTTGACATTCTTGGTTTCACCTTGGACTGCAGCCTTGAGGGAACCCAGGGGCGCCACATCATATACGCCTCATCAAAAGTGACATCTCTACTAATAATTATCTTCTTATCTTGTGGATCCCACAACTTGACGATCTCTTCCTCGACAGCTCCTCGTCGAACCCCGCCGCTACCACAGAACCCCGTAGTCCGCCGCAACCCTCCGACAACCGCTGTCCACCCTCTCGTTGCCTGAGCTCGACGCCTCCCTTCGTTTGTCATTGATGTTGACAACCGCGCCAGATCTAATCTGCACCCGAGGCAAGATCCCGATCCTCGTTTAGTTTCATTCCAATTCTTATATTTGTCGTAGATTATTTATGTGCAAGATCTCACCGTTTAATTAGTATCTCTTTTACAATTAATATTGTTAATTTTCTTAGTTAGATGTTTATTGTGATTAATATCATTATTGTGGTTAATTTGCATTTTTGAATATTTACGTGAGTTGTTTGATGACTGATATGAGACCAGAGGATGTGAGATAGAGTTTGTGACTTAGTGGTTTTATGTATTATGAACGAGACTTAGGACATGCTTGTGTGTTGTTGGCTTAGAAAAGCAAGATGAGTTGGGGTGGGAAAGTCCATGTTCATGAAATCAGATAAGACTGTTGATATATCTTCCAGGCTCGCACCAGTGGATCGGTGTCACCACTGATGTTGGTTTGTTGAGTCACAGTGGATCAGTGTCACCACTAGGGCTGGTTGGTTGGGTCAAAGTAGATCAGTGTCGCTACTTTGGTTCATGAATTTATTTGATTGGATGCACATAGGGGATATGTGAACAGTCAGTTATCCGATGATATAAGTGTTGACTCTATAAGATGTGAACTAGTTATCTATTTTAGAGTGGCTAGTTACATGATTTCGATTCTTGGATAAGTATGATTCTTGTGAGATGTAGATCAGTTGTATTTCTTTTTATACATAGATCGGGATTAATATTTAATTATTTATAATTTGAGACATATGGTATATACATGAAGGTTTCCTTGTTTGGATTATTTCGCTCGACGTACTACGTCACATGTTGTACATTTTTAGGTATTAATTCCATCTAATGTATGTCCATGTTATTTGGATGATTAGTCTGATCGCTAGATGCATGATCTCGTTACCTGGTCGATTTTTGATGTTTTATGTCTATCATGTTTTAGTAGTGAATTTGTATGTTTATTTTGTTGGATTTCCAGTTGCACGTTTCCTTGTCATTTCTGTTATCATATCATTTTTTGCTTTGGTTTTTGTTCGTTCTATTTGTTATGGGATCTTGCCGTGTGCCATGCACACTGACGTACACCTGTTTTCTTTGGTGTACGTCAGACTTAGAGGAAGAACAGGTCAGGAGCCAGAGGATTCTCAGCAAGAGTGTCTTGTAGACGGAACAGAAGGAGTCGAAGCCTATTCTTTTCATTTATTAGTTGATGGTTCCAGTTACTTTCGTAGTTCTTCTTTTACCATTAATCAATGTATTTTTGTATCTCTTCAGCATTCATTTGTTCAGTTTTGTATAAGATCATGTTGACCCGAATATTATGTCTTGGATGATATTCATTTGTAATATGATATGTATTATTTGATTCTGAGTTTGTCTATTATATTCTCGCTGATTGTGATCGAGGACCTGTGACTTCGCATTGTATTTATTTCCAGATGCTTAGTGTACTAGGTTGAGGAGAAATAACTATTTTATTTATTCTCCTTAATCTAATACATTGTGGGCTTGTTCATGTTTCGATTACCCGATATTTTTGAAAGCAGGGAGTGACAACCTTATTTAACTCACGATAATAAATACAAAGGTAAAGACTACCATCCATCTTCCAAAAAAGGACCGGTGCTCTCCACGAAGAATGGCTCTAGTGAATAAATCCCTAAGCTCTCAGCTCCTCTAAGTTATTCTGTAACTCTCTTATCTCAACATGTGTCATACAATAGGGTGCATGGGATATCGGTGTGGTGCCTGTGTGACATCCCAGGGTTCACACAAGGCTGCAGTCTAAGGTGAAACTCGAATTGTCAAACCTACCAAGCACCAACACCATGCTACGATATGTCTCACTATCACAGTTACTATCTCTCTAGTAGAATCAATAAATATGGGAAGGTACAAAACAAGCAAATAATGGAAATAGTACAAGAATAGAATATGCACCGAAGAAGTATATAAGAAATAATCAACAAATGAGCCCAACTGAAATAGAATAAGAATATCTCTAAACTATAATAGTGTATCATGTCTCAGAGTAAAGACTCAAATGAATCTCACTAAGGTATTCATCCTCTACAAAATAAAAATACAAGTCTAGAGTCAGAAAATATTCAGCTACTTTGGAGCTCTCGAATAACTACAAATATGAATAACTAGATAGAATCTAAGATGCAATCTAATCAACCTACGACTTTCCGTACGCCAAACTCACTGCTTGAAAAGGGGGGAACAACGAGCGTCAAAGCGCTAGCGAGATCATCTCCACCGCCACTATGGGGAAGGGATAGGAGTATATAGGAAAATACTGTTAGTACAATATAAATATAAAAGCATTCATAAAGTTCTAAGTGGAGATTAATATTTAGAAACCCACAACACGAGAATTAGTACGTCGAGCAAAATAATCCAAATAAGGAAATCCTCATGTATATACCATGTCTCAAATTGTGGATGTCTAAATACTAATTTCCAATCCTGTGAATGAAAATAGTACAAGAAGAAAAATGCTCGGAACATTTACCAACATAAACCAATGTCACATCTCGAACTACCCTCGGGTAGTTAGCACAGTCATAAGGAAATAACAATATCATCCAGCTCAAATATCACCATAAGCCATATCATGTATATCATGTATCCAAAATATACCCCACACTTGGGTAATCTAACATAGGAGCAAACTACGATTGTGTGGATATGTCTTTATCACATAACGATACTTTTCTAAGGTTCCCACATTCACATATGGATACAACATCATTACTCAATCGTTCTGTGACAATAGGTTTTATCTCCTTATTCCAGATATACTTCTAGATGATCGTACGACGGTGAATAGGCATATCAGTCCAAACCGAAACAACACAGCGATCATCTTCGAGTATTTGGTATAACTGAGGTCTCATTATGGGAAAATTAACCAAATACTCCTAGTGTGGTACAACTGAGGTCTCATCACGTAATAAACAACTACACTGAGCATCCATAACTGACAAGCAATAATTCATCATATGTTCTTTCATTTTCATCAACTCTACGTGTGTCAAATATCTCGACAATGCATGTCAATTCAATATAAACTAAGTATACGTGCACATATCTTAGTTTTCTTATCAAAATCTAGTGTTCATCAACACTTCAGGTGTTAAACAGCTCATAAGTATCATAATATAACTTGAAAAGATGGAGAAAATCCCTCAAAAACAGGAACAAGAATAAAAAACATGCACAAGCTGTTTGCCTGCATAGCGGTCGACCACGACTTAAGCGGCGGTCGACCGGACCGTATTTATCAGTCAACATGCCTCTGCTTATCTAGCGATCGACCATGCCTTAAGAGGCGGTCGACCGGACCACAACTTCCATCCTGCCCTGCAGGTTTGTTTATTTTGTGTCCGTGCGTGTTTTTCGTGATTCTAACTTGTTTAATTCATCATAAAACTTGCGTAGAATATCTTAAACACTAGATTAATATCTCTAAAGATCATTAAAGATAAGAAACATGATTAATTGCATGATAAATCATATTTAAACCCTTAAACATACACAAAACATTATTACGAAGAATAAATCATCAAAACTCAGTTAAACAATGTTGTTAAATACTTTTAGATCTTAAAACATCTCTGGAAATTCGTTCTTAATCTTTTAAATACAGAAAGATCTGGTCTTTGTTCATATAATATAAAAGATTTGCTTCTATACTCAAACAAGTTGACTAGGCTCAATGAAATCACATTAAAACTCATTAAAAACATTTAAAAACTTAGCAGTAAGGTTAGCAGAGATGAAACTCACCCGAGACATGATAAAAAACATGAAAGATGCAAAGCTGTGATAGATCTCCAAGCCACAAATCCAAAAAAAAGTGAAATCCCATTCAAAAGCCCTTAATCTCTTTCAAAAAAATCAAACTAGTATTAATAGAAGTGTTTGGTGGTTGCTAGGGTATAAAAACACTTTAAAATTCATGAATATGTGATATATATAGCAGAGAATGAACCTAGGCTTGAAAATGCCTGAAACCAACTCAAATCAAGAAAACCTAATTTATGATCGGCGGTCGACCCCGCAAACTGCCGGACACTCAGGTCCTTGGCCATTGTACATGTTTCGACTTATTTCATTCTTATGTACTGTGATACCCCTGGGTTCACACAAGGCTGTAGTCCAAGGTAAAACCAGAGATGTCAAACCTGCCATGCACTCACACTGTGCATAAACACGTTTCACCAATCACAACAATATCCTCTAATGGAACCAAATAGAAATGCAGGTACAAAACAAGCAAAATAAAGGAAATAAATATAATAGACATGATATAGAAGATATATCTCATAAATAAAAAAGAATCATGTCTTAAATATAATACATCTAATATCTAAATAATGAAAATGTCTTAACATGAATCAACTAAAAATCATACTAAGGCACATCGCCTTTACAATATGAAAATGAAACTCTAAGTAAAAATACGCGACGATGACTATGCCAGAACTCCATCACCTTGCGGGTCTCCGAAACTCCGAACTACCTAAAAAGTAATTTAAAATAAAAAGAACAATAACAAGAGTGTCAGAACACTATAGCAAGATTACATCCATCCGCCCCCAAGGAAAGGGCTGCTAGATAGAGTGAAGGCTCTATCTATTAAGCATAGTCTACCTAGATTCATTTTTTCATATCTAAGTGGAATTAACATTCAGAAACCTACAACACGAGACGTAGTACGTCGAGTAAAATAATCCAAATAAGGAAACCCTCATATATATAACATATGTCTCAAGTTGTGAATCACTAATCATTGATCCCAACTAAGAAATAAAGAAAGTAGTAGAATAATTAAGACATCAACACATCGTATTTATAATATCTTTCACTATTACTAGGGAGATAGAATAAAATACCAACACATAATTTTGTATACTTTCAAAAGCATCGTACCTCAGTCATATAGTTCACTGATAGGTTATATTCATAACTGATATTTGCCACACTTAGGCTATCAAGTAATTGTCTCAGTACAATGGACTACTTTATAGGTATCCTGAACTGTGTACACGGCTCATTAGTCTCATTGTGATCTTAGTGCGTAACATGAGTGCGAGCATACTACCAAATAGGCATCCTACAAATACGGCTCACGAGCCTCATCGCACCCTAGTGCAGGACGAACGGCTAGATCAAGTCTCTTAAAATCCGACTAAATGGCCTGTACATGTGGAATATCAACGCACTACCTTATGTAGTACTAAATTGAGCTCATCAATGATATTTACCTCATATATAAACTATGTATATCTGGTATGTCGACGCGCTATCTCATATAGTATTCTGAGCTGTGCTCATCAACGACATCCAACATGTATATGAATGATATCTAATTCAAATATGATCAAATCAAAACTCATCATAATCCCCTTGGGATTATCAAATTTGTAACACAACATATTTATGACTATACGTGTAACATCAAGTAGCTTAAAACTCCGCGAACGCATCTCAAAACGGCGCAACACAGCTTCACAAAATGAGCAAGAAAATAAACGGGACTTCTGTTAGTAAAATGAACATATCTTTCTTTAGAAGAACTATTTTTATAAATGTTTTTCTGTTTTGAAAATTAGATTCATACATCTTTCAAATGACATAAGTTTGGTTCAGTTTTGAGTTTATTTGTTATCCTAAATCTCTAGTTAAATATTATACATGTGCAGCGGTTTTTCTTCAGGACATGTTGTTAGTAAAAAGAAAATATCTTTCTCTATACAAACTCTTTTTAAGAATAATTTTCTATTTTAGAAACTAGATACATAAAAATTTCATGTAGAACTAGTTTGTTTAAATTTGGAATTTATTGGCTATCTTAAAATCTCAGTTAAAAATTATACAAGTACTGTAGTTTTCTACAAAAAAATATATATATTTAGTACATCTCTTAATTTTCTCATATATAAACGAAATTACGAATAACCCTAATGATCATGATCATGATACTATCATAAACAGCAAGAAAAGATTACTAACCTAGTATTGGTTTAAGTTTAACATAAAAAAAATCTGATTTTTAACATCACAATTTAAGATTTAAACATGAAAACACATATTCAACATCATATTAATCATCTACACTAGTTATTTAACAATGAGGATGGGTTTGGATGAAGATAATCTTGCCTCAAATGTCATTCTAAGCCTCTAAAATAAAAAACAACCAATCCACGAGCATAAACTGTTAGCCCTTATGTTTTGATGATGTTCTTACAACCACCATTATCGGTACTAATGGCTTATTGAGACACAATGAGTGGATCGGCCATTGTAAGCCCACACCATGAGTGGCTCGGCCATTGAAAGTTGTAAGTCTCTTCGTCAGTTTCTAACACATCTTGAATCATCTCATTCCGAGATCGGACGAGAGAGTTGGAGCCAAAATACCCGAGGACGTACTAAGGCAAAACAACTCAGCCAGGAGTTGTGTTTCGCCTACACAATGAGTAGCTCGGCCATTGTAAGCCCACACCATGAGTGGCTCGGCCATTCAAAGTTTTAAGTCTCTTCGTCAGCTTTCTAACGCATCTTGAATCATCTCATTCCGATATCGGACGTATCAAAGCTCAAGTATTGTTCTTTATATATGAGGATATTAGCTTTCCTTTGTTTCTCTCTCTAGTGCTACAATGTAGGCAAAGAGTTACTGATCTTACTTGAAGCTATTGGGAATCACACACATGATTTCATACTTAGGTTTTTAAGCGTTTTTCACAAAATACTATTTTTCATAAGAATGAGGACCTATCTGCAAAATTCCTTTTCTAAACAGTTTGTTTTTAGTATTAAAAACATTTTACAAAGTTTAAGAATTTTCAGAGGTCAAATAAATATTTTGTGAATATTTAAAGTTGGTCAAAAAAACTGTTTTCTGCAAAATGTCAGAAAGCGGTCGACCGGTCCGGTCGACCGCTCCCATCGCCTTTCCTCATGGCACAGTCTGAGATAAGGGTCTGAAAAGGAGATTACTATCCTATTTGGGAAGATTGGGTTTTGTTTTAAATTGATTTAATCTCTTCTATAAAAACCCCAGTCTTCTTCTTCTCAAAGTTCCCTAACGTTTGAAAACCAGAGAGAGCTTTCTGTTTCCTGAGAAAAATTTTCAAATCCTGTTTTCTCTCTGTTTTAAGTGTGATTCACTTCCCAGCTTCAGTAACCTTTCTCTTTGTCATAGGGGTTGTGTAAAGAGAGAGTCTTTTACTTTTTTCTTCTGCTGTGAGGGTGAGATCTTGTGTAAGATCTACTGTGAGGGTGTGATCTGTTGAGATCAAACTGTGTAGTGAGAGAGATCGTGTGGGATCGCTGTGTAGACGAAGTTCCGGCTTCCAAACCGGGTGTGTAGTGGATTTCTCCTCGAGAGTGGGGAGCGGGGACGTAGGCCAGAGGGCCGAACCTCGTTAACACATCGCGCGTCAAGGATAACGAACTCCTAACCCTATCTCTCTTACTTTTATCGCATTTTTGTTTTGTGTTTTGCTTGTGCTGAATTTATATTGCATATTAGAGCCTCTTGACCCTAATCACCCCCCCTCTAGGGTCCAACAATTGGTATCAGAGCTTGGTCTCTATATCAGTTTTTGGTTTAACAACCTTAGAGAAAAGATCTAATGGAGGCCTCTTTGAATATGCATATGTTGGAAGGACAATCCACCACTAGACCACCTCTCTTAACAGGGACCAATTTTGCTTATTGGAAGGCTAGGATGAGAATTTACATTCGTTGCATTGACCTTGACATCCTAGGGCTCATAGAAAAGAAATATGTAGAGAAGTCAAAAGTCGAGAATATGTCCGATGATGAAAGGCACCTTGCCAATCTCAATGCTAAGGCCATGAACGCCTTAATCTGTGGTCTTTCCCCCAATGAATACAATAGGGTTTCCACGTGTGCAACCGCATACGAAATTTGGCAAAAATTATGTGTCACACATGAAGGAACACCCCAAGTTAAGGAATCTAAGATTAGTGGACTCATGCATGATTATGAGCTATTTAAAATGCTTCCTAATGAATCCATTGATGCTATGTTTTCCCGTTTTACTAATATCATCAATGAATTACATGGTCTAGATAAGCAATTATCCATTCAAGAGATGAATTACAAGATACTTCGCTCCTTGACTCCGACATGGGAACCCAAGGCTACGGCCATTGAGGAAGCTCATGACCTCACTACCTTAGCTCTTGATAGCCTCATCGGAAAGCTCAAAGTGCATGAGAAGAAGCTCAAGGGGAAGGAAAAGGAGGAAGTGTCATCACGCGAAGTTGAGGAGCCGTCACCAAAATTGAAGACCATAGCTCTCAAGGGAGCTAGTGACAACTCATCTTCGTCGTCGGAGAGTGAAGTTGATTTTTCTAGAGAAGTGGCTCATCTCTCTAGAAGAATCTCTAGACTTATCAAAATGAACAAAAAATTTAATCCCCGATCTAACAACAAGTTTTCATCTCGTGTAGGAAAATGCTTTGAATGCAACGAACCGGGTCACATCGCTAAGGATTGCCCCAAGCTCAAAGAAAAGTACATGAAGTACAAGAAAAAGAAGGCTATGTATGCCGGATGGGAAGAATCCAAACCAAGTGACTCGGATAGTGATGAAGAAGGAGCCAAACTCGCTCTTCATGACCCAAATGTGTGTTTCATGGCAAATGAACAAGAGGTAATATCCGAGGCCGAAAGTGAATCTTTTTATATGCAATGTGACATAGCTATGGCTTTAGAAGAGTTGAACTTTGAATTTAAAAGAATGTCTAAAGAATACTCTTCTTTCAAAAAATTGCATGCCTCTTGTGATATTAAGCTAGAACAACTAACAACCTCTCTTGCTCTAAAAGATGAATTGCTAGGAGATCTCGATTTCGAGAACAAGCAATTAAGATCAAAGATTGAAAAATTAGAAATTGAGGGTTGTAGAACTAGACCCACTCATGCTTATGACAACTACAATCACCATGGTAGAAATAGGTTTCATGGTTCTAACATTCGTACATACAAAAGAAATTTTGTATGCACCTATTGTATGAGACATGGACACATTTCTACTCATTGTAGAATTAAAGACAATGAAGATTTTTATGGTTTGATATGGGTACCCAAAGGTACCAAGACTACTAACCACCAAGGACCCAAGACATGGGTACCTAAAGCTACTACACCTTCATCTTCTTCTTTTGTAGGGAACGTCACGGCAACGACGTAAGGAGATGTGGTACCTTGATAGTGGTTGCTCACATCATATGACGGGCAACAAAGAGTTATTTGCAACCCTATCAAGGATTGAAGGAGGCAATGTCTCCTTCGGTGGTGGTGAGAAAGGTAAAATCATTGGTATCGGTTCTATTGGTAAGAAACCCTCACCCACAATTGAAGATGTTTATTTAGTAAGTGGTTTGAATCATAATCTTCTTAGTATTAGTCAATTGAGTGATAAAGGTTTTGATATTTCTTTTAAACCGGATAAATGCATCATTAGTATGGATGGAAAAATTGTTTTTATTGCAAATCGCAAGTCTAATGTTTACATTTTTGAGATGAATGAGTTAGTGAATCAAGATGTAAAGTGTCTTGCGGCAATTGATGAAAATCCTTGGATTTGACACAAGAGACTTGGACATGCAAATATGGAGTTAATATCAAAATTGTCTAAGAGGAATCTTGTGAAAGGGCTACCTAGTTTGCACTTCATAAAAGATACAATTTGTGAGGATTGTGCCAAAGGTAAACAAACAAAGTCTTCTTTCAAATCCATCCATGAGGTATCGACTTGTAAACCTTTGCAATTACTTCGTCTTGATTTATTTGGTCCTATGCGTGTTACCTCTCTTGGAGGCAAACACTATGTTTTTGTGATTATTGATGATTTCTCTCGTTTTACATGGACAATATTTCTTGCAAAGAAAAATGATTGTTTTGAAGAATTTGCTAATCATGTTAAAAGAATTGAAAATGAAAAGGATTTGAAAGTTGTTAAAATAAGAAGTGATCATGGTGGTGAATTTCAAAATGAATTTTTCTATGATTTTTGTGCTCATCATGGTATAACTCATATGTTTTCCGCTCCTAGAACACCACAACAAAATGGTGTTGTTGAACGGAAAAATCGCACCATACAAGAGATGGCACGCACTATGCTTAATTCTTTTGATTTGCCAAAATATTTTTGGGCGGAAGCCGTCAACACGGCTTGGAAGCCGTCAATACGGCTTGCCATGTTTTAAATCGTGTTTTGATTAGACCAAGGCTTAAGAAAACCCCTTATGAACTTTATCATGGAAAAACTCCTTTCATTGGTTATTTTCGTGTTTTTGGTTGCAAATGTTTTATTTTAAATACAAAAGATCACCATGATAAATTTGATTCCAAAATTGATGTTGGTATTTTCTTGAGTTATGCACCTCGAAGTAAGGCTTATAGGGTCTTCAATAAACGAAGCCTCGTTGTTGAAGAGTCTATAAACGTTACTTTTGATGAGACTAATGTTTGGCTCTCAAGTTGTGTTGCCTAGGAAAGATTTGAAAGTTGTTAAAATAAGAAGTGATCATGGTGGTGAATTTCAAAATGAATTTTTCTATGATTTTTGTGCTCATCATGGTATAACTCATATGTTTTCCGCTCCTAGAACACCACAACAAAATGGTGTTGTTGAACGGAAAAATCGCACCATACAAGAGATGGCACGCACTATGCTTAATTCTTTTGATTTGCCAAAATATTTTTGGGCGGAAGCCGTCAACACGGCTTGCCATGTTTTAAATCGTGTTTTGATTAGACCAAAGCTTAAGAAAACTCCTTATGAACTTTATTATGGAAAAACTCCTTTCATTGGTTATTTTCGTGTCTTTGGTTGCAAATGCTTTATTTTAAATACAAAAGATCACCATGATAAATTTGATTCCAAAATTGATGTTGGTATTTTCTTGGGTTATGCACCTCGAAGTAAGGCTTATAGGGTCTTCAATAAACGAAGCCTCGTTGTTGAAGAGTCTATAAACGTTACTTTTGATGAGACTAATGTTGGCTCTCAAGTTGTGTTGCCTAGGAAAGATGATGATGATGATATTGAGGGAGGATTGGACTTGTTGCAAATCAATGACACTCCCTCTATAGAAGTTCAAAAGGATGTAGATAGCACCAATGCTCAAGAACAAGTTGAACCACCTAAAGCTTGGAAATTCACATCAAACCATCCAAAGGAACAAATCATTGGGAGCCCTTCAAAAGGAGTTATAACTCGCTCAAAAGCCTTGAGTGAATATGGTAATATTGCATTTCTATCTCAACTAGAACCTAAAAAGGTTAATGATGCTTTAAATGATGAGTTTTGGGTTTTGGCTATGCATGAAGAATTAAACAATTTTCAAAGAAATGAAGTTTGGAAGTTAGTTCCTAGACCTAACAATGCTAGTGTAATTGGTACAAAATGGGTTTTTAGAAACAAACTTGATGAACATGGCATTGTAACTAGAAATAAAGCTCGTTTGGTTGCCCAAGGATACAATCAAGAGGAGGGCATAGACTATGATGAAACCTTTGCACCGGTTGCATGGTTGGAATCTATTAGGATGTTTTTGGCATTTGCTAGCTTTAAAAATTTTAAACTTTTTCAAATGGGTGTTAAAAGTGTCTTCTTGAATGGCTTTATAGAAGAGGAAGTGTATGTTGAGCAACCCCCCGGTTTTATAGATCATGCTTTTCCTAATCATGTTTACCGGGTACAAAAAGCTTTATATGGGTTGAAACAAGCTCCTAGGGCTTGGTATGCTTGCCTCTCTAGTTTTAACACTCTTTTTGTGAGAAAAAGGAAAAATGATTTCATTTTAGTTCAAATATATGTGGATGACATCATTTTCGGTGCTACTAATGAATCATTGTGCAAGGAATTTTCTAAAGTAATGCAGGATCACTTTGAGATGAGTATGATGGGAGAGCTTACATTCTTTCTTGGACTCCAAGTCAAGAAAACTAAGGATGGGATCTTCATTTCACAAAGCAAGTATGCGAAGGAATTGGTGAAGAAATTCAAGTTGGAGAATTCTAAGCATGCGCCTACTCCCATGAGTACTAGTGTTAAGCTTGATGCGGATGAGAGTGGTGAAGATGTGGACCAAAAACTATACCGAGGTATGATAGGTAGTCTTCTTTATCTCACCGCTAGGAGACCCGATATCATGTTTAGTGTGTGTGCATGTGCACGTTTTCAAGCATCTCCAAAAGCATCTCATTTAATTACGGTTAAAAGAATCATTAAGTATGTTAATGAAACTTTTAACCTTGGTTTATTTTATCCAAGAAGCACCTCTTTTGATTTATATGGTTTTTGTGATGCCGACTTTGCCGGATGTAAGGTAGATCGCAAGAGTACTAGTGGAACATGCCAATTCTTAGGAAATTCCCTTGTTTCTTGGGCTTCCAAGAAACAAAATTGTGTTGCATTGTCCACTACGGAAGCGGAATACATTGCCGCCGGCTTATGTTGTGCTCAAGTTTTATGGATGAAACAAAGTTTAGTTGACTATGATTTGAATTTTCAAAATATTAAAATCTTTTGTGATAACACAAGTGCCATAAATATTTCAAAAAATTCGGTTTTGCATTCTAGAACCAAACATATTGATGTACGCCATCATTTCCTACGCGATCATGTAGAGAGACAAGATGTATCCCTAGTATTTGTTGACACCAAATCTCAACTAGCGGATATATTTACTAAGCCTCTTGGAGAGGATGATTTTTGTCGCATAAGAAATGGTTTGGGCCTATGCACTATGTGAGCGTTCTACATTGTGTGCTTGTTTAGTTGTCGTTTATATTTCTTTTTACCCCATTTTTTTTTTTTTTGATGTTGCCAAAGGGGGAGAAACCTCTCCTCTTTTGTTGCACATCCTTAGGGGGAGCTCATAGATAGGGGGAGCATCTATCTATAAGTTATTTTATTTTTGCTCTTAAAATGGTTGGTTGTCATCATCAAAAAGGGGGAGATTGTTAGCCCTTATGTTTTGATGATGTTCTTACAACCACCATTATCGGTACTAATGGCTTATTGAGTATAAATGTAGTAAATTCATTTGTCAAGCTCGTTAGTGCCATTAATGGAGGATGGATGGAATATATGCTACAACGAAGATATCCAAAGGAGGAGGAGGCCAAGAGATGAAGCAACGTTATTTCAAGAACGACAAATTCGATCAAAAGCTTCATCCGATTCAAGCTATATCAAAGCTCAAGTATATTGCTCTCTATATGAGGATATTAGCTTTCTTTTGTTTTTCTCTCTAGTGCTAGAATGTAGGCAAAGAGTTACTGAGTTTACTTGAAGCTATTGGGAATCACACACACGTTTTTAGACTTGTGCTTTTAAGCGTTTTTCACAAAATACTATTTTTCACAAGTTTGAGTACCTATCTGCAAAATTCTTTTTCCAAGCAGTTTGTTTTTAGTATTAAAAACATTTTACAAAGTTTCAGAATTTTCAGAGGTCAAATAAATATTTTGCAAATATTTCAAGTTGGTCAAAAATCCTTTTTCAAGAAAATATCAGAAATCGGTCGACCGGTACGGTTTTTCTAAGTTTTCTTAAGTGTTTGCGGTCGACCGAATTTTCGGTCGGTCGACCGAAGTGTTTTTTGGTCGACCGAAAATTCCTTTCGGTCAACCGATTTCCTCTTTTGTCAGCTGCGACTTTTTTAAACGGTCGTTTGCCTGTAACCTGGATTACTGTGCTTACACTTAATAGTGTTTGGCACAGTCTGAGGTCAGGTGCTGATAAAGGAGATTACTTACTAATTTGAGAAGATTGTTTCTTTGTTTTTTATTGATAAATCTCTTCTATAAAAACCCCAGTCTTCTTCTTCTCAAACAGCCCTAACGTTTGAAAACCAGAGAGAGCTTTCTGTTTCCTGAGAAAAATTTTCAAATCCTGTTTTCTCTCTGTTTTAAGTGTGATTCACTTCCCAGCTTCAGTAAACCTACTCTTTGCTATAGGGGCTGTGTAAAGAGAGGTTCTTTCATTATTTCTTCTGCTGTGAGGTTGAGATCTTGTGTGAGATCTACTGTGAGGGTGTGATCTGTTGAGATCAAACTGTGTAGTGAGAGAGATCTGTGGAGATCGCTGTGTAGACGAAGTTCCGGCTTCCAAACCGGGTGTGTAGTGGATTTCTCCTCGAGAGTGGGGAGCGGGGACGTAGGCCAGAGGGCCGAACCTCGTTAACACATCGCGCGTCAAGGATAACGAACTCCTAACCCTATCTCTCTTATTTTTATCGCATTTTTGTTTTGTGTTTTGCTTGTGCTGAACTTATATTGCATATTAGAGCCTCTTGACCCTAATCACCCCCCCTCTAGGGTCCAACACAAACAACCCGTTCTCCCTTGTCACACGTCGAAGATCTTGCCCTCATGTCGGTATTGTGCTTCACAATGCTCTCAAAATTCATAAGAAAAAGATCTAGGGTTTGTGATGGGAGAGGGTGACTGTTAGAGTTCATAGATATGATAAAAGAGAAGAATTTTTATGACAAACACATGTATTTATAGAGGCAAACCCGAAACAAACTTATTTGACCCGAACCAGGAAACCTAATCTGACTAGGAAAACAATATTCGGTATTTTGACATAACTTTCACGTCCGACCTCAAAATGAGGTGATATAAGATTTGTTAGAAAGCTCTTGAAGAGAGCTACAACTTTCTTCTAGATTCCAACTGCTTCGGTGTATAAAATACATATACTTGTAACTGGTCGTTTTTTCTAGATTCATGCCCGTGCATGTGTGCATGATATCACTTCTATATTTACATATATACATTGAATTGATCTCAAATCAATTCCTAGCATACTCAAATATTAATAAATATCATTTATTATAAGTAACATATTTATTATTATTTATTATAAAATATTCAAATTTTTAGGATTTTACATGCACTGACTTGATTATACTCAAAATACTTGTTAGTGTACTCATACATCATTTAATGATATTTATCACAACAAATATTCACTTATCATAATTAATCATATATTATATCTCAAATTTTCAGGGTTTTACAGCTTTGCTGCAACTCAATGCAGAAGTCAACCTCTCTCACAGAGGCAATTTAGGTATGTCCTCAAAGATATCCTAATACTCTAAGACTATTCTTGTCTCGCACATATCAGCACCCGGATCCCACTACAACGCCTCCTCAATGTATGCCAAAAATGATTCTACAAATTGTTTTCCTTGTGATATTGCTACAACTAACTTAGTCTCATCAGATACTCGCAAACTAGTTATTTTTGCATAATAGCCGATGCTGACATGGTAGGAAGATAACCAAACCATACCAAGGATCACATCAAAATCAGGCATGCACAAGACTATCAAATCAACTATGAACTCAAACTCATCTAGGCTGACAATGCATCTTCTACATATACTCTCTAATAGGGACACATAACCTAGAGGAGTAGAAACAGACAAAGAAATGTTTAGGGGATGTGCAACTAGCTGAAGTTTATCCATGAAGGCATAAGAGATAGATGAATGTGAAGCTCCTGAATCAAAAAGAATACGAGCTGGGAAGGAGTTCACAAGGAACATATCGTTCACCATGGCCCCATTCACACCATGATCATGTGGCACAACTGCATACACTCTACCCGTAAGGGTGGACTGCTACGTCAAAGGCTCTGAAACATATGGAACCATCTGTGCCTGTGGTAACTCCTAAATAGCATGCACCTGACCCTCGATCCTCAGAACTGACGGTGGTGCCTCAAGTCTCTACTGCTAGCCATGCCTATGGCCCAATCCATGGCCCTACTGCTGATCCTAACCTTTGGCCTATTGTCCTCCTGCCAGTACACTGTGACACTCCGCGGCTCTATGGTCGAACTTATGGTAGTGAAAACAAACACCCTAAAATTTACACTACTGTGGTCCTTTCTAATCCCGCTGTGATCCCTTCTTATGAGAACCTTGCTGCTACTATTGAGAACCCTTGCTCTGCTGTTGGGGTCCTCCGGGCCCTAAAAATACCTCGAAATGTCCCGCTTTAGAGTTTCCCTCTTTGCTCTTTTGAAACATGGTGGTCTCAATATCCTCTCACTCTGAGTGGAAACATCGAGACACAAGATAACGATAAAGGCTCGGGCGAAGTCCAATCAAAAACATCTGAGCCTGATGCTCCCATATCTGCCACATGCCTATTAACATGAGTAAACTCATGAATTTGCTCTTATAATCTACCACTGACATGTCTCCCTGCTCTAGTAGGTATAGTTCTACCTCCTTTTCGACCTTTACCATGGAAGATACATACTGCACATCAAACAAATATACAAAATCCTTCCAACTGAGTGCCATCCACTGTTCTGGTGTTAATTGGAGTCTATACCATCCACTAGCGTCACCCTTGAGGCTGAATGCTGCTAACCTCTGCTTCTGGACTGGGTCAACGTCAAACAAATCTAGGTTGTTCTCCACATCCTCCTTTCACTTATAGGCTACAAGTGAATCCTATGAGCCCCAAAACTCTGAGGCCCCCAACTTCTGATACCCCTCAACCAGACAGAGCCAAGCATCCTGTTCTGTGGCTCTATCAACAACTGGCGGTAGTGTAACAACTAGTGATACCTCTACAATGGGCACAACTGGCATAGCTGGTGGTGGAATCACAGGTGGTGGTACTGCTGGCGGAAACTGATTCACTACTTGCTCCTTAAACGTTGCCAGTTTGGCTACAATCGATGCCATGAGATCAATCAGATACTGTGGAGCCTGTTGCGACTTGGGCTTTGGCTCAGCTTGCCCAACTCCCCGAGTACAAGTTCTACCTCGACCACATCCCCGTCCTGACATCTATAATTTCAGGACGAGAGCTAATTAAACATAGTAAATAAGATTACAAACAATAATAACATAGTACAATTGAAAATACTTTGAAATCAAAGTAAGATAAGCATAATAAAAAAATTCCATGAAACTTTTCGAGTTATGCCTATTACTTTTTTACACAATCTAGGATTCCCTAGCAAACTCTATACATGAGCCCTAGGAAACTCTACACAAGCTTCACGACCCGACACAAGACACTCTAAGGATATTGGATCTAGTGCTTAGATACCAACTGTGACGCCCCTGGTTTCACATATGGATGCAGTCCAAGGTGAACCCAAAGATGTTAAACCTACCATGCACCCAACACTATGTATAAATATGTTTCACTATTACCATTGATATCACTCTAGCAGATGTTAAATGCAAAGAAGTATGGGTACAAGCAGATGAAAGAAAGATGAGATTACAAGGAACATAATGTAAAGAAGATATATCCAATAGTAACTATAATTATGTCCCACCAGAAGAAAAGAAAATACATCTGATAAACTAAAAAAAATAATGAGTCTATAACACATAAGAGTCAACAGAACAGTACATAGGCACCTAGCCTCCAAAATAAAATACATTAGTGTTTGTAGGAAAAATGTAAGAAAATTAGAGAAAATTTTTTTGAATTAATCTCCCTAACAGCCTTAGGAAAAGAGTAAATACAATCTCTTACAGTAATCTCTCTCTAATAACTTAGAAAAAGAAATTATAAATTTTCTCTATCGGTTTCCTGATTTAAAACAGAGAGAGAGATTGACGAAGACCTTTCCCTTTGTTTAAAGTTGGGTTCTTCTTGGTGGCTATGGGAGTTTAATTCATGTATCCTGTTGACGATCCGAGTACTTCACTTCGTGGAACGTTAGTCTATTCCTCTTGACTTGATGTCGGCAAGAACTTACGAGGTATTAAAATTCTTAACGAGTTAAGAACTCTGAACGTATTTAAAAATCTATAAAAGAGTTGATTTTAGAAAGGAAATTAATCCTTTTCAATTTAACCGAAATGGTTTATAAGCCCAAGGCACAAGCTCTAAGAAAAGCTCTAATTAATGCTCCAAAGATCCGATCCAAATGATCCCTCAAACTCGAAGCCCTTTTCAGCTATTTATAGGGATTTAAGGGGTGTAACTGACCCCTTAAATTGCTTCTTAACGAGGGTTTAATGCCCTTAATTCATGGAAAATGGTTTTTGAATCGTTTAAAACGTGTTTGAATAAGTCAAACACGAGATTCACATTCTGGAAACGACCCTCGTGCTTAGAATTGAAAACACAGTTGTGAGGTTTGTGTTTTGAACTTGGAACGTGGTGGCGAACTCCACATTTTGAACTTAGAACATGGGGGCAAACTTCGTGTTTTTAGCTTGGAACGCAGTGGTGAGCTCCACGTTTTGAGCTTGGAACCCGGTAATGACTTCCGCTTGTTGCTTTGAAGACATCATCAACTTGTAATCTCCTCTGTTAGAGTGTTTGAAGGATTGTCATCTTGTAATCCTAGCCTTTGGCACTTTTAGATGTGAGAGTCGTTAGTTTGTAACCCTCGTTTGCTGTTGCAAAAGTTGTCAGATTGTATCTTCATAGTTAGTGTTTTGTGGGGATTAGCTATCTGCAGTGATTTTTTTAGACAGCCTACAGAACCCCCTCCAAAATTTTTAAATGTCTACGGTTGACTGGAACGAATTTTTAAAATACTTTAAATCTTGATTTTGGTTGATATTGGAACTGCTGATTCCTCATCGTAAAGTGTTTGTTCACTACATTCGCTTCGAGGTCATCGTGAACTTGGTTGCAGAAACTTATCACGCAGGATATGTATGTCGTGGCTCTTCTTCTAAAATGCAAGGGTGGGCCTTGTGTTTTTTGCTTTGAAACGTGAAGTTGAGCCTCGTATTTAGAAGTTGAAAAGCAGAGGTGAGCTTCAAGCTCAAAAGTTAAAACACGAAGGTGAGCCTCACGTTTAGACATTGAAACATGGAGGTGAGCCTCGCGTTTAGAAGTTGAAACATAGAGGTGAAACTTCACATTCAAAAGTTGAAACGCTGTGGTGAGACTAGCGTTCAGAAGTTTAACCAACTTAGTGTGAATGCGGAGATCGCGTTTAAGTGAGATTCTTACCTAAAATCCCGTACTGATTTGACAGCTCCAGCTATCTATAAATAGATCGCCAAAGGTCAAATTAAGAGTCCACCGACTCTTTTGTTTTCTGCCCAAATTTTCTTAACAAAAATTTTCATTAAAATCTCTCGCGATTAAGTATTCACCACCATCGACAAAAAACATGGCTCCAAAGAAAGCTGCTTTGAAATCTAAGAAAGCTGTTGCTGCAGCTTTGAGCGTGCCGTTGGCTGAGGCTACCGGCG
>NC_033795.1:48014932-48041159 GCF_001876935.1 Asparagus officinalis
CAGCGCCGCCACCAGCCCCTCTCATCAGTAGTAAGCTTGGACCATTAAACTTATTTTCACAAGTTTTGAACTGATCCAAGAAAAGCTCTTAATAATGCTCTAAAGATTTGATCCAAAAGATCCCTCAAATTCAAAGAACTTTTCAGCTATTTATAGGGATTTTAGGGATGTAACTGACCCCTTAAATCGCTCCTTAATGAGGGTTTAATGCCCTTAATTCATGGAAAATGGTTTTATAACCGTTTAAAACATGTTTGAATCAGTCAAACATGATATTTGTGTTATGGAAACGACCATAGCATTTAGAACTAAAAACACGATAGTGAGCTCCGTATTTTGAACTTGGAACACGGTGACGAACTCCGTGTTTTGAGCTTGGAACATGGTGGTGAGCTCCGTGTTTTGAACTTGGAAAACGGTAATGACTTTCGCGTGTTGCTTTGAAGAGATCATCAACTTATAATCTCCTCTATTAGAGTGTTGCAATGATTGTCATCTTATAATCCTGGCCTTTGGCTCGTTGAGATGTTAGAGTCGTCAGTTTGTAACTCTCGTTTGTTGCTGCGAAAGTTGTTAGATTGTAACTTTTGTCATCAGTGTTTTACAAGGATTAGCTATTTGCAATGATTTTTTTAGACAGCCTACAATCCCTAAAAGATTTAAAATCATAATAGTTTATTGTGGAGCTCTAACTAGCTACCTATAAATGATGGTAAACTATACCTAGTCTCCATCAACCTGCGGCTCTCCGAATCCCTGACTCGCTACCTGAAAAAGATGGAAAAAATGAGCGTTAGAGCGCTAGCAATAACATCTCCTATGTGACGCCCAAGGGTTCACATAATGCTGCAGTCCCAGATGAAACCCGGATTGTCAAACCTGCCAAACACCAACCACCATGCTACAATATGTTTCACCATCACAATCACTATCTCTCTAGTTGAAACAATAAATAAGTAAAGGTACAGATAGGCAAAATAGAAATAGGCAACATTGGATATACACAGAAGAAGCATAAGAAATATCAAGAATGAGCCCAACTGAAATAGAATACAAATATCTCTGAGTATAAATTGGATCTCAAATACAATGAGTCATATAAACAAAGTCTCACAAGAGCTCTCAACTCTAAAATAAAGTACCAAACTAGAGTATGAAAATAATCAACTACATGTGGAGTTCTGCAATTACTACAAAGTATAATAAGTAGCTAAATGGATAATTAGGAAGTCCCATCAACCTGCGACTCTCCGTGCACTGAACTCGTTGCCTGAAAGAGGGGAAACAACGAGCATCAAAATGCTAGCGAGATCATCACTACCTCTCCACAGGGGAAGGGGTAGGAGTATAAGAAAATGGAGTTAGTGTGACACCCCAGGGTTCACATAAGGTTGCACTCCCATGTGAAACCCAGATTGTCAAACCTACCAAGCACCAAGATCATGCTACGACATATTTCACCATCACAATCACTATCTCTTTAGTGGAGACAATAAATAGATGAAGGTACAGACAGGTAAATAATCAAAATTGAACAACACTAAAAATATACATAGAAGAAGCATAAGAAATATTAATAATGAGCCTAACTGGAATGAAGTAGATATATCTCTGAGTCTGAACTGAATCTCAAATACAATGAGTCAAATAAACAAAGTCCCACAAGAGTTTTCAACTCTAAAATAAAATACCAATCTAGAGTCTAAAAAAATCAACTACATGTGGAGTTCTGCAATAACTACATAGTATAATAAATAACAAAATGGACAACTAAGAAGTCCCATCAACCTGCAACTCTCCGTGCGCCGGACTCGCTGCCTGAAAGAGGGGAAACAACGAGCGTCAAAGTACTAGCGAGATCATCACTATCTCTCCCCAGGGGAAGGGGTAGGAGAATATAAGAAATAGAGTTAGGACATGCATATATCAAATCATTTATATAGCTTCCTATGAATGAAAACAAATAGTTAAGGAAACATGCTCAAATCTCCAACATAAAGAATAAATACTTCATCTCGAATTACATCCGAGTAACCTGCTCAAACATAAGAGGATGCCAACCAAAACGAATATTACTTCCGTCCATAACGGGTGTGCCAAAACTCAAAGGAAACACCCTACTCATGGGTAGTCTATCGTGAAAGTAAAACTTACAACCGATCAAATATCTATGTGTGCATCATCCTGTGCTATAGCGATACTCTTGTAATGTTCTTACTCAATCGCTCTTTGGCAATAGGTTTTATTATCTCCCTATACCGGATACATGAAATAACTATACTATTGTAATATTTTTACTCAATCGTTCTGCGGCAAATAGGTTTCATCTCCCTATTTCCGGAAACGTATAAAACCACACAATTCATATGTGTTTATCTGTTTAACTTGTGTCATAAGTATGTCAATCCAACACAAACTAAGCATAAATACACATATCTCGGTGTGCGTGTCCACATCTGAAGTTCACCATCATCCTAGGTGTTAAACAACTCTTAAACACCGTAATATATTAGTATGAGATCGAGGAATTCTCTTGAAAACCAAAACAAATCCAAACAACATGCACAGGCCAAAAACTGTGTGGCGGTCAACCGCACATACGCGTCAGTCGACCGCGACGGGTTCCCGGGGCTAACTGTGACTCTGTCCTGCACGCAGTCGACCGCCGCTAAGGTGCGATCGACTGTGGGCTATTTTTCTAGATTCCGTTGTGTGTCATGTACAGTCGTTTTTACGTGATTCAATCATGATAAAAACTTCATGAATCTTGAATACAAACATGCTACAGCAGATAGGAATATCTGAAAATATGTTTAATTTATATAACAATGATTTTATGCATTTGATTTATATTCAAAACCCTAAAACATGCATAAAAGCTCAAAATGATAAATCAAACTTCTTTTTTTAGATTAACAATGTTTTAAAAATCATCTTCAGATCTTAAATACAATTGTAAAATTCTTACTCAACCTTTTTAGCATGAAAAGACCTAATTTTTATACATATAATACAAAAGAGTTGTCTTTTATACATAATCTTGTCGTTTACGATCTACAAAACATTTTTAAATCTCTTTAAAAACCTTTTAAAAACTGAGAGGTGGATTAGCAGAGATGATAGTCGCCTGGGGTTGTAGGAAAACGTGTTAGAAGCAACGTCGAAGGAGATCTCCATTCCAAAAGCCAAAAATCAACAAAAACCCAACTTGAAAGCCTCCAATCTTCTCCAAGAAATCAAACTAGGGTTTGGGGGGTTTGGTGGCTATTAGGGTTCTTAGAAATACTGAATTAAACGTAAAAAACTCATATATATATCAAAGAAAAACGAATATGGGTTTAGAAATCTAAAACCAACTCAAAACAGGTTTAAACAGTCTGCAGGTTTCGCGGTCGATCGTGACGGTCGATTGGGCTACGGTCGACCGTGGCGGTCGACCAGAGTGAGATTTTTCTAGTTTCCTATGTGTTTGGCCATTGTGCATGTTTCGACTCTTTCCTCTCTCATGTATGAACTCGTTCATACTCAAAACACATGATATTATATTCATATACTATTAAATGATCTTTATCATACTAAAAATCCATATATCATAATTAATCTCATATTAATATATCATATAAAAAAATTATTGGGGTTTTACATTCACCCCCTCTTAAGAGGATTTTGTCCTCAAAATTCCGCAATCACATCACAAAGCTCAAAAGCTGGGAAAAAAACACATTAAGAAAGTGTATTCTATACATAGAAAACCTTCTGTATTCATCTCATAGCATTAGCACAATGATATTTAAAGCTAACCAATTAGAATGCAAATATTCTCACCTAAATCCCTAACTAAACAAAATTGGAACGTCGAGCGAAATACTCCAAACAAGGAAACCCTCATGTATATACCATATGTTTCAAATGATTAAGGATCAGGTGATAATATTCCCATTCTAGTGTTAGAGATAAATATAAATGTGACTAAACAACATAGATAATGACTACTATCAAAGTATATAAGCATAAGAAATTATCAACATCATACCTGTCCAAACACGTGTGGGTAGTCGCGACGAACATCCTCCTCGCGCTCCCAAGAAATCTCTTCGGCTCCTTGCCGGTTCCACTGCACCTTCACTAATGGAATGACTTTATTTCTAAGCTTTTTATTCTCTCTTGCAAGTATTCATACCGGAATCTTTACAGTAGTCAAGTCATCTTGAATCTCAATCTCTGGTGAGTTAATCACTCTCGACTGCTGATCATCTCGCAGATGCTTCTTAAGCATCGAAATATGAAAGACATCATGTATGCTCAACATCGATGCTGGCAGGTCTAACCTGTAAGAAACAGCTCCAATGCACTCGATGATCCTGAAAGGACCAACATATCTGGGGGCAAGCTTCCCCCGTCTACCGAAACGTGGAACACCCTTCATCGGGGATAATTTCAACATAACTAAGTCTCCGACCTGGAACTCCAAAGATCGTCTCCACTGATCTGCATAGCTCTTTTACCGACTCTGGGTTGCAAGAACGCGCTCTCGAAGCAATGCTACCTTTTCTGTGGTCTGTCTAACTAACTTCGGACCAATCAATAGACTATCCTCTGGCTCTGCCCAACATATGGGTGACCTGCAAGGTCTCCCGTACAAACTTTCATACGGTGCCATCCCCTTGGTAGCTTGATAACTATTATTGTATGCAAATTCAATCAGTGGGATGTGATCCTCCCAGTTATCCTGAAAATCTATAATGCACGCTCTCAGCATGTCCTCCAAGATCTGATTCACCCTCTCGGTCTGTCCATCTGTCTGGGGGGTGGAAAACACTGCTAAATGACAACTGACTGCCAAAATCATCCTGAAAACTCCTCCAAAAATAAGATGTGAAGACTGAGCCGCGATCTGATACAATCGTCCCCGGGACTCCATGCAATCTAACAATCTCCCGAATGAAGATCCTCGCATACATATCTGTTGTATAAGTCGTCCTCACTGGTAAGAAATGTGCAGACTTGGTCAATTTGTCCACTACAACCCAAATAGAATCATTTCTTTTCTTTGATTTAGGCTACCCCACTATGAAATCCATGGAAATATCTGCCCATTTCCACTCGGGGATGGGTAAAGGCTGTAGGGTTCCTGTAGGTCTCTGATGTTCTGCCTTAATCTGCTGACATGTAAAACACTTAAGCCACATATTCTGAAATCTCTCTGCGCATACCGCTCCACAAGAAATGCCTCTTCAGATCCTTGTACATTTTTGTCGTGCCAGGGTGCACTTTATATCTGCTACGATGCGCCTCATCAAAAAGTTCCTTCTTTAGTTGTAAGTTGTTCGGCATGACAATTCTGCCTTTTATCCGTAGGCCTCCATCTATCCCTATAGTCCAATCATCCTTGGACTCTTTGGAAATCTACTCCTTACAGGTTTGAATCTCAGAATCCTCTATCTGAGCTTCGACCACTCTATCTCTCCAAGATGGCTGTACAGATAAAGCTCCTAAAAACACAAGGCTTCCGCCAATCTCTGGCCTAAAATCAAAGTGACTGAGGATATTAAGATCCCGATAAAGTGAACACCTCAAAGCTGCTAGTCCACGATGACAGTTCCTGCTTAATGCATCTGCTACCACATTCGCCTTTTTCGGATGGTACTGAATAGCAAATTCATAATCCTTAATAAATTCTATCCATCGACGATGCCTGTGATTAAGTTCTTTCTAAGAAAAGAGGTATTTTAAGCTCTGGTGATCCGTGAATAGCTCAAACTCTACTCCATACAAGTAATGTCTCCACGCCTTTAGTGCAAATACCACTACTGCTAGCTCCAAGTCATGCGTGGGGTAGTTATGCTCATGAGTCCTTAACTGCCTCGAAATATAAGCTATAACTCTTTGGGTCTGCATCAATACACCTCCAAGACCCAATAAGGATGCATCTGTGTAAATAACAAAAGTCTTATCACTGCTAGGAATAACCAAAACTGGTGCTGAAGTCAACTTAGTCTTCAAAGTCTCCTAGGAATAACCAAAACTGGTGCTGAAGTCAACTTAGTCTTCAAAGTCTCAAATGCCTTCTGGCACTCTGTGCTCCAAATCTGAAGTCAACTTAGTCTTCAAAGTCTCAAATGCCTTCTGGCACTCTGTGCTCCAAATAAACTGTATACCTTTCTTAGTAAGGTGTGTAAGCGGTGTGACAATCTTTGAGAAGCCCTTAATGAATTTTCTATAATAGCCTGTCAGGCCTAAGAAGCTATGAATCTCGGTAACTATCTTCGGTGGCTCCCAATCAAGTACGGCTTCTACCTTAGCCGGATCTTGTGAAATGCCCTCCCGCCTGATGATATGAGCAAAAAATCTAACATCTGATAACCAGAATTCACACTTGCTAAATTTAGCATACTACTAGTGCTCTCTCAATCTTTACAATGCTAACCTCAAATGCTGCTCATGCTCGACCTCCGACCTCAAATAGATAAGAATATCATCGATGAAAACTATCACGAACTGGTCCAAATAAGGATGAAAAATCTGATTCATCAAATCCATGAATACTATGGGTGCATTGGTCAGCCCAAATGGCATGACAAGAAACTCGAAAGACCCATATCGAGTCAAGAAAACGTTCTTAGGAATATCCATCTCCCGAACTCGCAACTGATGATAACCAGAACGAAGATCTATTTTTGAGAAACATTACGCTCGCTACAGCTGGTCAAACAAGTCATCGATCCGCGGTAATGGGTACCTATTACGGATAGTGACCTTGTTGAACTCGCGATAATCTATACATAATTGCATACTCTCATCCTTCTTCTTCACAAAGAGGACTGGTGCTCCCCACAGAGAATGACTCCGTCAAATGAAGCCCTGAGACAACAACTTATCTATCTGGATCTGTAGCTTCATCATCTCAGCAGGCGCCATACGGTAAGGAGCTCGGGAAATCGGTGCGGTACCTGGCTGCAACTCTATGCAAAACTCGACCTCTCTCACTGGAGGTAATCCTGGTATGTCGTGGAAGACATCCTGGTACTCTGAGACTACCCGCATCTCACTCAAATCTGTGCCCCGATCCCGCAATACCACCTCCTCTACGTACGCTAGAAATGATACCACAAACCGGTTGCCTCTGGAGGTTACTATCACTAACTCAGATCCATCAACTGCTCGCAAACTGACTCTTTTCGCAAAACAGTCGATACTCACATGGTAGGAAGATAGTAAATCCATACTAAGAATCACATCGAATTCAGACATATGCATCACGATCAAATCAATCGCGAACTCGGAATCGTCCAAGCTGACGATGCATTTCCTACAACCACTCTCTAATAGAGACATCTCTCCCAACGGGGTAGATACAAATAAAGGAAAATCTAACGGTTGAGCTACAAGCTAAAGTCTAATCGTAAAATCATAAGAGATAAAAGAATGCGAAGCACCAGAATCAAAAAGAATACGTGCTGTAAAGGAATTCACACAGAATGTACCTTCCACCATGGCTCCGCTCGCGTCATGATCGTGAGGAACTACTGCATAAACCCTACCGATCTGCTGCTCTGCATCACATGGAGTGAATGGTGCCATCTACCTCTGCTGGGTCTCCTAGACTGCTCGAACCTGTCCCTCAATCCTCGAGACTGCTGGAGGTGCCTCTATCCTCAGTTGCTGGCCCTGACAGCGTCCCTGAGGGCAGTTCTGCTGATGCTGCTATGTCCTACCATGTTGGCCTCCTACTGCGGGTGCACTACGGCACTCTGCTGCTATGTGTCCAATCTTGTTATAATCGTAGCAAGCTCTCTAATATCAGCGTTGCTGCTGCGCTCTTTGGTCCTGCTGATGGCCCTTCTTATGGGGACCCTGCTGATATGGACCCTTACCCTATTGGTGGGGCCCTCCTGAGCCTCCAAATGGTCTCTTACCCTTTCCTTTGTCCTCGGACTGTCCTGACTTACCGTTGTCCTTGCCCATGATGAATAAGGTTGTATCTGTCTCCTAAGTCATGGCAGTATCTGCCACCTCCCGCACTGAACGAAACCTCCGAGATACTATGTACTGGAGCAACCCCGGGCGAAGTCCTATCAAGAACATCTAAGCCTGACGCTCCTCTGTGTGCCACATACCGGTGAACCTAAGAAATGATATGAATTTACTCTCAAAGTCCATGACAGATATATCCCACTAATCTAGACGAGCCAGCTCTATCTCTTTTCTGGCTTTCACTGCAGCCGAAACATACTGCTCATCAAAAAGATATATAAAGGTCTCCCACAAAACCGTCATCCTCTGTTCTGGGGTGAAACGTGGCCTATACCATCCTCCTGCATCACCATTGAGGCTGAAAGCCGCTAGCCTCTGCTTGTATACAGAATTAACATTCAGCATATCCAAGATGTTACTCACATCCTCCTTCCATTTGTGTGCGGCGATAGAGTCCGTCGAACCATGAAATTCTGGAGCCTTCAACTTTTGGTACTTCTCTACCAAGCGAAGCCAAGCCTCCTGCTCAGCCACTCCATCATCAACTGGAGGTGGTTGCAACCGCTAGCCTCTGCTTCTGTACAGAATTAACATTCAGCATATCCAAGATGTTACTCACATCCTCCTTCCATTTGTGTGCGGCGATAGAGTCCGTCGAACCATGAAATTCTGGAGCCTTCAACTTTTGGTACTTCTCTACCAAGCGAAGCCAAGCCTCCTGCTCAGCCACTCCATCATCAACTGGAGGTGGTGGCGAAACTACTGGTGTCCTCTCTGGTATCTCCTCCTGAATGGGGTTCCCTGTCGAGTCTGATCTGCTAATTGCTCATCAATAGGTTGCTATGAGATCCACTAAGTACTGTGGAGTTTGCTGTGGCTCGGGCTCCCTATCATCCTGCTTAACTCCCTGAGCACGAGTAACTTGGCGTCCACGACCTCCTCTTGACATCTATAATCCCAAAATAAAGCTTACTACGCAGTAAATTGGATCTCAAGCATGAAGGATATAACATATACCAATAAGTAAATCATATCACATATATCTCATATCATGCTTTATTATTCAAAGCAAATAGATCATCATAAAAATAAAATAAAAATTTAGATTTTCCGCGTACATATATAGTACGTCCTCACTCATGCTAAGGATTCCGAGCGAACTGTATACATGATCCCTAGGAAACTCTATCCTAAACTCTACAATATGACACGGGTATGATCCTAAGGATATGAGAACTAGAGCTCTGATACCAACTGTGACACCCCAGGGTTCACACAAGGTTGTAGTCCCAGGTAAAACCCGGATTGTCAAACTTGCCAAGCACAAACACAATGCTACGACATATTTAACCATCACAATCACTATCTCTCTAGTGGAAACAATAAATAGATAAAGGTACAGACAGGTAAATAATCAAAATCGAACAACACTGAAAATATACACAGAAGAAGCATAAGAAATATTAATAATGAGCCCAACTGGAATGAAGTAGATATATCTCTGAGTCTGAACTGAATCTCAAATACAATGAGTCAAATAAACAAAGTCTTACAAGAGTTCTCAACTCTAAAATAAAAGACCAATCTAGAGTCTATAAATAATCAACTACATGTGGAGTTCTGCAATAACTACAAAGTATAATAAATAGCTAAATGGACAACTAAGAAGTCTCATCAACCTACGACTCTCCGTTCGTCGGACTCGCTGCTTAAAATAGGGGAAACAACGAGCGTCAAAGCACTAGCGAGATCATCACTATCTCTCCCCAGGGGAAGGGGTCGGAGAATATAAGAGTAAGGATATGCATATATCAATCATTTATATAGATTCCTATGAATGAAAACAAATAGTCAAGAAAACATGCTCAAATCTCCAACATAAAGAATAAATAGTTCATCTCGAATTACATCCGAGTAACCTGCTCTAATATAAGAGGATACCAACCAAAATGAATATAACTACTGTCCATAATGGGTGTGCCAAAACTCAAAGGAAATATCCTACTCACGGGTAGTATATCGTGAAAGTAAAACTTACAACCGATCAAATATCTATGTGTGCATCATCTTATGCTATAGCGATACTCTTGTAATGTTCTTACTAAATCGCTCTGCGGCAATAGGTTTTACTATCTTCCTATTCCGGATACATGAAATAATGACACTATTGTAATATTTTTACTCAATTGTTCTGCGGCAAATAGGTTTCATCTCCCTATTTCCGGATACGTATAAAACCACACTATTCATATGTGTTTCTCTGTTTAACTTGTGTCATAAGTGTGTCAATCCAACACAAACTAAGCATAAATGCACACATCTCGGTGTGTGTGTCTACATCTGAAGTGAACCATCATCCTAGGTGTTAAACAACTCTTAAACACTGTAATATATCAGTACGAGATCGAGGAATTCTCTCGAAAACCAAAACAAATCCAAACAACATGCACATGCCAAAAACTATGTGGGGGTCGACCGTACATATGCGTCAGTCAACCGCGACGGGTTCCAAGGGCTAACTGTGACTCTGTCTTGCACGCAGTCGACCGCTGCTAAGGTGCGGTCGACCATTGGCTATTTTTCTAGATTCTGTTGTGTGTCGGGTACAGTCGTGTTTATGTGATTCAATCATGATAAAAACTTCATGAATCTTGCATACAAACATGCTACAGCAAATAGGAATTTTTGGAAATAAGTTCAATAAATATAATAATGATTTTATGCATTTGATTTATATTCAAACCCCTAAAACATACATAAAAGCTCAAAACGATGAATCAAACTTCTTTCTTTAGATTAACAACGTTTTAAAAATCATCTTCAGATCTTAAATACATCTATAAAATTCTTGCTCAACCTTTTTAGCATGAAAAGATCTAATCTTTATACATATAATACAAAAGAGTTGTCTTTTATACATAATCTAGTCGTTTAGGCTCTACAAAATATATTTAAATCTCTTTAAAAACCTTTTAAAAAATGGGAGGGGGATTAGTAGAGATGATACTCACCTGGGGTTGTAGGAAAACATGTTAGAAGAAACGTCGAAGGAGATCTCCACTCCAAAAGACAAAAATCAACAAAAACCTAACTTGAAAGCCTCCAATCTTCTCCAAGAAATAAAACTAGGGTTTGGGGGGTTTAGTGGCTGTCAGGGTTCTTAGGAATACTGAATAAAACATGAAAAACTCATATATATATCAAGGAAAAATGAATATGAGTTTAGAAATCCGAAACCAACTCAAAACAGGTTTAAACAGTTTGCAGGTTTCGCGGTCGACCGCGGCGGTCGACCAAATTGGGATTTTTCCAGTTTCCTATGTGTTTGGCCATTGTGCTTGTTTCGACTCTTTTCTCTCTCATGTATGAACTCGTTCATACTCAAAACACATGGTATTATAATCATATACCATTAAATGATCTGTATCATACTAAAAATACATATATCATAATTAATCTCATATTAATGTATCATTAAAAAAAATTATCTGGGGTTTACATTTAGTACATACATATATGAAATCATTCATATAGCTCTCTATAAATGAAAAAATAAATAAATAGTCAAGGAAACATACTCCAATCTCCAACATAAAGAATAAATATCACATCTCGAACTACATCCGAGTAGCCTGCTCTAATATAAGAGGATGCCAACCAAACCAACTCGAATATAACCGCCACCCATAACGGGTGTGCCAAAAATCTGAAAAATAAATACCCTACTCACGAGTAATCTATCATGGAGTAAAACTTACAACTGATCAAATATCTATGTCTGCATCATCTTGTGCTATAGCGATACTCTTGTAATGCTTTTACTCAATCGCTCTACGGTAATAGGATCTATTATCTACCTAATCCAAATACATGTAATAATGATACTATTGTAATACTCTTACTCAATCGTTCTACGGTAATAGGTTTTATCTTCCTATTTCTGAATACGTGAAAGATCAAATACTAGTCATGTGTATTTATAAATTTTAACTTGTGACAAAAGTGTGTTAATTTAACACAAACCAAGCCTAAGTGCGCATATCTCTGTGACGCCCCTGTTTTCACACTTGGCTGCAGTCCAAGGTGAACCCAGAGATGTCAAACCTGTCATGCACCTCCACTGTGCAACAACATGTTTCACCAATCACAGTAATATCCTCTAGTGGAATCAAGTAGAAGTGAAGGTACAACAAAAAAAACAGGCAAATAAGAGAAATAAAAATACAATGGACATGATGTAGAAGGAAATATCTCATAATGATATCATGTCTCGAATAGAATAAACTGAAATATAACTGATACACATCTGGAGTCTGAAATAACATCACATGTCTCAACATGGATCAACTAGAAATTGTACTAAGGCAACATGCCTTAGTAATATGAGTACAAACTCAAATGACTGAATGGAAACATAAATCTACCGTGGAGTCCATACTAGTGGAAATACGCGACGACGACTATGCGAGAACTCTGTCACCCTGCGACTCTCCGATGCTCTGAGCTGCCTGAAAGTTAAAATAAAATAAATAAAAAAAACAACAACAAGAGCGTCAGAGCGCTAGCAAGATTACCTTCATCCGCCCCTGGGAAAGGGCTACTAGATGAAGTGAAGGCTCTGCCTATTAAGCATAGTCTACCTAGATCATTTTCCTCGAATCTAAAAGAATTAATATTTAGAAACCTACAATTCGAGACGTAGTACGTCGAGCGAAATAATCCAAACAAGGAAACCCTCATGTATATACCGTATGTCTTAAATTGTACATAACTAAATATTAATCCCGAACTAAGCAATTGAAATATAACTCAAAAGTAAAACATCATAATAGACATCAGCAGGTGTATCTCGTATATTTGCATAGCAAAGTATCACAGTTAAATCTCTCAACATTTAATAATATCACATTTGGCATCCGCCAAATACTCAAGTTATCAAATTATCGACTCAATGTAACCCTTTACAAAATCCTGATTTCATTGCATAATCATGCGCAAACTACCCTGTAGGCATCCTAAACAGTGTACACGGCTCATTAGTCTCATCGCATCTCTGTACGGAACATGAGTGTGTGACGGACTACCAAATAGGTATCCTAGAAATACGGCTCACAAGCCTCATCGCACCCTAGTGCGGCACGGACTGTTAGATTAAGCATCCTAAAATCCGACTCAATGGCCTGTACAAATGGAATATCGACGCACTATCTTACGTAGTACTGAACTGAGCTCATCAACGATATCCATCTCGTGCATAGAAAATTTCTAACTCCAGTGTTATCAGTCCAACATTTGTCATAATCCCCTTTGAGATACTCATATGTGTGCAACGATATTGTACTTGTACATTCGTGAATGTACGTGTAAGGAAAATGCGGTTCAAACCCCGCGAATACATCTAAAATGTTTGCAAATTTAAAACACAGGTAAAAATAAGCCTGAATAGTCAACTACTAAACTCTGTAGTTAACTAATCCATTATAAATTTAATTTCTCACGAAACCATCGCGAGAATAAGCATGCACAACAAAAGCGACAAAAAGAAACGACAAATAGTCAAGACTGTTGTTAGTAAAATGAGCATATCTTTCTCTAGAAGAACTATTTTTAAGAATGGTTTTCTATTTTCAAAACTAGATTCACACATCTTTAAATTGGAACTAGTTTGGTTCAATTTGGAATTTATTTGTAATCTCAAATTTCCAGTTAAACATCATATATGTGCAGCAGTTATTTTCTGCAGGACATGTCATTAGTAATTTGGGCATATCTTCCTCTATACAAAACATATTTTAGATTTTCTTTCTATTTTAGAAACTAGATTCACATATCTTTCATATGACACTAGTTTTGTTCAACCTGGTATTCATTAGATATGCCCAGTTTTCTGTTGAAATTCGTTCATGTGCAGCAGTTATTTTCTGCAGGACATGTCATTAGTAATTTGGGTATATCTTCCTCTACGCAAAACATATTTTTGATTTTGTTTCTATTTTAGAAACTAGATTCACATATCTTTCATATGACACTAGTTTTGTTCAATTTGGTGTTTATTTTCTAGCTCAAAAATTCAGTTAAACATGACACATGTGTAACAGATTTTCTGTTGTTTTGCTAATTTCATACATGTGTGTTTCTACATTCGATTATATATATATTTACTCATGTAAACTCATTGTTTTTAACCTTATCAATCATACAACCATATCACAACTTGATAAATATGTAACGATAATTTAATTAGAATTGATCATCATAAAAAAAATCCTTTTTCTTGAATTTACACGTAACAATCAACGTGATTAATTTCACATGGCAAGATTTATCCAAACAACAGAGATATCATCTCATTTGAACAAACTTACATTTCTTAGGAAAATAAAAATACAGAATTTAGGATATTAATAATCATGAATAACTCAAATAATTATTTCCTCAAAGAATTTAACATGATTTAAAACATAATTAATAAATTAGATAACGAGGTTAATTTTAACCCAAATGATCATGAAACCAAAATCTAACAGTAAGGAAACTAGATAAAATTAAATTCTAACATAATCAAAATTTCTAAAATTTCCGTTCTAGGATCAAAAGTCACATTTTTAGCATAACGGTTAACTTGAACATGATAAATCATAACTTTTAGCTTCTTATAAATTCAACTAACTTATAGGGAAGGTTTGGATGTAAATAATCTTGCCTTAGGGTGTTGCTGAAAAATCCCAAATGGAAGTCCCCGAGAGATCCCCTTCACTGCAATAGGTATCTCCTATTTTCTCCAAAAAATATCACAGAAAGAGAACTTAGGAATTATAGGAGGAAGAGGGGAGGAAGAGGGGTCTGTTGGGTCTGTTGTGGAGAGTTTGGGAGGTTGCAAAAAAAAATGGGTTTGTGGTTGAGTTCTTTGGCAGAGCTCTTTGGAGGATTTGGGTTACTAGCTTCGTTCGTTCTCTTTCAGAGAGAAAAAGAAGCAAAGGGTAGTTATATATAAAAAAAAACTATTTATTTATTTATTTAGTTTTATCAGTACAAATCTAACTCAATCCCCTAAAACTCGGCTCCTTGTCATCACGCACCGCCAGTGGATCGTACGACCCCGCCGAAACGCCAGCAAGAAACACGGAAAAGATGATGAACAGAGGTTTGTTTTTATCTCGTGCTACAGATCTCCGTTTGAAGCTACAGTGCTTCATAAAATAATGTTCTGCTACAGAAATATATACACAGCAAAAAAAAGAAAAACGTTATAGTATATAATATGTATATATGTTGTGTATTTTAGCCATAACTTTCTTATCCGATCTCGGAATGAGGTAAATTAAGATTTGTTGAAAAGCTGTCGAAGAGACCTATAACTTTGATGTTTTGAGTTTTTCTATATTTTATCGTTATCAGTGTGTAAAATACAAAAACCTTAAACTAGTCATTTCACCGGATTTGTATTTGCACTCGTATTTTCACATATATACATTGAATTGATCTCAAATCAATTTTCAACATACTCAAATATCAAAATATGATATTTATCATCATATAATATTATTATTATTATTTATCACAAAATATTCTAATTTACGGGGTTTTACAATCTCGGTGTACGAGTCCACATCTGAAGTTCACCATTATCCCAGGTATTTAACAAGTTTTAACATTATAGTTAATCATCACAAGGTAGAGAGAAACGCTCGACAAACCGAAATCAAACCAAGACCAAGTACAGGCCAACATCAGACTAGCGGTCGACCATGGTGATCGACCGCGACGGGCTCCAGAGACTACCTAGGTCTCTGCCCTACACGCGGTCGACCGTGACGGTCAACCGTGAGCCCAAAATCTAGTTTTTTTTTTAGATTTTTGTGTGTGTCGTGTTCATGTTGTGTTTTTGTGATTCAAACATGGTAAAAACTTCATGAATCTTACATACAAACATGTTATAGCAAATAGAAATATCTGAAAACAAAATCAACATATATAACCATGATTTTATGCATTATATTTATATTCAAAACCCTAAAACATGCATAAAAGCTCAAAACGATGAATCAAACTTCTTTCTTTAGATTAACCATGTTTTAAAATCATCATCAGATCTTAAATACATTTGTAAAACTTGTTCTCAACCTTTTTAGCATGAAAGACCTAATCTTTATACATATAATAAAAACGAGTTGTCATTTATTCATAATCTAGTCATTTAGGCTCTACAAACATGTTTAAATCTCTTTAAAACATTTTAAAAATTAGAAGAGGGATTAACAGAGATGATACTCGCCTGAGATTGTCGAAAAACATTTTAGAAGCAAGGTTGAAAAAGATCTCCACTCCAAAAACTAAAAACCAAGAAAAATCCCACTCGAAAGCCTCCAATCTTCTCCATGAAATCAAACTAGGGTTTGGGGGTTTTTGTGGCTATTAGGGTTCTTAGAAAAACTAAGAAAAACGTGAAAAACTCATATATATATATATATATATATATCAGGGGAAAAGAATATGGGTTTAGAAATCTGAAACCAACTCAAAACAGGAGAAAAATTATCTGCATGTTTCGCGATCGACCGTGGCGGTCGACCGGACTGGGCATTCTAGTTTTTCATGAGTTTGACCATAGTGCATGTTTCGACTCTTTTCTCTCTCATGTATGAACTTGTTTATACTCAAAACACATGGTATTATACTCATATACCATTAAATGATATTTACCATACTAAATTTCCATATATCATAATTAATCTCATATTAATATATTATTCAAAAATTATCGGGGTTTTACATTCACCCCACCTTAAGAGGATTTCTTCCTTGAAATTCAACAGTCACATCACAAAGCTCAATAACTAGGAAAAACATATTAAGAAGGTGTATTTCATACATAGAAAACCTTCTGAACTCATCTCATAGTATTAGCACAATGATATTTAAAGTTAACAACTTAGAATGCAAACATTCTCACCTAAATCCTAACTAAACGAAATTGGTATGTCGAGCGAAATAATCCAAACAAAAAAACCCTCATGTATATACCATATGTTTCAAATGATTAAGGATCAGGTGAAATTATCCCAATTCTAGTGTTAAAGGTAAATATAAATGTGTCTAAACAACATAGATAATGACAATTATCAAAGCATCAACATCATACCTGTCCAAACAGGTGTAGGTAGTCATGACGAACATCCTCCTCGCGCTCTGATACGGCATAATTATGTACCAAAATTGCAAGTGCACAATTTATCAAGTTATAGTATAAAATAGATATCGATCCCACGAAGAAGGTGATTTTAAGAGATTATTAAACTTGGTTCTTATATTTTGTGCATGACAATTAGGAATAAAGAATAAGTGTGAATGTGATTAGTGATTGTTGTGAATATTTGCAAAAGATAATAAATTGAATTTTAGAGGAGAGAAGGAAGAATTAAAGAATAAATGAAATCACAAGGCAAGAAATATGAATTAATAAAATCAAGAAATAAAACCAAAAATGAAAAGAAAATTTAAGAAAGTTAAGATGAAGGATTCAAAAGAGGTAAGAAATCTAGAATATAATCCACTAACCAATTTCAATTACAAAATATAAACTATTCTCTTTTTATCATATTTCAACTTAGATTTATTAAGCATAGATTATCAAACCATTTAAGGAAAGTGTAACCTATCAAATTATCATCTAAGCTAAAATTACTATTCATGATAAGAACAACAACATGATAATAATCCTAGAATTCATAAGCATAACCTATCAAACCATTTAAGATAAGCATAGATTATCAAATTCTTCTTCTACCATTAGTTCTCTAGTTGATTATCCTAAACATGAACATTTTAAGTACAAGAGAATAATTCATACAATATAAGGGAAATTAGACTGGTTTATACAATTCTAAGATTCTTACAAGAATTAAATTCACATCTTAAGAAATAAAAACAAGAAAAAGAAGACTAATTACAAAATTAAAAAGAAAAATCTAAACTATGAATAAGAAATAAATCTAATTATAAAGAAAATAAAAATCTAAACTAAAAAATAAATTGCAAGAATTAAATGCAAGAAAAATAAATCTACTCTACAAATTAAAGTGCAAAAAGAAATAAAAAAGACAAGAAAATAAATCTACCACTACAAGCATGAATTTAAATCTAACTAATAAGCAATAATAAAGAAATTACTAAAAAGAAATAAAAGAGAAAAGAAATGCAAACCTTCAAATTGCTCTTCATCTCCATCCTCATCATTCAACAAGAGGAGAAAGAACAAATTTAAAGAGGAAAAAATTATTTTTATTAATTGCAACTAAAGTTATAATTTTTGGAAGGCCTTCTAAATTAAGAGTAGCCCTCCTCTCCAAAAGGAATTTATAAAATTTTCACACCTCTAACCCCTCACTCTCTACCCCTATTTATAGTAATCTTCAATGAATATGAGCCATTGGATTTGTCTTGAGCCCCAAGCAACAATCTCCACATTTGCTTTGAATTTGCTTTTTGTTCTTCTTTAGCCCATATGATTCATTTGATTTTCAAAAAGAAAATGAAAATCCAGCCCATTTAAAATCAACTCTGCACCTCATTTTTCTAAGTCCGGCCCCATGGTGATTGCACATTTGCAGCAACCACATTTGCATTTCTTGTGCTTATCAAAACTGCAGCTTTACAAAACTAGAAGTCCGGCCCATTTATTTTTGGCTTCAAGCTTCAAATTCAACTAAAACCGGTCCAAGCCTTGTCTCCAAAAAAAATGCAGCAGGTCCATCCATATTCATTCTTCATTTGATTTTCAAAATGAAGTCCGGCCCACATTTGAATTTCGGCCCAATGAGGTTTGCATTTGATCAAAATTAGCAACCGACCCATAGCAATTGGCCCATTCACATAAATCAAGTTCAAATCAGCAAGTGGCCTATTGGCATTTGGAAATCTGCAGCATTCAAGAGAATTTTGAAGTCCGGTCACATGATTGGAGATTTTCTTTTTGCAATCAAGTCCATTTCATTCCCATTCTTTGCATCCAAGTCCAAGCATAGCTTCCTTGGTGTATTTTTTTATAGGCTTTGCTCTTTGGGCTTCAATCATTTTCCTCTTTTAAGTTTTTGCTTCATGGGCTTCTAAGATGCTACAAAATAGAAAAGAGAGATTTTAAGGGGTTTTTACATTTAATATTATTTATTTATATTTTCATTCATTTATGTGCAAACTAAGCTAACAACAATTATTAATGGTATATTTATTCATGTAAAATAGATAATGAGGATATAAAATTGTAATAAAATGTGATTATCAAATACCCCCACACCTAAACTTTTGCTAGTCCTCTAGCAAAGAAAATAAAAAGAAAATCCTAACTCACTTTCGCAGGAATCGCGGTTGTATTTAGCGCATACAACAAGCCTTTAAACCCCTAGGTTACCCTAGTGGACGAGTTGTAGTCTCGTGAGGGTTTGCAGTGAATATACCCACAAAATTCGGTCAACTTGCCAAATTAAAGAAGTCAGTAAATAACTAAATTCACTTGATAACTTTTAGATAATCTAATTGGAGCCAGTTATCACTCAAGAAAACATTTTTATATATAACTCTAAGGTATATTTTTAAGAAAATCTTCTCATTGTAGCAATACAAAACCAAGCCAAACTTAGAAATTTAATTTAAAAGTTTTGAAAAGAACATGCTAACTCTTTGTTTTAAATAATTTTCAAGTTGCTTGATTTAAAATATTTTCCAAGACCATATATACAACTATAAAACATTTATTAGTTTTTTTAACTCTTTCTTCCTTGGTGATTTTTTCTACTTTAACGGGCTTTCTAAGTGACCATTTAACGAGTTTTGGGCCAATGGATCCCAACCCAAATGGGCTTAGGTCATTAAGTATGGAAATACTCCTTGGGCTTAATTACTCGGTCAGCTTAGGCTTTATAAGATAGAATCACCTAGAATTCAAGAGTATTATTTTTTTTCTTTTTGGTACCCATTTTTCGCACTCTTCTTTTGCAAATTTATATATATATTTTTGTATTTTTTTTTTAAAATATGTAAATCAAGACAATTTGAAAAATTATTTTCAACTCTAAGTTAAGCATGCAAAAATTTCATTATTTTAAATAAAAGTCCAAGTTAAGGCTTAAGTAAAGTATACTACTTTGAAAATCATTTCTTAAGAAATTTATTTAGAGTTATCATAAAAGGTGAACTTAAGTAAATAACTAACTAGGGATTAGAAAATTTCAAATTTATCAAATAAATCAATTATTACATAACTCTATCAATTTGGCAAGTGACGATATTTTTAAAAAAAAAATTTTAAGAAAAAGGGGAAAAAAACAAAAATGTAACTAAAAATATAAAATAAAGAGAAAAAAATAACTAATTCCCACCCCCACACCTAAATTTTGCATTGTCCTCAATGCAAACTCTATGATGCATAAAGTAAAGCAGATAAGAAGTGAAACACTTACATTTGGTCGGCTGATAAAAATCTGCAATTACCTTTGGTCTGAGGAGGAGGAAATCAAACATTTATTCTTTTCTTTTTTTCTTTTTTTTTTTACAACTGAACAAGAAACTCTCAAATGAGAGAAGAATAAATTCTTTTTATTATTCTGAAATAAACAAAATAAACAATGTAGAATGAAATATTCAACATGAAGAGTTCCTGTTCTACATTGAATCCTACCTTACTGTTAAAAATTCTTCCCCGGATTTTAAACAAATTCAGAATGATATAATTAATAATGTGAATTTCCAAGCACTTCGGGGTGTTCAGTAATTCATGCAACAAGGTAAGATAGGTATTATTGGTGTCATGCATTTTGTATTTCTTAATGAACTTAGACTCTTGTACTGTGAAATTTTGTTTTCCAACAACCAATTCTTCTGTGAAGTTCTGAAAATTTGGTTGTTGATTATTCTCCAAGAATCTAAGTTCATCAAGAAAGAGTTCTTCAAAATTTAATTCAAAGCAGCAAATGTTTAACACAGTTTTATTATTCTCAAGGACCTGATCTGCTTCTTCTAAAAACTCTAACTCTTCATCAAAAATTTCCTCAAAACTTAAATCACACTCTTCTTCTTCTTCTTCTTCTGATCTTTCCTGAATGTAGTTTATTTCTAGAGGCTGATTATTTGGTTGGTCCCCTGGATTAAAAATGTTGAGATCAGCAGTCAAATTCCCAAAGGACAGTTTCATTTGACCAGTTCTACAGTTAATGAGAGCATTAGAAGTGGCTAAGAACGGTCGTCCTAAGATGACAGGTGTCTGTCCTTTGGGATTGGAAACAGGCTGTGTTTCCAAGACTACAAAATCTACTGGAAAAATAAAATCTCCAACCTTAATCAGAACATCCTCTAACTCACCCATAGGGACCTTGACAGATCTATCAGCCAACTGTAAGGTGCATTTGGTTGGGTTCAGTACACCTAGACCCAATTGCTGATAGACTGAATATGGAAGCAAATTGACACTGGCCCCTAAGTCTAAAAGCGCCTTATCAATGTGAGTATTACCAATGATACATGAAATGATGGGGGAACCTGGATCTTTACGTTTCAAAGGTATGGGATTTGACAGCATTTCACTGATATTGGCGGCTAAAAAGACTTTCTTTGGAACATTTATTCTCCTCTTCTTAGTGCACAATTCTTTTAAAAATTTAGCATAAGATGGAATTTGTTCAATTACATCTAAGAGAGGAATGTTGACCTTAACCTGCTTGAATGTCTCTAGGATTTTCTCCTCCTGAGGAGAGTGTTTCCTAGACCTGAGTCTATCTGGAAAGGGAGCAACCGGTCTAAATCTATCAAAAGCAGGCTCAGGTTCGGGTTCAGGTTCTTGGTCATCTGAGGGGAGTGATTGTTGAATAGATTCATCAGAAGGAGAAGGAGAAGGAATTTGTACAGGATCAAGAGTTTGACTTGGAGGAGTTCTCACTTGATTATCGACCTGTCTACCTGACCGAAGTGAATGGATTGCATTCACTTGAGCTTCATAGGATGAACTGCATCCTGTGTTATTAGGGTTGACCACGGGTTGACTCGGAAATTTTCCTTTCTCTCTTTCACTCACGGCACTAGCTAGTTGACCAAGTTGGGATTCTAATCTAGCTATAGCTTGAGTGTTGGAGTTGAGCATTTGTCCGGTTGATTGCATGAAGGAATTCAACGTGCTAGATGTTTGAGTCAACATATTCGTGGTTTGAGTAGAGGCCTTAATTATGGTTTCTAAACCCCTTTCCAAGACATTGAGACGTTTATCCTGATCTGGATTGTGAGGAGTCTGAATTACAGCTTGATGAAGAGGAGACTGATTTTGATACGGCAGATTGGGTTGTTGAAATTGTGAATGAGAATTGAATGGAACTGTGTTTCCCCTAGGAAAATGTTGGGTCGAAGCGGGAGTGAAATTTTGAGTTCCGGGAGAATTTCCTAGATTCCATGCAAAGTTGGGATGATTTCTCCAACCTGGATTGTAGGTTGGAGAAAATGGATCATTTCTAGGGTGCTGGAATGCAGCGTTCATCTGTTCTAATGAATGATTGTTTCCTAAGAGAGGGCATTCCTCTGAAACGTGGGTAGGAGACTGACAATTATGACATCCTGGGAAAGAAACATGATTGAGTTGAGCTGGAGCTCGTTCCTTAATTTCTAAGGCTTCTAACCTCCGCAGAATTGTCGCCATCTTCGCTTCAGAAGCAATGTTTGACTCCAAGGAAAGACCACTAGACTTAGAATGGGGAACTGATGAAACCCTGTCATCGCACTGTTCCCATTGCATTGTTTTTTCAGAAAGACTCTCCAAAAACTCCCAAGCTTCATCAGCATTTTTCCTCATAAAATCCCCGTGGCACATTGATTCTAAGGAAGTTTTTGCAGAATAATCTAATCCCTCATAAATTATTTGGCACAATCGCCATTTCTCTAAACCGTGATGAGGACATTGGATGAGAAGATCTTTAAATCGGTCAAAATACTTCCAAAAAGGTTCTCCCGGGATAATTTTAAAGTTTTGAATGCTGTTCCTAAGCTTTACCGTTTTATGAATAGGAAAAAATTTCTTAAGAAAAACGGTGACAAATTCATCCCAAGTTGAGATGGAATTTGTTGGTAAGCTGTACAGCCATTTTTTAGCTTTATCCTTAAGAGCAAATGGAATAAATCTAAGCTTAACCGCATCTTCATTTAATTCTCTCATTTTAATCATAATACACACTTCCTCAAATTCCGAAATAAAAATATATGCGTCTTCTGTTTCATTACCAAGGAATTTGGGAAGCATGTTTATGTATTGCGGTCTAAGCTCAAAACTTATTCCATTTGTTTCGGGGAGCCTAATGCATGAGGGGATTGCATTCCTAATGGGATAGCACATATCATGAAGAACGGGTGGATTAGGATGCTCCATTTCTATGATTGGTTCAAAGCGAATTAATCGATGTGTATTATCCCTAATCCACTGTTGCATACACCAAAATATTTCTTTTTATTATTTTTTTTATTTTTTATTTTTTTTCAAAAAAAGAAAGAAAATTAGTTTTTTTTTAGAAGATAAAGAAAAAGAAAAATCCTAACTGAAACAAATCAAAACAATCACTTTTCAATCAACTCTAATTCTAGGGTTTAGCCTAACTCAACTAGACCAGCTCCTAACCAAAAACTCCTACAGTGAAAAGATCAAAGTTTTACCCAGGTAGTTAGCCAGGTAAGGATAGTACTAGAGGGTGATCAAAGATCAATTAAGTACCTCTTTCCTTGCGGAGCGCTTTACGCAACCCCTAAACCTTGCCTTAGACACCAACTAATCTGAGAAAACTTAAACCGGTTCACTTAAGGATTTCTTGTTCCTTATTGAGCTCGAATCCTTAGGGGCCAACGTCTAATGAGTTTTATTAGGCTTGGGTGGTGTAGTGAGGAATTAGTGATTTTTGGGCTAAGGAAAGGGTGATGAAATCCCTCACCTTATCTTGATTATGGGGTTTTGCCCTTAAAAATATTTTTAAGTGTGTGTCAAATCAAGATGCTCAAATCACTTGGTGAATTCCTACACTATATGAAATGCAACCCTATGAATTAAAAGCAACTAAAAAGGATGGAAAAGAAAAATCTTTTTTTTTAATTAGGGTTAACAATCAAACAAATGAGAAGGGGGGATTTGTTTGAATTTATTATCTTGTTAGTAAATGTCAAAGTGGAGGATGAATTTTATTATGGTCAACAAAAAATAAAATCTCTTCTTCTTTTTTAAGTCCTAATTGTCTCTAATTGTGAAGAAGTAGCTAAAGGGTGGAATTAAAAACTAGAAAGAGGACTTACCTGAAAGCAAATCTTCAAATCCTAGCTCTCCAATCCGCGATCTTCAAGCTCCAAGCGTTTCCTTCACAAAAAACACACAAGTTAAAGAACCAAAATAATTAAAACCTACTTAAGCACCTTCCCCGGCAACGGCGCCAAAAACTTGATGCGGCATAAACATGTACCAAAAAGGTTGCAAGTGCACAACCGTGTCAAGTTATAGTATTTAAGATATCGATCCCACGAGGAAGGTGTTTTGTAGGAGAAAATATAAAATCGGTTCTTATGTTGTGTGCGTGACAAGTAGGAGTGATAAGTGAATGTGATTGTGGAGAGATAGAGAGAGTGGAAGTGATAGTGTGTAAATCGGCACGAGATATAAGTGAGAGTGGATGTGACAAAGAATGAATATGATCAATAAGGCAAGAAGGAAAAGGAAAATAAAAATCAAGAATAAAGAAAATAAAATTCAAGAATAAAAGAAAATGCAAGAAATTAAAGATGGTGGATTCAATTATAGATATGGGTAATCTACAATTGAACCCACTTCTTAGAAAAGGGTGATTCCCTAGAGGGTTCTAGCCTAAAGGCGAATCAAACAAAATAAAAATAAACAAAAAGAAAAACTAAACCCAAGAGGGTTCTAGCCTCAAGGTGAATAGTATAAGAAATTAAAATCTAACTACAAAATAAATTGCAAAATCTAAACTACAAAATAAAATTGCAAGAATTAAATGCAAGAAATTAAATCTATTCTATAAGCATGAAATAAATCTAAGGCAAGAGGGTTCTAGCCTCTTGGCTATTTAACAAGAAAATAAAATCTAAACTACAAGCATAGAAATAAATCTACACTAATAAGCAATAAAAAGGAAATAAAAGAGAAAAAGGAAAGAAAATGCAAACCTCTAAATAATTCTTCATCTCCATCTTCATCATCCAACAAAGAGAAGAAATATTTAAAGTGGTGAAAAAATTATTATTATTAATTGCAACTAAAGTTACAATTTTGGAAGGCCTTCTCAATTAAGAGTAGCCCTCCTCTCCAAAAGGAGTTTACAAAATTTTCACACCTCTAACCCCTCACTCTCTACCCCTATTTATAGTAAACATCAGTGAATGAGAGCCATTGGATCAAACTTGAGCCCCAAGACAAGCAAAATCAGCCATTGACGCGCGCTACAGTAATCTGGCATCGATGCAGGCATCGATGCAGGTATCGATGCCAGCATCGATGCCCACATCGATGCCGACATCGATGCCCACTATTTCCAAATTCTGATTTCACGGATAGCTTCGTCTCGTCGAGATAGGCGATTTTCATATATTATATGTTAAATTCCGCCTTCCGGATTGAGAGATATTGTCGTTTCTTTGCAGCCAACTATCTTGATACATTTTTTTTTCATATTTAATTTTTTTATTTTCTCCGGCTTCTACAGGCTACACGACTTCATTCTGGGCTTTTGGATAATTTGGAAATTGATTTTCCAATGTGCTTCTTTGCTTCATTTCTTCATTTAATCAATGGGTTTTTGTTGAGAGATGAGAGTTTGAGATTTATTCTTCATTAACCTGCAATTAAAGATAAAAAAAATTATTAGTAGTACATTTATTCATATAAAATAGATAATGAGGGTATAAAACTGTAATAAAATATGATTATCATGCGATGATTAGTTATCTAATCTTATTCGAACGTTATATCTCCCTAAAACGATCGAAGATAGTGGCCTACCATGTCATGTGTCTCTATTCTAATCACAGTCGTTATACTCCCATGTCACAGAGCGACTTGATTATTTCAACATCGTCATTTATGCAAATGACGCTGTTTATTGATAGTGGCCTATCATGCGATGTGTCTCTGTTCTAATCACAGTCGTTATACTCCTATGTCAGTGAACTACTTGATCATTGTTAGACCCTAGAGGGGGTGATTAGGGTCTTATGCTAATCTAATCCGATT